>NC_084734.1:70613450-70628450 GCF_033978785.1 Entelurus aequoreus | reverse complement strand
TCTGTCTGGTGCCGCAAAAAATTAAAAGTCTTATATAAGTGTCATAATGAAGGCAACACATGATGTAAGTGTCTATATTAGCTATATTAGCCTACTATCAAAGGCTGACGCGAATCTTTGTTGACAGAAATGTTGTATTTTAATTTAATTTTCTACACGGCAAAACAGATGAAAACTTGGAAAAGCATGGAGGTCTACAACTTCTTTGTGTGTGGCTGGGTCAAGGACATTGGTATCAAGACTATCCCGGATAAATATGCAATGTTTTTGCTCGGGTAATGTTGCATTTCATGGTTTTAACTTTGTGTCTCCTGGCATGTTTGCTGCCTGCCTTCCCCGTCTTTATCAAAATATAACTATAGATGTCAACATTGTGTATGTGCTGAAAGCTTCATTTACAATTTCTGCCTTTGGTAAAAGCTTAACTCTTTTAGGTTGGATTTCTTTTATTTAGACTCGCCGGGTTGGTGCTTTACGGAACACTCGTAGCCAAAAAAAAATGTCTTAAGAAATACACATAATATCACTACAATACTTAAATAGTGAATGTGAATTTAGTGGTGAATTATATTTATATAGCGCTTTTGTCTAGTGACTCAAAGCATAGTGAATGCAAAACACTAAACGTTAAAATTATATCAAACAAAACTTTAACGGAGTGGTCACTGCAATTGTGTGCATTCTTTGGCTCTGCTCCCTTGTACTGGTGTGCGTGGTACTTTTGTTGTCTTTTTTCATAAAATCTTGCACTCTTCCGCCATTCTTGATTGATTGGTTGGTTGGTTGAAATGTATTTCGAACATATATATATATAATAATAATATAATATATATACTAATATATATTATACATACTTATATATCACATATTTCTC
The DNA here is from genome assembly GCF_033978785.1 of Entelurus aequoreus. Taxonomy (NCBI): domain Eukaryota; kingdom Metazoa; phylum Chordata; class Actinopteri; order Syngnathiformes; family Syngnathidae; genus Entelurus; species Entelurus aequoreus. The sequence goes on along the minus strand of NC_084734.1, from coordinate 70,627,576 downwards.
AAGGAACTCTGAAGAAAAGTGTATCCTTTTTGCGATTCAAACGGTTCGTACAGCCGAAAACAACGCATTAATATGGCATTTTTCTTCAAGAAAGGCTAAATGGCCCCTAGTACCCACTGAGAACAGACACTTGCTTGACCACCACGCATATTCATTGAACCGGATGTGACGTCATTTTGAATCCAAGCAATAGTGCTAGGAGGTAAAGTAAGTTTTGGGTGGATTCTACCCAGGGAAAGTGTTAGTGTATAAAATCAGGCTTTGCCAAGGAAGTCTCAAATATCCCAAAATGGGTGGGCCAAAAATCAAGTTTTTTTTTAAATATTTTTTTTTTCTTAAATTCCTAATTTTCCAGTAATTTTGGAGCACTTTTATATGGTCCCCTCTTGATGCTTTTCTTTCATTTTGTTAGACCTGACACAGTTTAAAATAAAAGAACACTACTCAAATGTCTCCTATTTTGATATATTTTGATGACAAGTACTTTTTATTGGGTCTATTATTGCGGGTAAAAATCACCCGGTGTTAGTGGTGGTACTTTGAATTCGAGGGATAGTATTCTCGGGTTAAGTGGACGCTGGCTGTTTGGAGGATATTTGATGCGGCTCTTATAAGGTCATGTATTCCTAATGTTATGGCTGGTCTGTGAAGTTGATGAACTCTCCCAGACCAGTTCACTGTTGATCGTTACAGTGAATATTAAAAAAAGTAGTTCGGTTGTCTACATGGTGATGACTAGGGCGTACTGTACTGTCTCGTCATGTGTAAGAATGTTCACCAAGGCAGCAGGGGGGGGGATTTAGAGAAGGAAAGGGACCCTGGTCTCTCCGAGGGCTCTAATGTTTCCCCCGGACCACTCTCAGGCATTAATGGCTGAATGGATCGAATTGGACGTGCCTGAAGACTTAACCAGCCTCTAGATTTGCTGCCAGCAAATCTCAACAGCCAGCATCTTAAGCTCAAATAAGCGCTGCGGTCACTGCCCCTTCAATGATTTGAATAACTCCTGAGTGTAAAGTCTCTCTTTTATTTATCGAGAGCTTTTATAGCTTTGCCAAATCACAGGTATGGCCGAGGAATGAAGGAGAAAGATGACTCCCTCTCAGCCCACCATTGATAACGTTTGTAAAACGTCATTTTAGTACAAAACCTTATTGGAGGAGCCGAGTTGTAATAGTTTGTGATGTTTATGGCTGACTGGAGACAGTCTGAGAGGAGGAATGATCGGAAGGGTTTCATAAGTCTTTAACAAGTGCTTTGACTTGTTACGCCGCACTGCAGCTCAGATACAGTAAGGGGAAATATGTTTCCAGCTTTTTAACGCAGCATTATTCTCTCCCCTTTGATTTATTTTTGGAAATTCCAACATGCATGGGAAGTTCTCAAATGCTTATTTTGAAAATGTAATTTTGTTTATAGATTATATGCAATCTGTTGTTGTGTTCCCTAATTTTGAGTGTACATAGATGAAGGTGTGTGTTGCTCAGCCCGACCTGGACATGATCTGGACTGGACCTGGTTTTAAGAACCCTTTAAACAATCTAATTTCATTGACAACCTGGTCTGGTGAAGATAATGTCCTTTATCTAAAAAAAAATATATACCGTATTTTTCGGAGTATAAATCGCTCCGGAGTATAAGTCGCACCGGCCGAAAATGCATAATAAAGAAGGAAAAAAATATGTATAAGTCGCACTGGAGTGTAAGTCGCATTTTTTGGGGAAATGTATTTGATAAAATACAACACCAAGAATAGACATTTGAAAGGCAAATTAAAATAAAGAATAGTGAACAACAGGCTGAATAAGTGTACGTTATATGACGCATAAATAACCAACTGAGAACGTGCCTGGTATGTTAACGTAACATATTATGGTAAGAGTCATTCAAATAACTATAACATATAGAACATGCTATACGTTTACCAAACAATCTGTCACTCCTAATCGCTAAATCCCATGAAATCTTGTACATGTAGTCCAGGGGTTCTTAACCTGGGTTCGACCGAGGTTTGGTGAGTCGGCCTCAGAGGTTCGGCAGAGGTCAAAACACACCCGACTCATCGTGTTAATACAAACTTCTCCTTATCGGCGTATTACGGATACGGCAACAGCTGACTGATTTGCAGGTGTGTAATTTGTTGTGAGTTTATGCACTGTGTTGGTGTTGTTGTTTGAACAAGGTGATGTTCATGCACGGTTCATTTTGTGCACCAGTAAAAAAAACATGGTAACACTTTAGTATGGGGAACTACGGAGCCCCTAAAGGGACATGGGATTTTTTTTTAGACATGTATCTCGTGGCCACGGGAAAGTATCTCGTGGCCACGAGAAACTTGTTTTTCGATGTATTCATTTATGTAAAATTGTCATTAAATGTAATATTGCCTGACAAAAAGTGATTCGACGTACGTAATATTTTGATATTTACACATCGCATATTTACACACGCGCATCTGACTAGAATACCCTTATGTGCATTACATAAATCAACATCAACTACCTACTGTACTGTTTACTTGTTGAAATACCCTTTTTAGAACAAATATCTACCCATATAATTTATATGTGTATATATAATATATATATATATACACATACATACATATATATATATATATATATATATATATATATATATATATATATATATATATATATATATATATATATATATATATATATATATATATATATATATATATATATATATATATATGTATGTGTATCTATATATATATATATACATATATATATATATATATATATATATATATATATATATACATATATATATGTATGTGTATCTATATATATATATATACATATATATATATATATATATATATATATATATATATATATATATATATATATATATATATATATATATATATATATATATATATATATATATATATATATATATACACATACATATTATGTATAAGCATGTATATATATACTCTACCGTTTAAAAGTTTGGGGTCACATTGAAATGTCCTTATTTTTGAAGGAAAAGCACTGTACTTTTCAATGAAGATAACTTTAAACTAGTCTTAACTTTAAAGAAATACACTCTATACATTGCTAATGTGGTAAATGACTATTCTAGCTGCAAATGTCTGGTTTTTGGTGCAATATCTACATAGGTGTATAGAGGCCCATTTCCAGCAACTATCACTCCAGTGTTCTAATGGTACAATGTGTTTGCTCATTGGCTCAGAAGGCTAATTGATGATTAGAAAACCCTTGTGCAATCATGTTCACACATCTGAAAACAGTTTAGCTCGTTACAGAAGCTACAAAACTGACCTTCCTTTGAGCAGATTGAGTTTCTGGAGCATCACATTTGTGAGGTCAATTAAACGCTCAAAATGGCCAGAAAAAGAGAACTTTGAAACTCGACAGTCTATTCTTGTTCTTAGAAATGAAGGCTATTCCACAAAATTGTTTGGGTGACCCCAAACTTTTGAACGGTAGTGTATATTGTAGGAACCAGAATATTAATAACAGAAGGAAACAACCCTTTTGTGAGAATGAGAATGGGGGAGGGAGGGTTTATGGGTTGGTGCACTAACTGTAAGTGTATCTTGTGTTTTTTTTTAATGTTGATTTAATTTAAAAAATTAAAAAAAATGTTTTTTAAATAAAATAAAAAATCTGTGCAACAGTATCCATAATTCCAAGCCTTGTCGCTTCCATGTGGAAAAGTCCTGAGATGAATTCCCTGAAGTTTCAGACACACGCACAAAAACGTGTCAGATTTAGAGGCGCCCAATAAGGACATGATGAGGGGACTTGGCATTGGGATGCCTCAAAGGCCTCACAACAAAAGCCTGTAGAAATTGAGAAGATAAAAGCACAAACTCATTAACTTACCAGGTTTCCAATCACATCATTTTTTTTTCTTTCGCTGTAGGACTCTTGTGTGATGGGACACTTTTTGTGCAACTTCAAAGGATACACCTTTCCATCAGAACTTGCAGCTGATATATTTGATCAGAACATACTGCGGGTGACAAGCCTCGTCTCGTCGGTAATGTACACTGCACTTCCATCACCAGTGCATGACACCTCGTCCTCTTCTTACATTTTGGTGCATCAGCCCAGAAAGTGCAGCATTGTTACATAGGGCCATTCGCTGTTGTCAGAATTTTTTTTTTTTGTTCCAGCGTGACCAAACATCCTGTCCACGCATTTTCTTCAAGCACATTGAAGAGTGTGAATCTATTTGCACCCATCCAATATAATAGCGCTAAAAGCCAGCAAATTTCCCCAAAGACACACAATTCAGGGCAGAAGCAATAATCAACTCTGGGTCTAGAGCTCAGAGTGGCGAATGGAGATGCAGACGAATCAAGCGGCTTCATCTCATTTGAGACTTCACTTGGTAAATGGTGTTCAACATTATTATCCATAATCATTATTAGCTACCGCCAGACTTCTTTGTACTGAGAGATGCTATTTTTTTTAATAATGTTTTACAATATTACCTCAGTTTTCGTCCATCCATCCATTTTCTACCGCTTGTCCCTTTTGAGGTTGCGGGTGGTCGCTGGAGCCTATCTCAGCTGCATTCGGGCGGAAGGCGTTGTACACCCTGGGCAAGTCGCCACCTCATCGCAGGGCCAACACAGATAGACAACATTCACACTCACATTCACACACTAGGGGACCATTTAGTGTTGCCAATCAACCGATCCCCAGGTGCATGTCTTTGGAGGAGTTTTCGTTAGTAGCATGTTCCTAAAGGTAAGACGAAAACCAAATCATACAAAAACGGAAGCATTTTTGCCATAAGCAATAATGTCAGTCCAATTAATTTGTTTAAGACTCCAAATAACATTAACACAAAATATCATTCTATTGAGAATAATTATAGTTTTACATAAAGAAAAATGAATGTAATCCTGTTTCTATATTGTTGTATGTCTGAGTGGAGGTCCTACTTTGGAAAGGAATCTCATTGAGTTGCCTTTAAAACTAGAGATGTCCGATAATATCGGACTGCCGATATTATCGGCCGATAAATGCTTAAAAATGTAATATCGGAAATTATCGGTATCGGTTTACAAAAAGTAAAATGTATGACCTTTTAAAACGCCGCTGTGTACACGGACATAGGGAGACGTACAGAGCGCCAATAACCTTAAAGCACTGTCTTTGCGTGCCGGCCCAATCACATTATATCTACGGCTTTTCACACACACAAGGGAATGCAAGACATATTTGTTCAAGAGTCATACAGGTCACACTGAGGTTGGCCGTATAAACAACTTTAACACTGTTACAAATATGTGCCACACTGTGAACCCACACCAAACAAGAATGACAAACACATTTCGGGAGAACATCCGCACCGTAACACAACATAAACACAACAGAACAAATACCCAGAACCCCTTACAGCACTAACTCTTCCGGGATGCTACAATATACACCCCCCCGCTACCCCTTATCCCCCCCCACCTCGACCCCGCCCCCCCCCCCCCCCAACCCCACCCACCTCAACCTCCTCATGCTCTCTCAGGGAGAGCATGTCCCAAATTCCAAGCTGCTGTTTTGAGGCATGTTAAAAAAAATAATGCACTTTGTGACTTCAATAATAAATATGGCAGTGCCATGTTGGCATTTTTTTCCATAACTTGATCTGATTTATTTTGAAAACCTTGTTACATTGTTTAATGCATCCAGCGGGGCATCACAACAAAATTAGGCAGAATAATGTGTTAATTCCACGACTGTATATATCGGTATCGGTTGATATCGGAATCGGTAATTAAGAGTTGGACAATATCGGAATATCGGATATCGGCAAAAAAGCCATTATCGGACATCTCTACTTAAAACATTCACATGTTGCACAATGAGATGTAAGCATGGGATAAAGTGTACATTCCTGTAACTTTCTGTCTGTAAACATATATCTTTTTATTAGCATTTCTGTAATATACTAACAACATTTCATGATTAATATCCATAAATTAACATTCTTAACAAATGACAATCATAATGTAACAACCTGGCATTTACAGTTGATGTGTGGTTTTTGTGGCCATACACTCATCAGTGGCTGAGTCTAATGTGTGTGTGTGTGTGTGTGTGTGTGTGTGTGTGTGTGTGTGTGTGTGTGTGTGTGTGTGTGTGTGTGTGTGTGTGTGTGTGTGTGTGTGTGTGTGTGTGTGTGTGTGTGTGTGTGTGTGTGTGTGTGTGTGTGTGTGCGTGCGTGTGTGTGTGTGTTGGAAAAAGGGAGAACGAGCGGCTGTTGTTGATATGACAGATGACAAAGAGTTGGTTTTGGCCTGGTTTGTACAGCAGACGATGACAAGTTTTGCTAGACATAAGTTATTACTAATGTTTTTGGTGTGGTTACGGCCGACAATAAACAGTTTTGCACAATAAAGTAATCGATGGAATTCCTGTCCTCCTTAAAAGCATCTCAACAGTCACAATAATTGAAGAGTGTTGACAAACATTGTTTTATCTGTTGTGGCCCCTTGTTGTCACCTGTCACTTACAGTTGCATTGCAAAATCCTACAGAACAATTTGTTACATGTTTATTTTATTTAGAGTTCAGATGGGATTTGATTTATTGCGCGACATAGATGTACTGTGCGCAGAGGACGCGTGAGCGCTGCGCAATTGCGCAGGCGTGCACTTCAGGGATCCAGATGCACCAGAAAATGCATAATGCAAGATGTTTTTTTGCATATCAGAATTATATAATTTATCTCCTATATAAGAAATACAGGATGGTTTGTTAAATGTTTTACTGTACTGCAAATCATTGATTTGCTCAAAACTTGGTGACAATAATATAATAATAATATAGCAAACTAGGTACAGATGTACATTCAAATAATATATCATGTATCATATGATGCATATATCTCTGACCAACTGCATCTCTGTCTGGACTGGAGCCTGCAGTGCCTCAGACTGGAAGTCTCTCCAGAGAGTGGTGAGGACGACAGAAAAGCTCATCAGGACTCCTCTTCCTCCTATTCAGGAGATCGCAAAAAGCCGCTGCCTGACCAGGGTTCACAAAATCTGCAGAGACTCCTCCCACCCCCACCAAGGACTGTTTTCACTGCTGGACTCTAGAAAGAGGTTCCGCAGCCTCCGTAGCAGAACCTCCAGGTTCTGTAATAGCTTCTTCCCTCAGGCCATAAGACTCTTGAACGCATCATAATAATCCCCTCAATTCCCCCCAAAAATGGATTAACTTTCTGGAATATAAAGACAATGTAACATACATCCATAAGCGTGGATGTATATGCAAAAGTGCAATATATTTATCTGTAGAGTAATCTATTTATTTATATCTGCACCTTATTGCTCTTTTATCGTGCACTATCATGAGCTAATGCAACAAAATGTTGTTCTTATCTGTACTGTAAAGTTCAAATTTGAATGACAATAAAAAGTAAGTCTAAGTCTAAGAAGTCTAATGTAATAAAGACATCCATAAAGAACTTTACATTGTGCACCATTTATATCTGCATTTACTCTTCCTTAAATTAACCAGTTATTTAAACAAATGTAAGCCATTTTTCATTTTGTTGATGCAGTTGGAACGTTTGTGACGTGTCGGGCTTTTATTGTGAAGGCGGAAGTGTGTGTGTGTGTGTGTGTGTGAGAGAAGGTGCCTTGACGAGAAGCCAGTGTGTTGAAGAGAGACGTGTCAATAAAGAATGCGCCTCTTGATTCCCTCGTTATAGTCTGTCTTTTCTGCTGGGCTTCATCTTATTACAAAAACTCTTAGCTCCTGCAGTGAAACACAGTCATAAAAATGTAAGCGTGGGACGTTCAAAGTAAGGCCTGGGGCTAATAAAATAAACAAAAATGAAAAAATAGAGCGAAAAGGCATAATAGAACAAAAACATTCTTAAATGTTGCTCTTAATAATTGATAACAACATTGTCACTTTCTGATGTATGTCTGGACCCTGGGATGCAGAGGCTGTAGGCAAGCTCTTTTTATTAGGGAAAATGCAGGTAAAACAAAACATAAAGATGTACAGCTGGGAAGTGCATGAAGAGCAAGCACGTGTGAAACACAAAGCAAAAAAATAATAAAATACATACAATCCCGTTCCATCCAGAGGTCAGGGCTCCCATAAGAAGCATGGACTATTTCAGGTGGGTCCTGATTTGCAGTCAGTGTCAGGTAAGGGAGCCAGCGCTCAGTCCAAAGGAATGGAGGCAAACACGAGGTGGAACAGAAAATAACACAGAAATTATATTCACATGCGTCATGGCCAATTGTACAAATTAGATGACACGGTTTAGTGTTATTTACTTCTCTTGTATTAGATCTAGGGTTGTACGGTATACCGGTATTAGTATATTACCACAATACTAATGAATCATTTTTGGTACTATACCGTTTCTGAAATCTACCGGTCCCACACCCACCTACGCCTGCATCGAAGTCACGTCGTGACATTGCTGGTTTTACGAGCAGACGAGCATGTTCGGCGGCACACAATCACAGAGTACTTACAAGCAGACACAGTGTGTAGACAGAAAAGGGAGAATGGACACATTTTGGCTTAAAAACTAACGATAAAGGTGAAGTTATAATACTGAAACGCCCTCAGGAAGAGATGCTTTAAGACATGGCTAGCTAGCTAGCGGCTAACGTCCATCCGCCGTCGGCAGTGTTTTAGCTACTTCTAAATCACTAATCCTGGTCTCCATGGCGACAAATAAAGTACGTTTCTTACAAATAGCTAAACATGCTTCACTACACACCGTAGCTCACTGGTGTCAAAATGTAAACAGACGCCATTGGTGGATCTACACCTGACATCCACTGTAATGATATCAAGTACAGGCACGTATCTGGTCGATACTACTATGATTACGTCAATATTTTTTGGCATCACAACATCTTCTTCCTTTTTTTAAAAATGTATATAATGTTTATAAACTCAGGAAATATGTCCCTGGACACATGAGGACTTTGAATATGACCAATGTATGATCCTGTAATGACTTGGTATCGGACTGACACCCAAATTTGTTGGTATCATCCAAAACTAATGTAAAGTATCAAATAACAGAAGAATAAGTGATTATTACATTTTAACAGAAGTGTAGACAGAACATGTTAAAAGAGAAAGTAAGCAGATATTAAACAGTAAATGAACAAGTAGATTAATAATTAATTTTCTACCACTTAATACTAAATAATAGATTAATAAATGACACAATATGTTACTGCATATGTCAGCAGACTAAATTAGGAGCCTTTGTTTGCTTACTTACTAATAAAAGGACACATTGTCTAGTACAGGGGTCGGCAACCAAATGTTTGAAAGAGCCATATTGGACCACAATACAAAAAACAAATCTGTCTGGAGCCGCAAAAAAATTAAAAGCCATATTACATGTGTCATGAGATATACATTTAATTAAGAGGACTTAAAGGAAACTAAATGACCTCAAATATACCTACAAATGAGGCATAATGATGCAATATGTACATATCGCTAGCCTAAATAGCATGTTAGCATCGATTAGCTTGTAGTCATGCAGTGACCAAATATGTCTGATTAGCACTCCACACAAGTCAATAACATCAACAAAACTCACCTTTGTGCACTCATGCACAACGTTAAAAGTGTGGTGGACAAAATGAGACAGAAAAAGAAGTGCATAAAACACGTCCTAGAAAGTCGGAGAAAGTTATACATGTAAAAAAACTATACGGTGAGTTCAGGGACCGACAAAATTAGTAGGAACAAACGGCGCTCGCCAAATACTCGAATCAGTGAAGCATGTTTAATACAAACAGTGTGATTTATAACAATTAGGGAGGTTTGTGTCATGTTTATCCTCCTACAGAAACCATACTAAAACAAAAAATAGATTTTTTTCCCCTCATCTTTTTCCATTCTTCATACATTTTTGAAAATCTCCAGAGAGCCACAAGGGCGGCGCTAAAGAGCCGCATGCGGCTCTAGAGCCGCGGGTTGCCGACCCCCGGTCTAGTATGTTCACTATTTTATTTAAGGACTAAATTGCAATAATAAACATACCTTTAATGTACCCTAAGATTTTTTTTGTTAAAATAAAGCCAATAATGCATTTTTTTTGTGGTTCCCTTTATTTGAAAGTATCGAAAAGTATCGAAAAGTATCAAAATAATTTTAGTATTGGTACTGGTACCAAAATATTGGTATCGTTACAACACTAATTAGATCACATTAAAATCTGCTGGTGAACGCAGCAAAGAGGGTTAGATATGGCAAGCAGCTCCCCAAGTTTCTAAAACAAGTGCAGCTTTAAATACTCTTAAACTATTTTTGTTTGTGACTCCCACAAGAAATCACAACGTGCTGCTGATTGTGATGCAAATTAAACACCATTTTTAACTTCCCACATGCACATTTTCTCCTCGGCTTCTTGGCTTTCTGTGAAACCAATTATTCAAATGTTCTTCTCGCTTTATGCATTTTATTGTAACGTGCAGTTTTTGACTGTGATGATTTCTTGATTGCCTGTCACGAGTGACCGGATGCAAAAAAAAGTGCATCCGTATGCACATGCATGCCAGTCCGTGTGCCCCACATTGAATCATCCCTCTGGGTACACCATATGGGTGATGTTGAAAGATATATCGCCATCATTTGTGATTCTGTCTTTTGGAGAGGAAAGAAAAAGTGCTGCCTCCCGCAATAATAGAAGAGGAAGATATGAGCCTATTATCCCATTAAGGATCAAGATGTGCAGCCTTCCTTCCACACACACCTCATTCTTCCTGCGCCATTTCCGACACTTTCCTGCGATGCTGCACTACCATCTGGTGGGGGAAGCCACAGGCAGACCGGCTCATGGCAAACGTTTCAATTTGCCTTCCTTCCTCTCCTTCTCTCTCCAGACTGATTTATCTGTCTGTCACTGATGACATTGTATAACTTGCTGGGTTTAAATTAGCAGCAGTCTGATAAAACGCTACAAATGAATCAAATCTCCTTGGAGCTTAAAGTCTTTTAATTAGTTGACCAAATATATTGGAAGTGCAGCTGAAGATACAAAGGCCCCATTAATATGGCTCCAAGTTGACAGATACCTGAGACGGCGCCTATTTATGATGTTTTTTTGGACTCTGCGGCAGCTGTTTGACGTCTCTGAAAGACAGCACAACTCATTACGTAATGCAATTAAGCATCTGCATTATAGCAAGCAATTGTGCTGGCACGCAGCCAGATGGGATGGCTTTATGTAACTGACAAAAACTGACAAATCAAAAGGAACATGCTCAACCTTTCCATGCAGGGAGCAAACTCCCAGACTAGAGTTGTAACGATACCAATATTTTGGTACCGGTACTAAAATATTTTGGTACTTTTCGGTACTTTTCTAAATAAAGAGGACCACAAAAAAATTGCATTATTGGCTTTATTTTAACAAAAAATCTTAGTGTACATTAAACATATGTTTCTTATTGCAGTTAAGTCCTTAAATAAATAGTGAACATACTAGACAACTTGTCTTTTATTAGTAAGTAAACAAACAAAGGCTCCTAATTAGTCTGCTAACATATGTAGTGTCATGATCTGTCAATCAATCAATCAATCAATGTTTATTTATATAGCCCTAAATCACAAGTGTCTCAAAGGGCTGTACAAGCCACAACGACATCCTCAGTACAGAGCCCACATACGGGCAAGGAAAAACTCACCCCAGTGGGACGTCGGTGATGACTATGAGAAACCTTGGAGAGGACCGCATATGTGGGTAACCCCCCCCCCCCCCCCCCCCCCCCTCTAGGGGAGACCGAAAGCAACGGATGTCGAGTGGGTCTGACATAACATTGTGAAAGTCCAGTCACAGTGGATCCAACACATCAGCGGGAGTCCAGTCCACAGCGGGGCCAACAGGAAACCATCCCGAGCGGAGACGGGTCAGCAGCGCAGAGATGTCCCCAACCGATGCACAGGCTAGTGGTCCACCTGGGTCCCGACTCTGGACAGCAGCACTTCATCCATCTGTGGTCTGGATCATGTTTTTTGTTATTTTCTGTTAGTTTAAGACTCCATGTAGTTCCTGTTTTGTGCACCCTTATTTGTTTAGTTTCCAGGATGACTTATGATTTTCACCTGCCTCTTGCGTTCGGGTCACACCTGTCTCTAATCAAGAGACCAGTATTTAAGCCTGTCTTTGCCAGTTAGTCGTCCTGGCGTCATTGCTTGTTTTCTGGAGATACCATAGTCCATGCTGATTGTTTCATGCTTAGTTCATGCGGCTCGTTTCTTGCCACAGTAAGTTTTGTTTGTTGCATGTCCATAGTCAGGCTAAGTGTTAGCGTATGTTTTCGGTTTTAAGTTTGATGTCCCTTAGCCTCTCGTGCAATCGGCACGATTTCCTTTTGTTTTAGTTCCTGATTTTTGTCCTGTGTAGGATTTATTAATTAATAAATATGTTCCTACCTGCTACCTTTGTTCGGAAAAGTCTGTTTGCTTCCTGGGAGGAACAATCCTCGCAGTGAGATGCCAAAACCCCCCTCGTTATGAGATGTAGTAACATATTGTGTCATTTATCATTCTATTATTTTGTCAACATTATTAAGGACAAGTTGTAGAAAATGAATTATTAATCTACTTGTTCATATACTGTTAATATCTGCTTACTTTCTCTTTAAAATGTTCTGTCTACACTTCTGTTAAAATCTAATAATCACTTATTTTTCTGTTGTTTGATACTTTACTTTACCCACAAATTTGGGTATCAGTCCGATACCAAGTAGTTACAGGATCATACATTGGTTTTATTCAAAGTCCTCATGTGTCCAGGGACGTATTTCCTGAGTTTATAAACATAATATACATTTTTTTTAAACGAAAGAAGATGTGATATCAAAAAATATTGACGTAATCATAGTAGTATCAACTAGATACATGCCTGTACTTGATATCATTACAGTGGATGTTAGGTGTAGATTCACCAATTGCTTTTGTTTACATTTTGACACTCGCGAGCTACGGTGTGTAGTGAAGCATGTTTAGCTATTCCTCGTCCTGTAGGGATGATACTTGTAAGAAACGTACTTTATTTGTTGCCATGGAGACCAGGATTAGTGATTTAGAAGTAGCTAAAACACTGCCGACGGCGGATGGACGTTAGCCGCTAGCTAGCTAGCCATGTCTTAAAGCACCTCTTCCTGAGGGCGTTTCAGTGTTATAACTTCACCTTTATCGTTAGTTTTTAAGCCAAAATGCGTCCCGTTCTCCCTTTTCTGTCTACACACTGTGTCTGCTTGTAAGTACTCTGTGATTGTGTGCTCGCCCGAACATGCTCGTCTGCTCGTAAACCAGCAATGTCACGAGGTGACTTCGATGTTTCAGAGACGGTATCGTACCGAAAATGGTTCATTAGCATCGCGGTACTATACTAATACCGGTATACCGTACAACCCCCCAAAAAAACATAACTTAAGCTTGTGTTTGAGCGCGGCGGGGCCTTGAGACAGCTTAACAAATTGCTATGACATAATTGTAATATTGTTTCCCGTCCGTCACATTGTTATGTGTGTATTTTACATTGGGCTGCCCCGCATGGAGGTCAATCATTGGGGAAAGTGCTCTCACACACGTTCATTGAATTACGTGTGCACGCATAAAGAAGATGGAGAATCGCTTTAAGCATGCGTGGGAATTATTTGCATAATTCCCTTCATCGGGGTTCATCCTTTATTATGCCCGAAGGACATTTTTGTCTGCACACTACAGACAAGCCCACGATAAGTATAATAGATACGGTGGCTTACTAAAACAAACACGCTGACATGTGTAGCATAAATTAACAACAATTATCATAATAGTGCGGGTATGTTGCTAATGAACAGGACAGACGCGGAACGTCTGATGCGCACAATGAAGAGCAATTGTTGATATGTTCTATCAGGGCCTTGATTGTGTCGCATGTAAACATACACACATAACTTGGCTCCTCGCTGCGACGTCAGCAGCATCCTCTTAGCCAATGTTCCCTCTAAGGTGCGCGCCTGTGCAATTGCCACTGCTCAAGCGTCCTTTGCGCACGGCAAATCTACGCCACGCACAAAATCAAATAAAAAAATAAGCGCATAACAATTTTCGACACACGGACACGACA
>NC_084734.1:70318581-70613430 GCF_033978785.1 Entelurus aequoreus | reverse complement strand
TCACAGATGTGTAAGTTACCCATGTCTTGGGCACTAATACACCCCCTGGGTGTTGTTGATAAACGGTTTTCGCCTTGCATAGGAGAGTTTTAACTTGCACTTACAGATGTAGCGACCAACTGTAGTTACTGACAGTGGGTTTCTGAAGTGTTCCTGAGCCCATGTGGTGATATCCTTTACACACTGATGTCGCTTGTTGATGCAGCACAGCCTGAGGGATCGAAGGTCACGGGCTTAGCTGCTTACGTGCAGTGATTTCTCCAGGTTCTCTGAACCCTTTGATGATATTAAGGACCGTAGATGGTGAAATCCCTAAATTCCTTGCAATAGCTGCTTGCGAAAGGTTTTTCTTAAACTTTTCAACAATTTGCTCACGCATTTGTTGACAAAGTGGTGACCCTCGCCCCATCCTTGTTTGTGAATGACTGAGCATTTCATGGAATCTATTTTTATACCCAATCATGGCACCCACCTGTTCCCAATTTGCCTGTTCACCTGTGTGATGTTCCAAATAAGTGTTTGATGAACATTCCTCAACTTTATCAGTATTTATTGCCACCTTTCCCAACTTCTTTGTCACGTGTTGCTGGCATCAAATTCTAAAGTTAATGATTATTTGCAAAAAAAAAATGTTTATCAGTTTGAACATCAAATATGCTGTCTTTGTAGCATATTCAACTCAATATGGGTTGAAAATGATTTGCAAATCATTGTATTCCATTTAAATTTACATCTAACACAATTTCCCAACTCATATGGAAACGGGGTTTGTACAAGGATCTGGCGAGAGTCAGGTTAACAGTTATGCGTGTTACTTCTTGATTCCTGAGCTAAGCTTTGCCTTTTGTTTGCCATGCTAAGCTTTTCTTGTAAACTATTCCATTAGCTTCTCGTGCTATAGGCATGCTTGTTTTGTTTGTTTTGTATCCTGTATGATTTATGAGAATAAATCATTGTCTCACCTGCACCTTGCCTCCGGAGTTTCCATTTACATCCTGGGAGAATGACTCCACGCTGTAAAATGTGACCACGACGTAATATTTATTTTGTCTGTGGTTCATAAATCACACAGTTCGTACAATGAGGGGTGTGTAAATTGAGGTGTCCCTGTAACAAATGTTGTACTTTTGTGCGTGTGTTTCCATCATTAAGCGGGCAAAAATGCACGAAAGATTGGTATGTGGTAATCGAACGAACTTAAGAAGAAATATTATTATTGACTACCTAATAAAGATAAAATATCCTGAGGCTGCGTAGCCAGGTGACTCTCTCGCGCAGAGAATTCTTCATTATCGCCCAACTCATGACTTTAGCATTCCAAAACAATTAAGGTAAACGAAAGCAGTCGCTTAGGGACCAAGAACAGTAAAACATCTGTTTTTTTTGTTGCTGTTTCTTATCTATTAATCACTTTGGCTGAGGTTCAGGGGTGGCTAAGAACAGAAGCAAACTGTTAAGAGATTCTTCCTTAAGTGGCGAAGCCAAGTCAGCCTTATTTACTCGTAAATCAACCCCGTAGGAGGGTCGGCGGCATTCCCGCTTGTTTCGGTCATACAATAAAGCTTTGCTCTCCTGTGGCATTTTGTGATAAAAAAAAACTAAGTCTATGGTGCTATCTTGGCATCTAGAGTTATTATGAAGTAAACTATGTGTAGCATATATGACTATTCATGTTCTACAGTTTTGATTAATGAGGTAATTAAGTAATTATGTAAGTAGAAGCCTTCGGTTCTTTTATGGTCATCTGCTGTAGGCCAGAACTCCCCCGCAATACTCAATGCTATAACTTTTCACATTAATGTTGAATTATCTACACAACTCCAGATTCGGACGTATTTTTCCCCATATATTTTTTTGTGAGGGGGGGGGGGGGGGGGGGGGGGGGGGGGGGTTTAAAAAAAAAAAAGGTGGCTCTTCATTTATTTATATTTCTATTTACTTTACCGCCACCAGCAGACACCCACCGCTGCCGATGGCCTTTAAAAGAGGCAACACAAAAGGAATTTAAATGAAAGCTGGAATGAACCGAAGACCCAAGAGAATAAACATCATTCCATGCCAGGGACGCGTCTTCAACTATTAGCATTAGGAGCATTTATTTATTTATTTTTCGTAATGAATAAATTAATTTTCTTGGCCTCCACATTTATGCTCATTGAACAGATTTTCACACCCACACAAGGCCGATGACGCATACCCTCTGATGTTCTTCCCACAGGACGAAAAAGGTAGTCCTTCAGCGTAGGCCTAAGTCAATTCATTTGGACGTCAAATAAGGCTGTGAAGGTAAAGACCACATACTTATTAACTCGACAGGTTGTTAAACGAAGTCAATCACAACGTTTACCCTTTAACCTTTTCAGACCCAATAATAAGTCTGATACCAGATCAATGTGCAGATCAATGAGACCTGTGTAAGTGAGTCCCAGGACACAAATTATTTTCCTACCAAGGAGAGAAATAGGACAAAACATGTTACTGTACTCCAGCTTGGAGACTACTCACTTAATGTGTATTCAAGCAAAATATTTGCTGGCTACTTGTCACAGTATCCAGTACAGCGAGGAAAAACAAATAAGTTCTTTTTCAAAACACTGCTGGGAAGTGAAGGAGTACAATAAATAAGTCAAGTTGTTTGTTTGTTAAATGGGTTTGAATGTTTGTTTGTTTTCAATTTATTTTGCTATATAATTCCGTGCCTTCTGTACATTTTGAGACATGCAGTATGAAAATACATTTACTTTCAATAACAAGGTTGGGAAAACGGTGGTTGAGAGTTACCTTATTTGACCCTTTCAAGGGGACTTATGATAATTTTCCTCTTTTCTGACTTATAAATGTTGTTATAATGTTGGATACTCATGTTAAACAATGCAAAGGCGTCAAATCACAAGTTAACACATTTAGCTGTGAGCTTGCACACAGTTTTGGATGCCTTTGAACACTGTGTTTTGCAGTCATTTTTTAAGCTTAAGTACAGTGTGATGTCACAGTGAGGTGGACGTATTTATTTGGATATTACGTAAAACTATCAGCCAGAAGGGGAGGGGTTCCCAGTCTGCTTAACCAGTGAGACTGTTATGGCTGCTGCCTGGAGCCGTGTGTGTTATTCCTTCTCCTTCCATGCCCATCTACTTGCTCTGATGTCTATCAAATAAATATCCATCCATCCATCCATTTTCTACCGCTTATTCCCTTCGGGGTCGCGGGGGGTCGCTGGAGCCTATCTCAGCTACAATCAGGCGGAAGGCGGGGTACACCCTGGACAAGTCGCCACCTCATCGCAGGGCCAACACAGATAGACAGACACCATTCACACTCACATTCACACACTAGGGCCAATTTAGTGTTGCCAATCAACCTATCCCCAGGTGCATGTCTTTGGAAGTGGGAGGAAGCCGGAGTACCCGGAGGAAACCCACGCAGTCACGGGGAAAACATGCAAACTCCACACAGAAAGATCCCAAGCCCGGTATTGAACCCCAGACTACTCAGCACCTTCGTATTGTGAGGCAGACGCACTAACCCCTCTGCCACCGTGCCGCCATCAAATAAATATGTCCCTTTTTATTTGTCTTTAGGACATTTTACACAGGACTCTTTTGTCAAGAGGAACTAGTACAATATTGGATTAAAACCTAAAGTCCGACGGAAAAAGATGGCGCCTTTACTGTAACGTCGTGGTCGCATGGTGATGCGCGGGTCGTTCTCCCAAGATGCAGCAGGAACTGCGGAAGGCAAGGTGCAGGTAGACCCCTACAGCAAACGTCTATCTGTCCATTCATACACACATTGTGTAAAGAAAGTCTGTCTATTCACACACATTGTAAACATCATTCACGTTCACATTTATATTGGTCTGTCCATCCATACACAGTATATGAACATTCGTCTATTAATTCACAGTGCCTGTGTTTTTAAAGATGTAAATCTCTGTTGTTTTACAGTTCTCTTATGTATTTTAAAATGTATGTCTTAATGTATTTATTTTGAAACTGCTCTGTGACATGTGCTGTTGACCTCTTGGCCAAGTCACCCTTGTGAAAGAGATCTTGATCTCAATGGGTTTTCTTATCTGGTTAAATAAAGGTTCTAAATTCACATAAAAATACATTATTGTATACACTGTCTGTCCATTCACTGACACAAACAATATTGTATGACCATCTCTCCCATTCACATACACTCATAATGTAAACATATATATATCCATTCACCTACGAAATGTAAGTATTTATGTAGTATTTAGTATTTATGTAAGCATTTAGACCAGGGGGTCCCCATATATATATATATATATATATATATATATATATATATATATATATATATATATATATATATATATATATATATACACTACCGTTCAAAAGTTTGGGGTCACCCAAACAATTTTGTGGAATAGCCTTCATTTCTAAGAACAACAATAGACTGTCGAGTTTCAGATGAAGGTTCTCTTTTTCTGGCCATTTTGAGCGTTTAATTGACCCCACAAATGTGATGCTCCAGAAACTCAATCTGCTCAAAGGAAGGTCAGTTTTGTAGCTTCTGTAACGAGCTAAATTGTTTTCAGATGTGTGAACATGATTGCACGAGGGTTTTCTAATCGTCAATTAGCCTTCTGAGCCAATGAGCAAACACATTGTACCATTAGAACATTGGAGTGATAGTTGCTGGAAATGGGCCTCTATACACCTATGTAGATATTGCACCAAAAACCAGACATTTGCAGCTAGAATAGTCATTTACACAATAACAAGGTATAGAGTGTATTTCTTCAAAGTTATGACTAGTTTAAAGTTATCTTCATTGAAAAGTACAGTGCTTTTCCTTCAAAAATAAGGACATTTCAATGTGACCCCAAACTTTTGAACGGTAGTGTATATACTGTATATATATATATATATATATATATATATATATATATATATATATATATATATATATATATAGACAATGTGATTTGCCTGGGTGGCTAGGAGACACCGAGAGTAACAAGCGGTAGAAAATGGATTAGAAAGACAGATTTTAAAAAATAAATTTAAAAAAAATAAACTCCTTCTTTGGGGAGTTTGGGGACCCCTTATTTACACTTACATACATTGTTTGTACAATCGTATGTTGATCCATTCTTACATACGTAATGCACTGCAAGGCTCTTAGAAATGATATCAACATTCACGTATCTACTATGTAACGTGTTCTGTGAGCCAGGTCTTCTCATTTTACAACGGTGACCTCACAAATGTTTCCCTGAATGAATAGACAAAAATCCCTCCAATACCTTCTAAAACTCTGCAGAAGCTGTTATACAAACCCTGGCATAAATTATGGAATCATCAGTCTTGGAGGATGTCTATTCAGTTGTTGAATTTTGTTGAAAAAAGCAGATAACAGGCATGACACAAAACTATAATAATTACAAATGACAACTCTCTGGTTTCCTGGCTTTAAGAAGGAATCACTCAATTCTGAGGGGAAAAATATGCAATTACCCTGTCAATTTTCATTTCTAAAGATTGAATCTGTTTATTAGTCTGCTGCAGTTAAAAAGGAGTGTTCACACCTTGGAGAGTTGTTGTAACAGGTGGATTGACATGAATCATGGCTTCAACACAAGATATGTCAATTGAAACAAAGGAGAGGAATATCAAAAGATGTTCATTGTTCGCATTCTAAATGTAACATTGGCCAGCCAATGTGGCTGGGCCATGTGTACATTGGTAAACCTCACTCCCTGGCAACCTTAAGCTTTTTGCTCGGTCGCTAGCCAGCTAGTCTCTAATACCAGCTCCCAGGTTTGAGTCCCGAACGGAACAGAAAGCAGCGACTGAACCAAGCGGGTTACACGAAATCAGGATCAAGTGCAAATAATATGGGAAGGTTGTAAAAGGCTAACATACTGGTAGACCAAGGAAAACATCAAAGCGTCCAGACAGACAACGTCAATCAATATGTTTGAAAACAGAAAATGCACAGCAAAATGTAGAACAAATGGACAAAAACTGGAGTCACCATCTGTGACCATAATGTAAAAAACTCCTAAAGAAAAACAATTAAATACAGGAAAACGATGCAAAAACTATTAATAACAACTAAAAACAAGGTTCCAATGGGCTAAAGAAAAGCAATTGTGGACCATGGATGACTGGATGAAACTCTTATTCCGTGATGAATCGCAAATCTGCATTTGGCCAAGTGATGATGATGGAACTTTTGTCTGGAGCCATTCCATTGAGATTTATGAAGACGACTGCCTGAAGAAAACATGCACATTTCTGCAGTCATTTCTGATATTGGGCTGCATGTCAGGTAATGGCACTGGGGAGATGGGCTGTCATTACATTTTCAATAAATGCACAAGTTTACGTTGACATTTTGGACACTTCTCTTATTCCATCATTCGAAAGGATGTTTGTGGATAATGACATTATTTTTCGAGATGATAATGCATCTTCCACAGAGCAAAAACAGTCAAATCTTTCCTTGAAGAAAGACACAATGTCATGGCATAAAAAATAGTCTGAACCACAATCCAATTAATAATCTTTATTGGAAATTTAAGAAAATGGTCCATGACAAGACTCCAATCTGCAAAACTGATCTAACAACATTAATCATAGAAGGTTGGAGCAAAATAGATGGAGATTACAGATTGTCACTGGTTAAGTCCATGCCTCAGACACTGAATGCTGTTTTAAATGCCGGAGGTGGTGCAACAAAGTACTAGTGGTGTGTTGTAGTGTTTATTTTGTTTTTGATCAGTCCAAATTGTTTTCCTCAGAATTGAGTGAATCCTTATTTGTTTTCCACTCTGCTTGATCTAAAAATGAAACTGTTACTGACTACAACAATATGTTTTTGTTTTATTCTAGTGTTTCTTAAAGCCAGAAATGTTGCCATTGAAAATGACTTAAGTTTTGTGTCATGTCTGTTATCTGCATTTGTTTCCTACAAGACTGCTTATTCCATAATCTTTGCCAGGGGATGCTACGATGCAATAATTCCATTGCAAAAATGTTGTTTATTACACATTATGGGATTGTTTAAATGTTTTGACAAGCACCAGATGAAGTGTGAGGACAGTGACCCGCTAACTAGACAATTGGTACACTGTCTGGAA
The DNA here is from genome assembly GCF_033978785.1 of Entelurus aequoreus. Taxonomy (NCBI): domain Eukaryota; kingdom Metazoa; phylum Chordata; class Actinopteri; order Syngnathiformes; family Syngnathidae; genus Entelurus; species Entelurus aequoreus. The sequence goes on along the minus strand of NC_084734.1, from coordinate 70,606,307 downwards.
TCATTGTTCAGAAATGAATGCTGTTTGTGTCTACTTTGATATATTTTCTAAACAAGTGGTTCTCCAACTTTTTTCACCAAGTACCATCCCAGAAGAAACTTGGCTTTCCATGTACCACCATAATGACCAACAATAAAATACAGTAGCGTAGTAGGCCTAAGTATTCATTAACAACAAGGCAGAGGTTTTATTTTTTATTAACAAGTGTATGTAATATTTGTGGCCACTGCATACAGTATTACTGTCCATACAGTTTGAACAGTAATACTGTGTTTTGATATAGGAAAATAAAACACTGTACTTTAGTCAAGTGATTATGTGGCGTACCACCAGATTGAGCCCACATACCACTAGTGGTACACCTACCACAGTTTGTGAATCACCGCTGGCACTAAAGAAAATGTCCTAGTGACAAAAAAAAATAATACAATCAGCTCTTAAGATCCACATTATATGGCAGCTGTTTCATTCCCAATGGCGGTACCTCCTTTTGAGTTCTAATGTGAAACGGTGCATTTCACAATAAAAGTCACTACCCGTACAGTCAAGTGGTTCGGAAACAGCTCCAAGTTGGCAACTCCAGCAAGATGCTGCTGTGCTTTGTGCCAAACTGGATTTGCTGCTTACAAAATATATCTAAAGGTATTTCCCTAAATAAACGGAGGTTTAATCACCCAAGTATGCTAAAAGAACTGATGAATTAATCAAGTTTAGCTTTGCAGTGTTTTATACTTGTTTGGTAACACTTTAGTATGGGGAACACATATTCACCATTAATTAGTTGCTTATTAACATGCAAATCAGTAACATATTGGCTCTTAATTAGTCATTATCAAGTACTTGTTAATGCCTTATTCTGCATGGCCTTATTATACAACCAGTAAGCCATTAACTAAGAGTGTTCCCTCAATAACCTCAGAATTATTGCTTATTAGTAACCCTAACCCTAACCCCTATATGTTCCCCTAGTGTCCAAATAACCCTAAATTAAGTCTTTGTTACTTTAATAAGCAACTAAATAATGGTGAATATGTTCCCCATACTAAAGTGTTACCACTTGTTTTAATGTTTTTCTTTTTCAACAAGGCCACTGTCTCCTCCCACCATCGCAAACACAGGATTCCGTGTCATTAATGGACATGCCCCAATTTACAGGGATCAGGAGAACAGTTCCTGAGGGTCCTTTATGATCAAAATCGATTATTGATTTTTGCTGTAAATTAATCCCAAGAGGAATGTATTCTTTCAGACTGATTGAATAAGAAACGGATTGGCACTGAGAGTGATTAGAGTGTGTCAACCAGATATATTTTTGGGACCATAGAACTGTAGAAGTTGTATGCTCATGCTCTCTTTCTATGTTGTATTTATCTATATAAATAAACATTGATTGATTGATTGATTGATTTGCTTCTTTTAAGTTAGTGTACTGTACATCATGCAATGCAGTAATTTGAGAAGTCATTCTTGTCAAGTGATGTGTAACAACAATTGTGAAATAAAACATTCTCTAAATTCAGTTTATTTTATTTGTTTGAACCAACTGGAATTCCCTTGCTGATTTCCAATATCAATGCAAAGCCAAGGTATAGTATTTTCATGTGTACACTAGGGTTGTATGGTATACCGGTATTAGTATAGTACCGGGATACTAATGAATCATATTCGGTACTATATCGCCTCTGAAACGCAGCAGTCCCGCAGTGTTTTAGTTACTTCTAAATCACTAATCCTTGCCTCCATGGCGACAAATAAAGTAAGTTTCTTACAAGTATCATCCCTGCAGGACGAGGAATAGCTAAACATACTTCACTACACACCCAAGCTCACCAGCATCAAAATGTAAACAAACGCCATGGGTTCTACACCTAACATCCACTGTAATGATATCAAGTACAGGCACGTATCTAGTCGATACTACTATGATTATGTCAATATTTTTTGGCATCACAACATCTTCTTTCGTTTAAAAAAAAATTATATTATGTTTATAAAGTCAGGAAATATGTCCCTGGACACATGAGGACTTTGAATATGACCAATGTATGATCCTTGGTATCGGATTGATACCCAAATTTGGGGTATCATCCAAAACTAATGTAAAGTATCAAACAACAGAAGAATATGTGATTATTACATTTTAACAGAAGTGTAGACAGAACATGTTACAAGAGAAAGTAAGCAGATATTAACTATAGATGATCAAGTAGATTAATAATTAATGTTCTACCACTTTTCCTTAATAATGTTGACAAATTAATAGAATGGAAAATGACACAATATGTTACTGCATACGTCAGCAGCTAAATTAGGAGCCTTTGTTTGCTTTCTTACTACTAAAAGACAAGTTGTCTTGTATGTTCACTATTTTATTTAAGGACTTGACTGCAATAAGAAACATATGTTTAATGTACCCTAAGATTTTTGTTAAAATAAAGCCAATAATGCTATTTTTTAGTGGTCCCCTTTATTTAGAAAAGTACCGAAAAGTATCAAAATCATTTTAGTACCGGTACCTTTACTAAAATATTGGTATCGTTACAACACTAGTGTAAAATCATGGTTTATTTTAGCTTCACACAAAAGTTGAACCAATAAAAGTAATCAGCATGTATAAGAGCAAGCAAGCTTTTTTTGTAGGTCCTCACATATCCTCTTATTTCCATAAAGAAATGATAGCTTTATGTATTGTTCTTCACACGTTACATGAAGAATCTAGCAGAATGAGAAGGTGGAGGTTGGGTCATCGGGGCAAGACAGCTAGGGACACAAACATTTGAATAGAGGAATTGTACAAAGGAAAATATCTCAAGAGTGTTTAAATGAAATGTTCAATATCTTTATGGGAAAAAAGCTCACGGTTTGCCTCTGCAAAAGTGCAGGGACTCGGTCTGCAAACGGCAGGATGCTGGAAGATAAATATCACAGGCTGAGGAAACAGTCGTGATTAATCAGACATGCAGACTGCATTTGCAAAACAGGACACTGGACAGGACCTACATTGACTTTAATTGCCAGGCATTTAAATCTTTACAAAGAGAGTATCATTGTCAGCCTCGTAATCCACGTGTAGAATAGAATAATCTACAAGTCTCATTTAGAATGTGCACAATAAAGCCCATTTTCTTTTTAGCAGCCATGACCCATTAGCCCATTAAGGAGCGAGGAAGGACCCAACCCTTAGCAACACTAGCATACTAACATAACATAACATTACATTACATAACATAAGATGCAATCATAACAAAAAAGTTAATTTTGCTAAATAACGAGTTGTATATGTTCCTGATTTTGTATACATTCTTGGTCAAATGTTTAATGTCAACACTACATTAGGATAATCTGTTTGCTTTGCTTGTAATTATTTGTCAAACCTCTGCATTTTTTCTAAACTCACCAATGACCTTCTCATCGCTGCCGTCCATAATTAAATTGGTATCTTTCATCTACTTGGCCCCTAACACAATAAAAAGTTGATCACAATTCAGAAATACACATCCACTTCAACCCTCATTAAAAAAGGTTCAGTACCTGGCCTCCTTCTGTTCACATTTGACATGCTCTCAGTGGCGGGCCGTGCGTTTCTCACCTACTTAGTCCGACTTCACCTCTCAAAACACCATAATTTATGTCACCACATGGACACGGCTGGAGATACAATACAGAAACACACTTGCACGCTACATTGGATCCCCTCAACAGTGTACAAAAGGGTCTAGTTTTCGGCGCATTTATCATTCAATAAACTCCATCCATCCATCCAACTTCTTCCGCTTATCCGAGGTCAGGTCGCGGGTGCAGCAGCCTAAGCAGGGAAGCCCAGACTTCCCTCTCCCCAGCCACTTCGTCCAGCTCCTCCCGGGTGATCCCAAGGCATTCCCAGGCCAGGCGGGAGAGATAGTCTTCCCAACGTGTCCTGGGTCTTCCCCGTGGCCTCCTACCGGTCGGACGTGCCCTAAACACCTCTCTAGGGAGGCGTTCGGGTGGCATCCTGACCTGATGCCCGAACCACCTCATCCGGCTCCTCTCGATGTGGAGGAGCAGCGGCTTTACTTTGAGCTCCCCCCGGATGACAGAGCTTGTCACCCTATCTCTAAGGGAGAGCACTTTATCTTCGTGGTTATTGTACCGGTGAGTTTTCTGTGGTTTTCTATGGCTCGTATACTTCCTGTTTTCGCAACTTGTGATTGGATACTCACTTGGGACTCCCAAGTGAGTATCCAATCACAGCGTTAGGCCATCTAGAAGGCCTTACTGACAACAGCTCGTGATCTGATTGGCTATCGCAATTGTCTATCGCCTCTATGCGACCGTTCACTTACAGTGCAAAGACGCCCGATTTGGTACATCATGGCAACATAAGCAAGCTGAATTCTGAATGGATACAAACTCTAAACTAAAAACAACAGCATTGGAAGGAGCATAATATGACATTAAGACAATATGAATACTTTTAGATATTTAGGGAAAGTATATTAAAATTACTTTTATCTTTAATTATGATCATGATTTTTGGTTATTTTAGGCCAGCAGAGAAGGCTTTGCTGGCCTTGACGGCACACCACTGCTTGCTCCCCATTGGCCAGACGATGTGGTCAACATGGACGTAGCTTTTGTCTCATTATGCCGACAACATCCAAAACAAAACAGGACACATCTAATCTGCCCAAACTCAAAACAAGTGAGACAGAGCTCTTGGGTTAATAGTGAGGCTGTAAAACCTGGTTTTGAACATTTACTAGCTTTTTGACCGGTAAAAAAAACATTTCCAGGATTTTGCGATGTTGCAATCTCAAACATTTTCCCTAATGTTACCAATCGTTGCAATATTTGTTTACCGTCTGCATTTTCCCTGATGAGTTTCGCCAATTGCCGCCAATCAAACGTATCATTAAGTAGCACTCAAACATTCAAGTCAAATGTCTAAGAGATCAAATATGTCCTTGCATCGGCTCCCGCACGTCCACACTTCCTTGTTTACATTGCGATTGATGTTCACATGTAATTATATCACCAGTATAGAATCCACTCAACAATTCTCCAATGTTCTCAACGAAAGCGGGGGTGCTCTACGGTGGTGAGATAATAAACGAAAGTTATTACTTCTAGACCTCCACCCCAGATCACACCTCACTCCTACCCACTTCTCCAAAGTGGGCTGGCTCAGAGTGGAGGACAGAGTAAAACAACTTGCACTGAGCCTAGTCTATAAAATCCGCTACACCTCCCTGTACATGTCAAACTACTTCCTTAACGTAAATGACCGGCATAACCACAACACCAGGGGGAGCTCCACTAACCACGTTAAACACAGATTCCGAACTAACAAAGGTCTTAACTCATTCTCTTTCTATGCCACATCAATATGGAATGCACTCCCAACAGGTGTAAAACAAAGGGCATTTTTATCCTCCTTGAAAACCGCACTAAAAGAACACCTCCAGGCAACTACAACCCTAAACTAACACCCTCCCTTCCACATAACACCTCTTCGGACTATAAATAATCAAATGTAAACAATCAAACAATCAAATATAGACACGTTTTCTTACACTTTTTCTTATACTTTCTGATCTCTCTCTATGTCCACTACTTGCTATATATATCCTACCAAGTCAGTCCTACACTGTTTCAATATCCATTTCTCTGATGATGCAATTGTTGATGCTGATTGTTGATGTCTGAAGTGTTGATACCAACCAAACCTACCCCCCCTCTCTATATCCCACACCCCGGATTGTAAATAATGTAAATAATTAAATGTATATACTCTGATGAGTATCTTGTGTGATGACTGTATTATGATGTTAGTATATATTTAATAGTATTTGATAGTATATATTTGTATCATGAATCAATTTAAGTGGACCCCGACTTAAACAAGTTGAAAAACGTATTCAGGTGTTACCATTTAGTGGTCAATTGAACGGAATATGTACTTCACTGTACAACCTACTAATAAAAGTTTCAATCAATCAATTTATGATCGACAAGTTCTTGTCCACAACTGAGCAGGCAGCGGAAATAAGGCTGCTTTTGATCGTGTTTGTTAAGCAAATGCGCACACTTGTGTGAATTTGTCACATGTGCAAACATGCCAGCAGGTGGAAGACACTGTAGGTAACTGTTAACTGGTGTTAGTTTAAAGGTACACTTTATGAATGAAGAATACATTGCAAATGACCATAATATATAGGCATATGTGCAAAAGTGATTACCCTGAACAATTTTTACAGTACATCTATACTATAGAGTAGTCAGTGTACAGCTGGTATAAAGTGTCATTTCTATAGTAATGTCCCTTGAGAGAGAATAAAGGAACAACCACGTTGATTTTCTGCAGCTTTCAGTTTTTTTCTGCGATTTTATTGCATCAAATACAAAAAAACATGGTAAAAATTAAATCAGATATTTTGAAAATGGCCCCCAAGATCTCAGGGAGGACTGGTATATTGCTGTCAATATTTAAAAATGTGCCGTGCATTTGAGATTTAATTGAAAATTAAACATATTTTGTTAAATGTGTTGAGATCTTCTTGTGGTAAAAGTTGGAAAGCACACTTAAAGCATTAATAACACATTTGTAAAGTTCCAAACTGAGGCACCGTTATTCGAGAGACTGTTATTGAAAACACCGCAACTTTTGCGGAAAGGACATGAAAAAGCAGCCTGGAATTCAGTCATTTTGGGCCAAAAATATCACAAAAAAAGGCGGCGAAATCTTGGGCAGAGACGAGTAAATGCTATTTCTTGTTTAGTAATTGTGACGATCTGTCACTTCATTTCTGTTTGCGCTTCTTTGTTTTGTATTTACTACCCATCAGTGCTCTTATTTTGTTTACATTTCCTGCTTGTCCCGCTGAGCGCTGTGTTTTTCCCTCACCTGCTGTTGATTGGCAGCCGGTCCACACCTGCTGCCACTCAGCGTGTTCCTATTTATGCGTGTCTCGCGCGCTCCACAGTGCTCGAAGATTGACTATTGTTTAGAACTGTACATGCAAGACTGCTTCATTCTCCTCTGTTGATGATATTAAAAGCATCTTACCTGCCCTTCACTCTCCTGGTTCCTGCATCTTGGGGTCGCTACCACTGCAGCCATGCAAGTTTGTAACAGTAATGTAGGTATACACAGTTATAGTACATAGTAAATTTAAAGTTAATTAGCTAAATAATGAATTTTGGTTGAAAGAATCGGAATCTGATACTAAAAACCAAACACTGTTGTATTTTTTCACAGTTTAAAAAAAAGTTGTACGATTGTCCATAATCGTTCGTTACACATGCATATATATGCATCACATGAGTACTCAAGAGGTACACTACCTTTCAAAAGTTTGGGGTCACCCAAACAATTTTGTGGAATAGCCTTCATTTCTAAGAACAAGAATAGACTGTCCAGTTTCAGATGAAAGTTCTCTTTTTCTGGCCATTTTGAGCGTTTAATTGACCCCACAAATGTGATGCTCCAGAAACTCAATCTGCTCAAAGGAAGGTCAGTTTTGTAGCTTCTGTAATGAACTAAACTGTTTTCAGATGTGTGAACATGATTGCACAAGGGTTTTCTAATCATCAATTAGCCTTCTGAGCCAATGAGCAAACTTATTGCACCATTAGAACACTGGAGTGATAGTTGCTGGAAATGGGCCTCTATACACCTATGTAGATATTGCACCAAAAACCAGACATTTGCAGCTAGAATAGTCATTTACCACATTAGCAATGTATAGAGTGCATTTCTTTAAAGTTAAGACTAGTTTAAAGTTATCTTCATTGAAAAGTACAGTGCTTTTCCTTCAAAAATAAGGACATTTCAATGTGACCCCAAACTTTTGAACGGTAGTGTATATTCTTGACAAAGTTTAACTTGAAGTACCGTATTTTTCTGACTATAAGTCTCAGTTTGGCCGGGGGGTGTGACTTATACTCAGGAGCAACATATGTGTGAAAATATTAACATATTACCGTAAAATATCAAATAATATTATTTAGCTCATTCACGTAAGAGACTAGACGTATAAGATTTCATGGGATTTAGCGATTAGGAGTGACAGATTGTTTGGTAAACGTATAGCATGTTCTATATGTTGTAGTTATTTGAATGACTCTTACCATAATATGTTACGTTAACATGCCAGGCACCTTCTCAGTTGGTTATTTATGCGTTATATAACGTACACTTATTCAGCCTGTTGTTCACTATTCTTTATTTATTTTAAATTGCCTTCCAAATGTCTATTCTTGGTGTTGGGTTTTATCAAATAAATTTCCCCCAAAAATGCGATTTATACTCCAGTGCGACTTATATATGTTTTTTTTCCTTCTTTATTATGCATTTTCAGCCGGTGCGACTTATACTCTGAAAAATACGGTAACTTAAACTGGCTATTTAGGAAAGGAGGTGTCTCTGCTTGACCCGACACATGAATGTGAGGCAATGAAATGAGAACAAGGTGGACTTGATTGGATCTCATTGTGCCTCACGGGTCATATGGCCCTCTCTGAGAGCTCATTGTGAGGTCGAGGACTGAAGAACAGCGCCTGTGGCATCAGCACAAGGACCTTCTTGGAGTATTATTGATTCCCATGTGAGATTAACAGAGGTCTACATGCACATGCACACACGAGGTTGATTTACAAAGATCCTTGGCCGCTGCAATACATTTGAATAGCCTGAATTTGCAATTATTGTCATTGGGATTTACCACCTAAAATAAACATCCAATATGTTCCTCATGGAAATTTGAATTACGTATAGTGATGATGTGGAATGAAAAAAGCTTTTCTTTGGATACAAACCATGTGAGCATTCAACCCGTACGAGACACACATATTTAAAAGCCTTATTCATTCAATGGCTCTTAAGTACAGTAATGTGTGGATCATTTGTTCATCCAACGCTCACAGAACGATGGACAACTCTGGCCGTCTCCTTCCAGGGCAGGATCCATCAAGTACTGTGCTCAATGTGCTGTTAACGTGATGAGGCATGCAAGCCCAAAGTGATTGGGCTTGCATGATTGTTAGGTGAACAGGCTTCGAAGATGGCTGCAAAATGAGCCACAATGGGGCCCCACTATGGGGCCAAAGAAAGTTGCGAGAGTCTTTAATAAAGCTAAACATATATGTGTACTAGTGTTGTCCCGATACCAATATTTTGGTACCGGTACCAAAATTATTTTGATACTTTTTGTTACTTTTCTAAATAAAGGGGACCACAAAAATGTCATTTTTGGCTTTATTTTAACAAAAATCTTAGGGTACATTAAACACATGTTTCTTATTGCACGTTTGTCCTTAAATAAAATAGTGAACATTCAAGACTACTTGTCTTTTATTAGTAAGTAAGCAAACAAAGGCTCCTAATTTAGCTGCTGACGTATGCAGTAACATATTGTGTCATTTTCCATTCTATTTTTTGGTCAAAATTATTAAGGACAAGTGGTAGAACATTATTAATTATTAATCTACTTGTTTATTTACTAACATGTTTTATATACACTTCTGTTAAAATGTAATAATCACTTATTCTTCTGTTGTTTGATGCTTTACATTGGCTTTGGATGATACCACACATTTCGGTATCGATCAGATACCAAGTCGTTACAGGATCATACATTGGTCGTGTTCAAAGTCCTCATGTGTCCAGGGACATATTTCCTGAGTTTATAAAGATAATATCAATTTTTTTTAAACAAAAGAAGATGTTGTGATGCCAAAAATATCGACGTAATCGTAGTAGTATCTACTAGATACGCTATTGTACTTTTCAGAGGCGGTATAGTACCAAATAGGATTCATTAGTATCGCGGCACTATAATAATACTGGTATACTGTACAACCCTGATGTGTACACTGTAAATATATGTACTTTGAAATTATTTTTGCTCGTTAAACTATAATTATTGTCGATAAAATTGGTTTTGTGTTAATATTTCCGTATGAGTTGGTCTTTGTTGGACCTTTTGGAATGGATTACAAAAACAGAGGTGCCAGTGTAATATGAATCTGGCCTAAACTCTTGCAGTGCCGTAAAGAGTGCGATCCGTGCCTGCAACCTTATGGAGTGGCGGTGTACGGGTGCAAAGATCTTTTAAAATGAACAGACAACACAGGTCTATTTTTGACATTCTCCCATCTAAATGTATGTTCTGAATGAGGAGATGCAATGGACGATGATATGTTTTGTCCGGAAATGTGCAGTGGTACAACTTAATAGTTCAATGATGCAACCTACCCTTAAAATGACATATGCATCCAATTTCTCCCACAAGTGTTTTTAAACAGATCCAGACCTAAAGTCGCCTCGATGCATCACTGAATGAAAACACGTTATATCTGCATCGTATAATAAACCCCAAAATGCAGCCGCGGATTGTAACAATGTTAAGTTTTTTGAATTTGAAGTATTTAAACGTGTTGCCGGTTCTCATCTTATGCAGTCACAGCTGCAGGGACAATGTGTTCAAACTCTCTGGAGCGCTCAGCACCCTCTGCTTGCTTGCCCCTCTCATTGGCTGAACCTCGCCCGTGATGTCATCGGTGCACGTTATAAGGGCTCTGACAAATAGCCTGAGAGACACATGAGAAGCAAAGCCGCTCAACTGAAGGGGCAGAGTGAGTGAGACACCAGGAGAATAAGAAATAGCCGTTAGGAAGAAAGACATGTGAGTTGTGACTGAAACAACTTGAACCGTGACTTTTCTGTCGGGAGGAAGGAAGGAAGGAAGGAAGCCACCTGTGGAGGTTTGTGTTTTTATATTTGCTTAACTTGTTTAATGCTGACTGAAGCTTCGCCGGATTGGATTGAAGCTTTTTTTGGCGTCAGTTTGTTCAGTGGGTGTAATTCAACTACCAGCAGACATGTGGGTGTGCTTAGTAGTTAGTACTTGTTTGGTTTTAAGGTTTTGCTTCTTGCACACACCGTTTCAAATAAAAATGCTGGTCTTAATTTGCTTATGTTTGTTTGTTTTTTTCAGATGGAAAGCCCAACCCCTCCGCTGTATCTCAATACGAGCACAGAGATGTTCAACTCTTCATCAGAGCCGACCAAAAACCAGGAGGGTTTCAGCGAGGCGACCATGATTCTGCTGGGCATGATCATGTCGTTGCTCATCCTGTGTATCGTTTTTGGCAACATCCTGGTCATAACCGCAATCGCCCGCTTCCAGCGTCTCCAGAACGTTACCAACTGTTTCATCACCTCCCTGGCTTGCGCCGACCTGGTAATGGGCCTCATCGTGGTTCCCTTTGGTGCCTTTTATATCATCTTCAAGACCTGGCACTTTGGTAGTTTTTGGTGCGAGTTTTGGACGGCCACCGATGTTCTCTGTGTGACCGCCAGCATCGAGACCTTGTGCGTCATCGCCATTGATCGTTACTTGGCCATCACTTCGCCCTTCCGCTACCAGACCATGCTGACAAAATGCAAAGCTCGCATTGTGGTCGTGCTGGTGTGGGTCATCGCTGCCTTGATATCTTTCCTGCCCATCCACATGAAGTGGTGGATCTCCGATGGCAAAGAAGCGAAGGAGTGCATCGAGGACAGCAGCTGTTGCGAGTTCTACACCAACACGGCTTATGCCATCACCTCCTCGATCATCTCCTTCTACATTCCCTTGGTCATCATGGTGTTTGTCTACAGTCGTGTTTTTCAGGAAGCCAAGCAGCAACTCAAAAAGATCGACCAAAGCGTGGGACGGTTTCACAACAGCGACAACCTCGTATCTCTGGAGGCTAACAACGGGCGCGGGCAGAAGAAAGTAAAATTCTGCCTAAGGGAGCACAAAGCTTTGAAAACTTTAGGCATCATCATGGGGATCTTCACCATATCCTGGCTGCCTTTCTTTCTGCTCAACGTGGTAGTGGCTATATGGAAAGTTGAAGACATTGACCTAACTTTTAGGATTCTCAACTGGATAGGGTACGCAAACTCAGCCTTCAATCCGCTCATTTACTGCCGGAGCCCCGAGTTTAGAAACGCCTTCAAGGAAATCCTCTTCCTCAAACGGAATCAGGTCTCCAAAGCGGGGCCTGTCAATGGATACATCTATAACCGACACAGCTGGCAGAGTGAACAGCAGGGGCGGAGTAAACGCAACTCGGAAGATAGCGACCCTGACGAGGGCTGTCTGGGGAAAGGAGCGTGTGTCGGCAGTGTTGAGGACAGAGTGGTGGACTCCAACGGGAACTGCAGCAAAGACCTCACCACTGTATCAGCTGTACTTTAAACAATGACACTTTTTGCCAAGAGGGCAACTTTTATGTTTACACTGCTGTCGTGAACCTATTGACTTTGGCAGGTAAGGCCAGTGCAGCAGCATAGTAGAGTCATGGCTTGCCACACGTTACAGAAATACTGCACATTTTACTTGTTCACTTTGTGCGTAACAAATCTACCTCACCACATCTTCAATGTGGGCTTGCCTTTCAGTAACACAATAGCACAGATGCTGCTCAGTTAAAAAACAAATTGATCTTAAAATGTGTTAAATCGGAATCCATGGTGCTTAGTTTGAAGCGATACATTCCAAAACCATTCCGCAATAGTCCACTTATCCTGTATTTGAATCGCTAAACAAGAGGTTTGGCATCATTCCCCTTTGCTGGATTATGAGGCCCTCGCTCGCCTGATCTCCCTTTTACAGTCTGCTTCATGGGAGGTTGTGTAGCAGATAGAGCCACTGATAAATAACACTTATCTGCGTCTCACTGGCACAAGCAACGCCCGGGGGTAAATTCTGTTGGCTGCATGATAAAAGCCTGCACATTTGTTGAGCAATGAACAATCTCATTACCAGGACTAGTAAAGTTACTGTTTTTAAATTGTTTTAAGCAGCACAAGTTGAAGGTGTCTTTATTACATTCAGCGCACTGGTTCATTTGAATGTAAGACATGTTTGTTTCTGAAATGTTTGAATGTATTGTTTACAATGTGTGTTTATGCACATACCGTAAGGCTGAGAATAGTCGAGACGAAATATTTGGCATGTGTTTAGGATGAATCATATCAAAGAGAAGAGGAAAGCAATGCACCTTTATCATTGTGATGTTTTCCAGACATCTCTTATCCTTAAATGGATGTTCCGTGCTATCATGAAACGATCCAGAGGAGTGTCAGCACAGTGTTCCTGACTCGCTGTGTCTGTCTATCAGGAAGTGACCCAATCCAGCTAAGCCCAGCCCAATAAACATGAGTAAATCCATTATCCCTTGTGTCAAGCTGCAGACTCTCCTCCCTTAAAACAACACTGCCATACAAAGTTCTCAGTTTGAAAGTTGGCAGTCCCGAAAGAGCCGGTGTAAAATGAGTCTGTGGACAAGTTTATAGGGACTGCATCTCACACTCTTGGCCTAAAATTGCTGACTGATAGTAGAGTTGTATGCTTTGAACACAATCAGTGTTAGTGACCTGTGTTCTTGTGGACGTAGCCTTGTCTGGTCCAATGACGCCATCAAAACTATGAACTTTGTATCTCTATGCATTGTCGCTCAGCATGGCAAAACATAAGAAATTGACGCAGGTCAATGTTTGGGAAGTGGAAAATAAGCTTTCCTCTCATATTTGTTTAACGCTCCCTGGTTTTCTTTTTCATGGATTTATTACAAAGTAAATGCAACGGTTGACTGTCATAAAAAAATGCTCCCCAGATGTATTTTCACTGTGCAGAGTAAGAAAAAAAGAAGAAAACAGGATTTGATTCCTGACCAACATTTTTATTTATTTACATACGCCATGCAAAACAATTTTGTCTCCGTTTTGTCTTTGTCACTGTGGGTTTCACTGACACGTTTCAGGTTTGTACAAAACAGCTGTCATTCCTTGAATGGATTTTTAAACTGATTTATCTGGCATGGTCAATTTGTCTTGTTGCCGATGTGCTGTTGCTGTTTCTTTTCAAAATAATGATCTGATTGGTCTTATTAATGCGGGTCTTTGAACTATATTGCTTTCTGTCCTTGCATCTCAGTTCTGTTAACCTCCATGTGCGCATAACACAGTCATTTAAAATACAAGACATCTAGACGACATTCCAAGACTTGAGAAAGTTAAATGGATGGATTACGGTTTCATTGGATGTATCATGCCAAAAGAGATTCATTGGTTCTCAAGTAAAAGTGCATACATTTGTATTCAAGAAACATCATAAATGACTTAAGGGTTAATTTATCAATTTGTACCTATATATTATTATAATTGTGCATATGGACTTTTGTGTTCATGTTTGCAAAGACTGGGACAAGGCTGATTGTTGTGGCTACTTGGTGTGTGTAATTGTTACTAAATATGCTAAAGCTATTGTGTGAAAAGTGGTCTCTCTTGCAGCTGAATGTTTACTCAATGTTTTTTGGTTCGCACAAGTTTGTTGCGGTAAATACAGTAACTATGTTGCATTATGTGGTGTCCTGTGATATATTTATAAACATCTGGAGTTATTGTGTTGAAATAAATTATTCACTTGTTGCATGAACTGTCCTCATTTTATGAGCACTCAATTGCACCACAGTAAAGATGTCATGTTTAATTTTATTTCATGCATTAAACAATTATGCTTATTCTATTCCCAGACGTCCCAATTAATAAGAGGGACATTTCTGTTACAGTATATCAGTATCTTATGATTTTGACCAGCTTATTTAAGGGTCAAAGAATATTTGATTAAATACTCAGTGTTTTTATGACTTAATTCTAGGCGTTTATAATGACAAATTACCACAAAATAGCATAAAGACAAGGGCGGCATCCTGAATAAAGCACTATGTAAATATATGTACATACAAAAAAATCCTTATTTTTGTCACAGTAGCTAGAATAGTGATGCAACCTCCACTGGAAAAATATACTGAAATATGAGATGCAGATGAACAACATATAATGCAAAATGTGAGTTGTAAATACCAACATTGTTTTAATGCTCTGGCAAAACAAGTTTGCGGTTGGAAAATGGTTGACGAGCCCTGCAGTATATCTTCTGAAGGCACCATACTATAAAAATGAAACTTGGATATAGTTTCTAGTTGTCGGGGTGCAGCTTGAGTGGCACTATTTGTTTACGATACATTTACTATGCATGCATTCATAGAACTAATTGTCTCATCATTGTAATGATAACCGACACAATTCACGAAAAGACAAACATGAAGACTGAGAATAATCCAACAGTCAAACTCACAGTACAGCAATGTGGGGCGCATGAGAGAAAATATTTTAGAACCCCATCTTTCCTTTTTGGTTGCTGGGAGGACAGGAATGGGTCTTGGTGGGTTTCAATGATGCCATTTACACACGTTTCTTACTCCAGAGTGCCTTTTAAGTGGGTTTAATATGTCACAAAATAATATGGCACAAAATAAATCATTGAACCTAATGACAAACATAATTTCTAAACACAATGAAATGTAGAAGAAAAAGATAAAGCACATTAATAAAAAACACCAAGTCCTATTTCTGTCTTTTCGGCAAAAAGCTAATGGAACACTTAGTAAACAAAGAGTATTGCACCTAAAACCTGTCCTCCTTTTTATCTTTCATCACAGTTGTACGTGGTTTCCCTAAAGGGGAACTGCACTTTTTTTGAAATGTTGCCTATCATTCACAATCCCTATGTAAAAAAAAACCACATATGGTTTTACTCTTTTTTAATGCATTCTAATTCGTAAAATACGACAAGTACGAGGCGGCTAACAATGCAGCTAATTATTCCGCCTATGAAACCCAATAAATATACATGCAAAAAACACCAACAATACTCCATGTATATCTTCCGACCTGAATATTAGCAATATTGTTATTATAAGCCAGGGTTGTCCAAACTTTTTCCACTGAGGGCCGCACACGGAAAAATTTAAGCAGGCGGGGGCCATTTTGATATTTTTCATTTTCAAACCATAACAATACATATGGATTTTTTTTGTTTAACCTTTATGGCTCCCGCGGACCATAAAGGATCTCAGTCATTAAAACGTTAAAAATAAGTCAAATTATTATTATTTTTTTTTTATTTAACGCTTACAGTAAATCTCTATATCAACTTCAGGTTGATAAAAAGTAAAAAAAAAAAAAAAAAAGGTTTTATGCCTTTTCTGTCAAAGACAACTTTGTTTTTTATAGCAAAACTGGAAATATGCAGAATTTAGTAATTAGAGCTCTAAAAGATCAATAATGCAGGACACCATTGATTTGAATTCTTTAATATTTTTTGAGAAATCAGTGAAAATATTAATAAAATCCCACTAAATATGTTTGGGATCCAAAAGGTCCCCAACTCATAAAGTGATACATTTGTATTGTTTTTTTTTTTTACTTTCAACAGTTAAGTTACGAGATCAACTTCAGATATATCTGTCGATTTTACGTTTGAACTATTGTTTTGTTTGTTTATATGCTCTTTTGTCAAATAAATCTTGATGTTTTTATGGCAACCACACAATATATGCAATATTATTTTTACACATAAAACATTTTAAAGTGACATTTTTTAAGTAATTGGAGCCTTGAATAGGTCAATAATTCATTATAACGTAGATTTTTTTGTATTTTTATTTTGGAGCAATAGCAAAAAAAAGAAAAATAAAGAAAAACAAAAGAAAAAAAAAAACGTTTTTTTATTTTTGCAATACTATCAATTTTGCAATTTTTGCAGAATGTGTGGCGGGCCGGTAAACAATTAGCTGCGGGCCGCAAATGGCCCCCGGGCCGCACTTTGGACACTACTGTTATAAGCGCTAACTCGTACAAATTATTTTCAGCGGTGCCGTGAGTTTACATAAAGCTAACTAGCTTGGCAAGCTACAGTATTGACATACTGAACTGCTGCTGCATCGCCTTCGAGTTGGTAAAAGTTAATTCTAGATTATTAATCATGCCTCTCACCTGGACGGTACAAGGTTGTGGTCATCAACTAAAAAGCTGGTAAACTGTAATCTCCAATTTATACCCTACAGAAGGTGAGAAAGAAATAAAAAGACCCTTGTTTGTGGCACCTTTTTAAACCCATTGTGAGGATTATAATTCATTATTCATCTAAACAGGAAGATTTGAACATCCCCTCCGTCGGCATTCCACTGAGAGCAGACATTATACAGTAAAGGTTTGTATTACTATGTTCGTAGTTTGTGTTTCTTGTTTAGCACTTAGCAGTACTGCTACATGATGCTTAGTGTTTGACTAAAGCTGGATCTGTTTAGCACACAGCTTCTAAATCTTGTAGCTTTTCCTACTTTTATTCAGGCTAAAAAAAAAAAGTTTATTTATCATCATTTGTCCCAAAGTAGTCATTGTTGTCTCTCATTAAGTCTGCCATGAGTAATAAATAGTGTTGTTGTTTTTGAAGGGAAAAGCGAACGTTGTGATGCGTCTGTGAACTTAATATGCCGTCATATGCCTAAAATGAGCAAACGACGGAAATATTAAATGTTATTATGAATGTGCCTGTTACCACATTACCTAAATACTTACAGCATTTATATGAAATAATGATGGAGGCTTTTGGATGTTTTTAGAGCACTGTCAGAAGTGAGCGACTCTCATTGGCTCCATTGTTAGCTGACTTAAAGGCCTACTGAAATGAAATGTTCTTATTTAAACGGGGATAGCAGATCCATTCTATGTATCATACTTGATCATTTTGCGATATTGCCATATTTTTGCTGAAAGGATTTAGTAGAGAACATCGACGATAAAGTTTGCAACTTTTGGTCGCTGATAAAAAAAAAAGCCTTGCCTGTACCGGAAGTAGCGTGACGTCGCAGGTTGAAGGGCTCCTCACATTTCCCCATTGTTTACACCAGCAGCGAGAGAGATTTGGACCGAGAAAGCGACGATTACCCCATTAATTTGAGCGAGGATGAAAGATTCGTGGATGAGGTACGTGAGAATGAAGGACTAGAGTGCAGTGCAGGACGTATCTTTTTTCGCTCTGACCGTAACTTAGGTACAAGGGCTCATTGGATTCCACACTCCGCTAATACACCGATCCCACCTACAGCTTTCTTCTTCGCAGTCTCCATTGTTAATTGAACAAATTGCAAAAGATTCACCAACACAAATGTCCAGAATACTGTGGACTTTTGCGATGAAAACAGAGCTGTTTGTATTGGGATACAATGGTGTACCAATACTTCCGCTTCAACCATTGACGTCACGCGCAAACGTCATCATACATAGACGTTTTCAGCCGGGAGTTTCCCGGGAAATTTAAAATTGCACTTTATAAGTTAACCCGGCCGTATTGGCATGTGTTGCAATGTTAAGATTTCATCATTGATATATAAACTATCAGACTGCATGGTCGGTAGTAGTGGGTTTCAGTAGGCCTTTAATTTTGCTAACATTTCTTTACGAGTTAAAATGAATACAAAAAAGAAAAATAGATGTTCTTGTCTCACATAAAGATTTTGAATGATAGACAAAATTCCAAAGTATAGCTGCAAGCAGCGTTGAACAGGACCTCGCTCACTTTTTCACGAGAGTCATTCAGCACACATGGCGGTTAAAACCACGTCCTTTTCCGATGCCCTAACCCATCACCAAACATTTCAGGAAGATCGGAGCATGTGTCGGGAAGCTACGACATTTATATATTTTTTCCCCACAAGGGGGAAATATTTGCGCCGCTGCATTACTGCAGTAGCATCAACCCAATACTCCGACCCCCATCAAAAAAAATTGGAATATCGAAGCATGTTTAAGGAAGTTTTTACTGTTATAGTTTTTCACCACAAAGGGGCGATAAAGATGCAACAGTAGTCACACAGTTGCTCATACCCAAAGCCCCGAACCACCACCAAAAAAATCAAGAATATCGGCGCATGTGTAAGAAAGTAATTACTTTTATAGTTATTCACCACCAGGGGGAAATAATTGCGCTGCAGTATTTGTGACCTGTGACCTGTGACACCCCAACCCACCATCAAAAAAATTCAGGAAGATCGGAGTATGTGTAAGGAAGTTATGAACGTTGTAGTATTTCACCACTAAGGGGCCATAATGGCGCCAAAGTTGTCATGCAGTTAAGTTGGACTCTACACCACCACACAATCAAAAAGTTCAGGAAAATTGGAGCATGTCAAAGGAAGATGCTTAAAATTTTCCACCACAAGGTGGCGATATTTATCACCACTGCAGTGATGCAGTTGCATCCCACCCATTACCGTGATAAACTATAACAAATTGCGGGAAGATCGGTGCATATGCAAGGAAGTTATGCCCTTTGAGATATTTGTGAGTAAGGGCTATATAAATAAACTTTGATTGATTGATTGATTGATTGATTGATTGATTGATTGATTGATTGATTGATTGATTGATTGATTGGTGGCCATGCAGTGATTAGAGCAGGCTCAACGATGTGACAACCCCGGACCGTTATTTGGTCCCCCACATACCGGATTTTTCCGCCCACATGGCTGGGAAACTATTTTTTCCAAAGTGGACCTTGTCTTGGGATATCACCAGGAGCTGGTCCACACCTCGGATACCCCGAAGACAGCGGTCATCACCCCATTTGGCCTGTTCAAATTTTTACCGATGCCTTTTGGCCTTAAGAGAACTTTCCAGCGGCTAATGGACTCTGTTTTACGTGACTTGCCGTTCCTGTTTGTCTACCTGGATGACATCCTGGTAGAGAGCACCTCTCAGACTAAGCGTGTGACCCACCTCAGGACCCTTTTTCAGGATGTTAGCTATAGTGCTAGTTCCGGTTGTTGGCAATCGAGTCACTCAGTGCTGGGCAGTTCCCCTTCCAGCGAAGGTTGCTGCCATCGTAAAATTTACCCAACCGCTCACGGTCAAGGCGCTCCAGGAATTCCTTGGCATGGGGAATTTTTACCATCGCTTCATCCCTCAGGCAGCTAACATCATGCGGCCCATTGTATGATGCTCTGAACGGGGTTGCGTCCAAGCACGGGGGGGACTTGTCTATTGTGCGGCACAGTGCTTTCGTGGGGATCAAGACTGCTCTACGTAACCCTACACGGATGTCTCACCTACTACCTGATGCTCCGATTGCCATCACCACAGATGCTTCAGACTATGCCGTAGGTGCAGTGCACGAGCATTGGGTGGGTGGCACTTGGCAACCCTTGGCTTGCTTCAGCAGGCAGTTGCGCCCCAGCGAGCGGAAATACAGCATGTTTGACCGTGAGCTCCTCAGCCTCTATCTGGCCATACGTAATTTCTGGGTTTTTTTTCTTTGTGATGGTGAATTCTTCTTTCGAGTTGCTGAATGCAAAAGTTGGCGACTGCTGGTCTGATTAAACGCCGCACACGTTTGTGTGCCAAAAATAGTTCAAATTGTCTTGCTTTTTTGCATTACAAAATGCAACAATGTGTAGTTTTATGATAGAGCAGGTCACCAACTTTCATCACTATGAGAGTTACTCCGACTAAAACAAAGAATACGTTTGCAGGTTGTGTTTTATTAAAATGACTGGTAAGATTTCAAAAGTTATTTTTTTATGAAGCACATGTTCTCTCACTCATTGTGGCCATTGTCTTTATGATATATTGTTGTAATTTATCATTACATAGAACGGGGTGGGCAAACTACGGCCCGCAGGCGAGTGCTTGATTGATTGCACAGCCCAGGTAAATGTTTTCTACTGCTACTGCTCTGACAGCAGAACCAATTTGCAACAACGAGTGGGCTAAAGAAAAGAAAAGTTGACAGCAAATTCCGGCTGTTTAATAAGGAATGGACAACTAAAAACTTTCCAGTCCGGTCAAAGGCTGTATGTCCTTTTTGCCAAGAAACCGTCGCGGTTTTGAAGGAATACAACGTAAGTTGTTGTTTCTCCACCAAGCACGCTAATTATGCAAACAACCAGTCAATGCAAGAACGGACTGATATTGCTCAGAAGTTGGAAGCAGGCACAGCAAACCACGAACTACCATCCAAGAATCAAGCACAAAGGCAAGTTATCTACTGGCATTCAAATTACCCAGGACGATTAAGCCTTTTCCCAAAGGAGAGTTTCTAAAAGAGTTCATGGTGGAGACAGCAGGTGTTTTGTGCCCTGAGAGCAAGAGGTCAGTGATTCGCCGTGTGGAGCTAATTGACGAAGATTTAGCGAACAATCTAAACAAAAGAAGAGTCATGTACATTATAATACTTGGCACTGCATGAAAGTAATGACATTCGGGACACCGCTCAGCTTTTGATTTTCATCAGAGGGAATAATGGCAATTTTGATATGACAGAGTAATCCCGAAAAGGAAAAACGCGAGGAGAGGACTTACTTAACGGTGTGGCGGAAGTTATCATGAAGCACAAACTGGCTTGGAGTAAGCTAGCTAACGTTACCACTGATGGGTTGCCAAATCTCACAGGAAAAAACATTGGGTTACTAAAAAGAATCCAGGAGAGGGTGAAAGAGGACAACCCCCAACATGAGCTACTTTTTTTACACTGCAAAATCCACCAGTAGATACTGTGCAAATCCGCATTGCCGCTTGACCACGTAGTGAATTCAGTTATAAAGCTTGTTAACTTTATTCGTGCGAAGGCACTTCACCATCGTCAGTTTATTACATTTCTTGAAGAGACGGACGCCGACCACCGGGACTTGCTTTACCATTCCAATGTTCGCTGTTTAAGTTTGGGCAGTGGTATGCCGTCAGGGCCAGCAAGGCCTTCTCTGCTGGCCTAACATAACCAGAAATCATGATCATAATTAAAGATAAAATAATGTTTTAATTTACTTTCCCTAAATATCTCAAAGTGTTCATATTCTCTTCATGTCATATTATGCTCCTTTCCAGCGCTGTTGCCTTCAGAATCAACAATGCGGGCGTCTGTGCACTGTAAGTGAACAGGGTCATACAGTGGTAGATAATTGCGATAGCCAATCAGATCACGAGTTGTTGTCAGTAAGGCCTTCTAGATGGCCTAAGGTTGAACGTGACATTTACGCGCCCTGTGTTCGGATACTTTTCGGGACCGTTAGCGGATGAATTTGAGAACACATAGAGTTGACAGACAGTTGCGATAGCCAATCAGATCACAAGTTGTTGACAGTAGCCTATCTAAGTAGCCTGATGTTAACGAGACTGTGATTGGATACTCACTTGTCATTCCAAAGTGAGTATCCATTCACAAGCAGAGAAGGAGAACAAAATGTTGATTAGGTGGCAGATATATTGTAGCGTCCTGGAAGAGTT
Organism: Entelurus aequoreus; assembly: GCF_033978785.1. Classification (NCBI taxonomy): domain Eukaryota; kingdom Metazoa; phylum Chordata; class Actinopteri; order Syngnathiformes; family Syngnathidae; genus Entelurus; species Entelurus aequoreus. The sequence goes on along the minus strand of NC_084734.1, from coordinate 70,584,151 downwards.
GGTGCTGCAGGGAATTCTGGGACTTTGTTCTGTTGTGTTTATGTGGTGTTGCGGTGCAAATATTATCCCGGAATGTGTTTGTCATTGTTGTTTAGTGTGGTTTCACTATATGGCACATGTTTATGACAGAGTTGGCGTTGTTCATATGGCCACCCTTAGTGTGACATGTATGGCTGTTGACTTAGTATGCCCTTCATTCACATGTGTATTTCAAAATTAACAGGATCATTAAAAAATGGCAATGATCGGACAGAGTGAAATCTTCTCTTGACATCTTCAACCAAAGATCATTATTAACCAATCAAACGCTACAATATATTAGCAAGGCCATTTTCAAGAAGGATATTCAAAGAGAACTTACATCTTTTGAGACGAGGATGTTGGCCAACCCCGGAAGCTGGCTCAGCTGTTCTGCCGATGAAATCATCAAGCCGACGACGAGGGGTACCACTGGCCTATACGACGTCGAATAGTGAGTTCAAATATTGTATTTTTCCACTTTAAAAACGTTTTTTGCATTTTTTATTTTGACAGCACCACATAATATTTGTGGTAATTGCTGATGCGTTTTAATTGTTTTTTAAATGCGCCAGAAAATAACCCGTTTTGTACACTGTTGAGGTGGTTCAATGGCCAGTAGGGTGTAAGCAATGGTCATGTGGTGACATAAATTATGGTATTTTGAGAGGTAATCGTTGAAGTCGGATATCACTGAAGGCCTAGGTGGGAAACGCACGGCCCGCCACAGAGTTTGGGTAAAGTATGTCAACGTGTTTGAGAGCTAAAACTGGAGATTATCTAATTTTTGGAGCAACTTGAAAAAGCTGACACTTTCCCTGAGCTGAGTGAAACCGATTGGCTTTGTGATTTAGCGTTTGCTGTGGACATACTGGCACACATGAATGAGCTGAATGTGAAGCAACAAGGCAAAGACCAGTTTGTACATGGAATGTACACAAATGTCAGAGCTTTCAAAACCAAGCTGCTTTTATTTTCAAAACAGATGTCAAACAAGTCATTCACTCATTTTCCCACACTGGCTAAATTGAAAGAGGCCCCACAAAATGTGAAAAAATACAAGAAGTCACTAGATGACCTGCATGGAGAATTATGTCTTCGCTTCTCGGATTTTGGAAAAATGGACAAGTCTGGCTGGTGTCCTGTCCCTTCACACAAGATCCTGAAATGGTGCCACAGGAGCTGCAGTTGGAATGCTTGATCTCCAGTCTGACCCTATCTTGAGCGAGAAGTTCCACTCGCTTAAACCAAATGAGTTGTATGCTTCATTAAGCCAACAAAAAATTCCAAACATCCAGAAAATGGCACAGAGGATGCTGGTTCTCTTTAGATCTACGTATGTCTGGGAACAGACTTTCAGTGTGATGAACACCAATAAAGCACCCCAAAGACTGAGTGATGGACACCTCAGATCTGTTTTGAGAATTGCCACAACAAAACAGACACCAGACTTTCATGCACTGGCAAAAAAGGGTGATCAACAACACTGCTCCCACAAAAAGAGAAGGTAAGTATTAACCATAATACCATTTTTTTGTTTCTTTAAAGTTCTGATATAATGTTGTTGAAAATAGTTGTATTATAATTCAATAGACCATCTTGGAGAAGTCTACGCTTATTTCTAACAGATATGATATGCTTTGAAATGCATCAATATTTGCCCACACCTGACATAGAAGCATATTGTCTGAATTTAACACAAATGAAAATACCAACATTTGAAGCAAACAATATTAGGCTCTTTGGTGAGTTACTGTATCACAAGCTATCTGTTTAACACCCGTAGTGTTAATATCATTAAGTGTTGTGATACTATCATAAAGTTGGGCACAGTATTTTTATGGTCAACAACTTAGATACACAACTAGTGTTTAGAGGACAAAACATCAATATTATAATAGCAAAATGGCAGAATTACTCAATGACACTTCTAAAAAAGTTAGCATGTACCTTGTGGATGTCATAGCCACAAGTAGCTTCTCCGTCAAACAATCAAGATCTCGAAACTTCCCCAAAAGTCAAAATTGTCTCCAGTGAAACAATGTTCATAAGTAAAAAGTAACATGTTAAGTCCAATTTCCAGAAGCTAATAAAAAAAACTCTAGCTAGCTACAGCAGAGTGACAGCCAAGGCAAAATGAATACATTAGCCTGGCAGACTGCTGTTGTCATTCGATGGAACCTACTGATATTTAACAGAAAGTTTTCCTTGTGACTGTATAAAAATACGAGCTATGGTGCGCCCATTGATAGCTCAAGACATAACACATAAATGTGTTTCTATTTACAGGACAATTTCGTTTTTCAAGGGCAACCCTAGTCAGTTACTATGAAAATCGATAACGCACATGTGATTTACGCTCAGCCATCTTGTCAGCAACTGTGGTGTAATGGGAACTTGCCTACAGAGTGGTCGGGACCACACTTTGTTTCGAGGGCTATACACTTATTGGCACTTAGCCTTAAGCTTAACGTTAAAGAAGAATTGGGACACCGCTTGCTCGATGTCAACATGCAAAACTGAAGGCAAAGGGCTAAGACAAGTCTTAGGGGTGAGAATTTAGCCTAGTATTGACTTTCCTAAAAACACATTTGTTTTATTATTTAATTAACTGTCTATAAATATGATATACAGTACATATGTGTATAACAAAACCTATTATTGACTTAGTCTCATTAAATGTTTAAAAAACAACCATCCACCTAGTCCATAATATGAGGCCAAACACGTCTTATTAATCATATGGTAATAAATATTACATTTTGACATATGACATTCACCACAGTTTATTTCACTTAATAATTTTTTTGGCCAAATATTCTTCTATATTGTGTGTCCCTGGTTCCCTGCTAACACAGCCAATGTCTCAATTCAATATTTAGAAGTATTGATTCTGAAGATTACTTTTTTTCACACTAATGCTCTGGATAATTAAGAAGTACCGTGAAATAAGAACACACATTTGTGTTTTGTAATTATGTTTCTCTCAGTGACATAAGCCCGGGTAAAAGGAAGACACAACATTTCGATAACCGTTATGGTTGGTAGTTAAAAACACGCATTCCTTGCATGAAGACCATTCTTCATACGACAGAGTATGTCATCACGTAACATCAACGTGTATGATATGACAGGACATGGACTGCACGGCTTGAAAGAATGAATGTGTCATGTTAATCTTGAACCTACAATGTGTACATATGCTGATAGTGGCGATTGATGATTCAATGTCATGTAACCACCATCGATCATTGCTTCAAAGTTACAAAGAGCCATACCGTGACATTCTTCTTTTTATTTTCGTATCACAAAGTTAAAAGCTACTTTTTTGAGATAGAGATTATTTATGTATTTAATATTTGTTTACTTACTATGGTATATTCATTATTTATTATTTATTTATTCACTGTTCTGTTACAGAGAACAAGGACATGGGATAAAATTGCTATTATATGAAAAGAGGTAGGATTAAATAAGCTCGGCTTCTTCCTACTCCTTTTCGGACGGGCTGTAATGAAACAACTGGAAATATGTGACGCATCACATTGTATCGGATGCATGTTCGAAATAAACTGAAACTGAACTGAACTGTCAAGTTTGGATCCTGTCCACAACTAAGTCTATGTTCACAATGCAAGGTATTATTACTAATTTAAATATATATTTTTAATTAATATAATTAATTTCTTATCTTTTTATGTTTTTTTGTAGTTGTGTCTAATGTGAACAGAATGTGTCTGTGAAGTGATCCGCATGCGCATAAAAGATAACATTAAATGGGATGCAGTCTGTTTGCTGACGTAAACATGGCCCCAATTCTTGTAGATATCAGTCCTGGTGCATTTGTGGTAATTGCAAGGATTTTGTACAACCATTTTTCATAGGAGTTTTTTTGAGATGGAAGAGGGCAATAACTTTTGCTCTTGTAGTTTGTAAAGCACTTTTTTTGATGCATGTTCCAAAGAGTGTGTGGGTGAGGAGTCGGTGGGACATTGACATACGTTACAAGACATCTTTTTGCCACTAAGACAGTTTTTTGCTCCTCAGCCAATCATTTCTTTTCTCTGTTTAGACAAATAATGGTGTTGTTTGTTACCTTTTGATGATACTGTGTATACTGTGGAACGTGACATGAGCTACTGAAATGACACTATTGAAATGTTTTTCTCTCACACACACTACTGAAACACTCTCGTACACACTAAAGAAATGCTCTCATAAAAACAACTAAAATAGTTTTCTTTTAGGCACACTACTGAAATCCTTTCACACACTCCTGAAATGTGTTTCTCCCTACACATGACTGAAATAATTTCATACACACTAATGAAAACCTTTAATGCACACTACGAATTTTGTTTCTTTCATACACACTACTAAAAAAATGTTTCTCTCATACACACTACTGAAATCCTTTCATAAAAAAATACTACTGAAAATAATTTGTGTGAGAGAGAATTTCACTAGTGTGTATGAGAGGATTTCAGTAGTGTGCATGAGAGAAAAACACTCCACTAGTGTACGTGAAAGGTTTTCAGTAGTGTGTATGAAAGGCTTTCAGTAGTGTATGTGAGAGAAAAAAATATCAGCAGTGTGTGTGTGAGAGGATTTCACTATAGTGTGTAAGATAAAAAAAAAACATTTCAATAGTGTATGAGAGGAGTTCAGTAGTGTGTATGAGAACAAAAAAATATCAGTAGTGTGTCTGAGAGGATTTCAGTAGTGTGTGAGAGAATACTTGTTTAGTTGTTTATGTGAGAGCATTTCAGTAGTGTATGTAAGAGGTCATTCTGAATAAAGTCCCTAATGGCCCTTTATATACTGCAGTCACATCGGATACAAATCGAATGTATATCCACATACGGAAGAAGTCTGGTTCTGCTTTTAAAAAAAACTGAATTGTACTGTTCACATTGACATGAATAAACCAATTCCATGTTACATACTGTACGGGCAGACATTTTTTTATAAACCTTCTATATAAACATAGCCTAAGACAGGTGTGGTGGATAGCCAAATGGCTTAAAACGTATCTTCTATCTCTCTACCTGTAATGCAACAATCAATAAGTTCAGTCTCTAATTGCTTTACATGGAAATTTCCATATATATATTTTCTCATTTAAAAAAATCAATGTTGGATGTCCACAACCCTAACAAAAATAAGAAATGATTGAAACAGACATTTCAATTCTCATCACAATTTAGAAATTGCTTGTTTGTAGATCGCTATCCAGTCACGTCACGTAACACGTAGGACCTCTCATTTCAGACAAATGTTTTTTCTAGGTAGAGGTGAAAATAGGTTCCAGTGCGTCACCCGCCACAAACGTCCTTTGCGGCAAAGTGAACGATCTCACATCTGACTGAGTTGTTATGGGAAATTGCTTTCAGCACTGGCAGAACAATTAAATAAAACGTGTTTGTGAAATTTAGTCTGCGCTGAAAACGAGAGTTGACACAGATCCCGTTGCAGTCTGATGTATGTGTCCCGCTGGAAAGCAAAACACAAGTGTACTACAGTTATGTAAACTTAATCAAAACAAAAACAAACACAAGTCTATTAGTTTGTTTAGTTTTAAACAGATAATCATAATATAGCAGGTGCTTATTTTAGCAAACTAGTCAATGCAAGGGTATATAAGCAGTAGTAACAGTACATATGCAAAAGTACATGTATGCTAGTGTATAGCTATAACGTATAACTGTCAACATAGAGATATTAAAGTTAAAGTTAAAGTACCAATGATTGTCACACACACACTAGGTGTGGTGAAATTTGTCCTCTGCATTTGACCCATCCCCTTGTTCACCCCCTGGGAGGTGAGGGGAGCAGTGGGCAGCAGCATGGGGGGATAGCGGATGTTTAATACCTTTTTATGTTTGTATTTTAAAGCCTGACTTTTTATATATTGTACAATCAAGGGTGTACGTACGGGTGCTTAAAAACCTTGAAAATGCTTGGATTTTAATGTTGTGTTTTGAAGGTTTGAAAAATGCTTGAATTTTGGGTGAAGTGCTTGTAAATGCTTGGAAATGTTCACCGTATTTCTCGGCAGTCTGACTCAATAGGCTAATTATAAAATGGAAAAAAATAAAATAAGTTTCCTTAAAAAGGAAAGCTACACGTTTGATCTTACATTAGCCCTTACATTAGGTTGTTGTCATGCCAGAGTCATATATACGACTTTGTGTCGCCCCCAAGAGGACAGTGGTGCATCAGTCCATCAAGTTGTCGTTTTAATGAACATTGGATGGAAATTATTAGTCCATTATTGGACTTATTTGTACTGTGAAGGTCATGTAATGTATAATTTGTAACCTTTTTCACAACTTAGAGCTGAGTTAATATGAATGATTTTGTAGTTTTTACACAACATGGTTGTATGCATTTCTTGCTCTTGTCATGACTTGGTCCATGGCGTGGTTTGTTCTCCCGTGGTGCAAATGAATTGGACCGGACATGGCGTGCAGGTAAGGACATGTTTAATATTTTAACTCAAAAAGGCTCAAAAAGGGGATAAACAAAAAGCGCTCACAGCGGAGGTAAAAACTTGACTATGAAAACAAAAGGCGCGCACAAAGGCGGAAGTACCAAAACGTGGCTATGAAAATAAAACACTAGCCCAAAGGCAGAACTGTGTACATAAAACAAAAACTTGCACAACTATGGCCTGAATAAAGAAAACTTACTTGGAACGCGAAAAAGCATGAAAGAGAGCAGCATGGATCAACAGCATGAGGGTGAACAGAGTGGCAGGAGTGTGAATGTGATGTCGCCAGAAAGACCAACAGAAAATGAAAAGCTTAAATAACACAGACATGATTAACAACAGGTGTGTGAGTCAAAACGTGAAACAGGTGCGTGACAGGACAGGACAACTAATGAGTTGCTATGGAAACAAACAAACAAGGAAGTGCAACCAGGAACTAAAAAGAGTCCAAAAAACAAACAACACATGGCCAAAACAAAAACATGATCAACAGACATGACAGCTCTATTATATTCGTTGTCCACTTAGCTTGTCTGGCTACCTCAGTGAAAGCAAAAAAAGTTAACTTTTGTCTTTTTGTTAATTTGTTATCATAGCCACAGTTATAAGGCTAGATATGCTTAATGAAAGGTGACTGAGGTGTTGTGAAACAAACAAAATAATTTCCTTTAATGTATTATCCTTATATTAATGTGGAATAGTTTTGTTAATAAATGAGTGAAATTGACATTTTAAAGGTGCGTGTATTCATATCACATTATGCAGTTTACAAGCACAAATACGGTGTGAATCAATCTGCGCTGTTCGATGTCATTGAGTGCTGTAAGTAAGAAAAATAACAAGAAATTTGAAAAACAACACAAATGGAGACACCTTCGCAAACACCAAAGACATTGAATAGTCTACAGCAGGGGTCACCAACCTTTTTGAAACCAAGAGCTACTTCTTGGGTACTGATTAATGCGAAGTGCTACCAGTTTGATACACACTTAAATAAATGGCCAGAAATAGCCAATTTGCTCAATTTACCTTTAACTCTATGTTATTATTAATAATTAATTATATTTATCATTGTAGAAACACTGATCATCTTAATGATTTCTCACAATAAATATATATAGAAACAGATAAATATCAATATGCAACACTTTATTTTTATATTTTCTCTAGGTGCACATTTTTCAAATTGAACATTTTCAAATGATCACTTCTAAGACAGTCTTGTGAAATCTCAATATCCCATTTTAACTAGCTAGCCACTAACATTTTTTAACAAATCATGAATTACTTTGCACCATGTTTGTACAAATAACTCATGTAAAATATAAAAGTCAACTCTCAAATTTTTAAATAAATCATGTCACACTTTGAACTGGACACCAAATCTGTTATCTGTTTCTTTGTCAGTTAGTGAAGACCAAGTCTTTAAAATATTTTCTTGGATTTTCAAATTCTATTTGAGTTTTGTCTCTCTTAGAATTAAAAATGTCGAGCAAAGCGAAGACTAGCTTGCTAGTAAATAAATAAAATTTAAAAAATAGAGGCAGCTCACTGGTAATTGCTGCTATTTGAGCTATTTTTAGAACAGGCCAGCGGGCTACTCATCTGGTCCTTACGGGCGACATGGTGCCCGCGGGCACCGCGTTGGTGACCCATGGTCTACAGAAACACTGCTTCATTTTCTATGCCCCATTCAGTTAATGATAACTGCTTGTTCAATGTTAGGCTTAGGTTTCAGCAGATTTTCCCTATTTCTCCTACAGACAGCATTTGATGACCTCAAACAACAAGGCTATGGATTGATTCACACTGGTTTTCGCCTTTTGAAGGGTACTGGAAAAACTGGAAAATTGATCTTGAAAGTCCTTAAAAAGTGCTTGAATTTGGCCATGGAAAAGGTGTACGAACCCTGTAGAATCTGTGGTACACCAATGTACCACAGGTAATTGCACTGCCTTTTGAGCAATGACATTTGGGGTGGGGACCAGCTTCCAGTGACCCAGCATACAATGGTCGCTACATAACATGGATTGATAGATTTATGAATTATGTATTACCTTCTGGAGTTTTACCACTAAAGTGGTAAAAAGTATGAGTGTGCATCTATTTCCCACACAGCATTGCAGTAAGTGTTCTGAGCCGTGACTTGTAATGTAAGGCCATGCACATCAGCATCAATACATCCTAATCAGAGAGACAATAACAAATGTTTGGATCCAGTATGTCACATGGAGAAATCACTTATGTTAGTTACAGCAGTTATGGTCTGAGCTTGCGAAAAGTTTGTCTTCGAAAAGTCTAAAAAGTCCCTGGACATTTTGGTGATGTAAGTCAACTAGGCACCGTAATGTCTGCAGTCCCGACACTCCCAAGGGCTTTCCTTGCATAATCCACACACAGATGCATGTCAAATCTTACAGTAGATGCTCGGCCCCCGTCTGAAAAACTAGCTCCACCCGACCTGAGGTTATAAAAGCAGAAAGGACTTCATGGAGGGGTTTGATTCTGCCAACGAAAATGTCATAAAACAGCCTGTTAACATGTCTGTGGCTGTGAAAATCGAATGGTTTGCTTTAAAGTAATGTGTGTGGGCACACTCAGCCATTTGTGTACTTTATGTTCAAATGAGAACATTGCTCGTGACAAATGATTTATGAGCTGGTCGTTGCCACTCTGTGTTCAGAAGGAAGAATGTGGCTCGTGTAAAATATGCCAGTTACACATAGATCCCACTTAATGCCAGAAATACATAACAATATCCTGTGCTGAATAATACAGTAGAAGCAAAATGGTCCAACACAATCTGTTTAGCAATGCTGATTAGCCTCTGATCTGTTTGCGTTTTGCCACAGTTTCCAATAAGGAACAGGGACAATTGATTCAGTCTATTTCAAATTGACGCCATCATAAACATGTATTACATGCAATAAGAAATGTAACATAAAAGTGCATTTTGCAGCACTCATTTGTATTGGCCTGCTGTGCAATGTAGGAAAATAAAAGTAATGCATAGCCTTGTTGAAAAAAAATATTATTAATGATATAAATCAGTTGTCCCCAACCTTTTTGTAGCTGCGGACCGGTCAACGCTTGAAAATTTGTATTTTTTTTATTTTATTTTTTCATAAAGAAATACAATCATGTGTGCTTACGGACTGTATCCCTGCAGACTGTATTGATCTATATTGATATATAATGTAGATATTGTGTTTTTTATGTTGATGTAATATTTTATTTATTTATTTATTTTTTTTATTTCTTGTGCGGCCGGTACCAATCGGTGGTTGGGGACCACTGATATAAATCAACTATTTAAATGTCAAAATGCCCCCCTCCCCACACATTCAGTATGCAGTAGAGTAAGTTTGGACAGCCTTGATGTCAACAGACAAATACAAGTAGATCAGACAAAAGTAGTGAGCAAGCATTGCATTCTATTATATCGCTATTCATGCTGCACCTTAGCCAAAAACTTTACTTTGAAAAAAATATACACATTTGTTAACTCGATTACTTTTGCACTCAAGTGCATTGTTTCACTTTCCTGAAAATCAACTTTGTAAATTATGTTATCATAATAGTAATGTATGTCATAAATATTTATTGTGTATTCAAAAAGTATTATTTAGTGGCTACAGTAAGTATGGTTTGTAATTTGTACCTTTACTGTACCGAAAATAAGCTTGACCTTAACTGATTTTCATTCCGATTAGTAAAATTCAGGCTGGTATCGGCGATTCCGATCCGATACAGATACTATGTGCATATAAACCGCAAACTGTAAAAATGTGTCTATTTCAAGTGTTGTCTCTTTAGGCTTGTTTCTTCCAAAGTCGCCTGCAAATCTTGTCCAGTTTTTGGGGGCTTTGTTTTTTAACCTGTAGTTGCCTATTTGGGCTTGTTTCTCTCTGTGTTAGGTACTGTATTTTATTTTTATTTTTATTTTTTAACCAGAGTTTCTTGGTTATCGCGCCCGCACAGTCGACCCCTAACACACTCACACGATGCACTTCTCGTCCCAACACCGTTTGCTTGTTATATCGTGTACTTTGTAGAAGTCAGCCGGTGGTGACTCATGTCTATCATAGAAACAATCACTTGCAGCAGTTAGAGTGGATAAGAATATTTTACAATTTACACGAATGATTCTAAAATATTGTCCGTAAATGTCATGATTTAAAGGTTTTGTAATACCATATTCACATGCTTTGGCAGTGATATTACTATTTTCAGTTGTTCCTCATCGAAAAGAACATTCTGGGTCAATAAAAAAAAACAATGCAGGCTTTATTCAATGATACAGCAAGAATTAAAAAATAACAGACCCACTTTCTGTATTTCCAGCTGGATCAGAATATCAATATATGCCTACACTGTATTCCTACAATACATCATGTTAACACCAACGTGTGCGCCTGTCCATTATTTTGCAGTGAGAAAGTGGGCAACCTTAATGGTAACTGCAGGGTGAACAGCACCTTCACTATAAAAAGTAGAAACTAGTCATGATGTTGTTCCTCCAAGATGTCATTAGAATAAATTGGCACAGGCAAACATGGACGCAGTTGCTTCAAATTCAACCTTTCTCCCAGAATGGCTTCATTATCTGTGCAATATAATTGACTTCCAAGCAATCAATGTTGACTCCAAGCTGTGCCAGGTACATAATAAGCGATTGCATTTGTTTATGGGTTTACTTTTTGAGGCGCTGCAAAGCCGTATGCATTGTTGCAGTAGTTCTGTTTGGTTGATGAGACTTTGTTGTAAAGTTTTGAAGTACTTTTGATTTGTTTTTAATTGCCTACCGTACTTAGTCTCACCATACTTCCACGCCTTTATTTTTCTGAGCCGTGCTGCTGTGTGTCCCAGGGATTGCATTTGACAAGCAGCAGCCGTCGTTTTGTCAGCGGAACTGTTGAAACGTTAAGTTTAAATGAGCCATGAGCCTCTTTTTTTTTTCTCGCCGCTACTGAAGATTGAGCCGGTTTGACCGCTTCGGGCTGTCCTCCGGTTACTGATACTGGAAACCGGAGTTTTTAAATAATCCAAAAACAAACACAATTAGAAGACACACCCTTTAATCAATAAAGGTTGGGCTCGAGTCCCACTAAAGCAGAGGTCCCCAAACTACGGCCCGCGGGCAGAATACGGCCCGCCAGCCTCCAAAATTTGGGAAGTTTCATGGTTTTTTTTATTTTATTTGTCTGACCGCTTCTATGTTAGCTACCTCTCTTTGTTTATAATGTCTATTTTCTGCTTGATCTACTCTCTATTTTATGCTTCCCTTTTTTTTTTTGCTGCAGCTGTTACATATACTGTAATACTGTACATCAGGAGTGTCCAACTCATTTGAGCTCAGGGGCCGCATGGAGGCATAAATCTGTGCACACACGTACTATTAAAATCATGGCATTAAAAAAAAAAAAAAAAGACAACATCAGATTGTTTTCTTTGTCTTACTTTGGCCAAAAATAGAACCAACAAAAAATGTGACGATAAAAGTATAGAAAAAAATACCCGGCAGCGGTAAAATATAGATCGGGGATCCCCAAACTTTGGCCCTGGGGCCGAACCCGGCCCGCCAGCGTCCAAAATTCGGCCCGCGGAAAGTTTCATGTTTTATTTTTTTTATTTGTCCGACTGCTTCTATGTTAGCTACCTCTCTTTGTTTATAATTTCTATTTTCTGCTGGATCTATTCTCTATTTTATGCTGCAGCACTTACATATACTGTAATACTGTGCATCAGGGGTGTCCAACTCATTTGAGCTCAGGGGCCGCATGAAGGGATAAATCTGTGCACACGCGGGCCGGACTATTAAAATCATGGCATTAAAACCAAAAAAAAAAAAACACAACTTCAGATTGTTTTCTTTGTCTTACTTTGGCCAAAAATAAAAAAAACACATTCCAAAATATGACAATAAAATTAGAGAAAAAAATAACCGGCAGCGGTAACTTTTAGATCCAGGGTTCCCAAACTACGGCCCACGGCCCGAATGCGGCCCACCAGCGTCCAAAATCTGTCCCGTGAGGGGTCACAAGTTTTTTTTTTAAATGTGTCCTTTCTAATCTATTTTCTACTGCTTGTTACTCTCTGGGTCTCCTAGGTGCTCAGGCAAATCATATTGTCAAAAAAAGCATTTTCCCATCTATAACGTGACATCATCGCGGGCGAGCATGCGGCAAGTGCGCACTCATATGTATATATGTATATATGTATATATATGTATATATATATATGTATATATATATATATATATATATATATATATATATATATATATATATATATATATATATATATGTATATATGTATATATATATATTTATACACATACTGTATATATATATGTGTGTATATATATGTATATATATATATATATATATATATATATATATATATATATATATATTTATACATGTATATATATGTGTGTATATATATATATATATATATATATGTGTGTTTATGTATATATATACATATATATTTATATATATATATATATATATATATATATATATATATATATATATATATATATATACACACACACACACACATATATAGGCGCCGATCCTGTTGTTGCTTCGGGGCCAGAGCAAAATTATAAAGCCACAAATCATATGGGATTTTAACTTTGTTGAACGTCTATTTTTTTTTTTAATACACACACAACGAGCACCCACTGGCAGAAATGTAGATCGGTGCCTATGTATATACATATACACAGCCCAGCCCCCGGCCCAAATTTTTTTTAACCAAATGTGGGTTAAAAACTTTGGGGACCCCTGCTCCAAGGCTTAAAAATATTATATTAATTTGGTTTTCAACTATTCTAAATTAATCTCAGAGGTCCCACAATAGTGTGTTGGAGGTGTGTTGCCTAAAATCCAGCCTTACATTTGTCCTTATAAAATCCCCAATAGAAACACGCTGTTTTGTGTGTCTGTAGCTTCATTGCTAATGACCTTTGTTTGAACATGGCTTTCTTCGGCAGAAGTTGTGGCTCCGCTATCCACACTTGTCAAACATAATAGATGCTGTAAATTAAAAGGGTTGCAATTAAGGACTATTTTGATATTCATCGACTATCTTAACAATGAGTCGACTATTCATATTATGAATATACACTTTTTTTAGTGGCTCTAATTTAGCAATCTGCTTTTACATTCGGTTTAAGGTATTTTTAGGCATGTGCTAACTAACAATAAATATGACTAATTTGTTCATAAATATTTGTTCATACTGTTACTGTGCTGTTCAATAGGCTGTTACAAAAATAATAACTATAAGACGTTTCTCTGTTTTAAAGCAATGACAGGCAAAGAACCAATAATATCAATTAGCATGTAAAGAAATACCAGTCAAAATAAAAGCACAAATAACAACACTAAAGCTAGTTTCCTTAAAAAGAAAAGAGTTTTGTGATGATGATATATTTAAAAGGCACATAGACTAAGTTTAGATGGCGGACTTTGGCTGAAATGATAGTTAAAGATATTTTTCACACAACTTTGTGTCGCTGTTGTTAGCTAGCTAGCTAACAAGCTAACTATCTTACCGAGGAGAGTTGCAGACTGCAACCTCCGGACATCCGCTTTGAATGCTCCCTCATCGCAGCAAACTGCCATAAAACATAAGGTCCGCTTTGACGTGTTTAGGTTGAAATGTTTCCACGCATTAGATTTTTACACTTGTTAGCGACTTAGCACAGAAGCTAACGATAGCTCCTCTCTGCTGCTTGCTCGGTGTGTCAAATATTTAACAACAACTCGGCTTAAAAGTGCCTCTACCCATAGCCTGTGCGGACTAAGGTACTGTGGTGTAGCGGCTGGGTAGCTGAAAAGTAGTTTTAAATTTAACAGCCAGCGGCTTTCACCGCAGTCAGCGAGTAGAAGCTCCGTCTATCCTGCTCAAGAGTGAGGACATAACCTGACATTCATAAACAAAATGAACTTTGACATTGTAACGGCTAACGTATTACTTTTTAAAGAATAAACAACACATTACGTTATTACTTACAACAAAAATAATCTGAGTGCTCTCAATACTAGTTATTTAGCCGTGAAACACTGAGGCAACCTTAAGCAATTTGCACTTTTTTTTTTCTTTTTCTTTAACCGTACGAACCCTTGTTGTAAAATTACAACTTTACCTTTAACCATCCTAAAAAACAATCTGTTAATTTTTATTTTTTTTTAACCACATTTACATAGTCATTGGGTCCTATTGTTCAGTCTCACAGAGCTATTGGATTGTACATTTGTTTATAAGTCACGCCTTCTGGCCATGAACTCACACAACCTCTCAAGGTTTCTATTAGTTTCATTGGACTGGATTCATCAGATTCAAGTAAGTAAAATGTCTTTTATATTTTTTTGGGTTGTTATTACAATGTCTAGAGCATGTACATATGTAGTTATTGTGGAACAGATGCATCAAATTTCATTTAGAGCTTGTTATATAATTGTTGCAATTATACAACACTGGGTGAATGTGGTAGTCAAAATCCCTGGCTTGTTACAGTGGACTCAAACAGGTTGTATTCCCTCCACTACATCACTGCCTGAAGTATGTTCTCTATACATGGATAGTATACATTCTACCCGTGTTCTGGTGACTGATTTAAAAGTTTTATCTCTAAAAAATGTAGTTAATTGATCAGCCTGACCTAAAAATCCATGACTTTGTCCAAGGATATCAACAGACAATTCAGTTCTGGGGAAAGGAATGTTCCTGAATGTGTGGATGTAATGGGGGTATGCATGTTTTCCTTTTAGTATGATAATTAGAGCCATTAATCCATTTACATTTACATTGATGGAATTTGGACACTTTTTTCCAAAGCGACTTACCAGGCAGACACTATTGTCTACCCTGAGCACTTGGTCCACCACCTGTTGCTGATGTGATGCCACGCAACAGATTCCAATCCCTGTTGTCGTCATTGCATTTTGTAAACAACATGACAGTATCTGAGACGGAAAAGAAAGACAAACTATGGAAACTCAGACTCTGGCTTGATTCATTCAGAGAGAAATGCATGCAGGTGGTACCAGAAGAGCACAACTCTGTGGATAAGATGATGATGTTGCAGACACTGCAATACAGGATACACCAACACACAATGCAGAAAGTGTGATGTTCGCTTTTGTTTTACAGACGACAGGGAATGTTTTTAGGACTTTCACCACCAATGAAAGTCTTCATGAAAAGAAAAAAAGAGGGGGGAAAAGCATTTTTTTTAATAGTTTTATCTTGTTTCATATTTTTTATATTTGTAATAGATGACTTCATGAAAATATAACTAATGTGTGATTATTATTAATGGTATATACCGTTATGGGGATAAGTAAGCAATCAACCCTGCAAATGAACCCTTAGTTGTTCAGACAACGTGAGAACAACTACAGAAATTATGCTCCTATCAAAGCCCAATGTTGCAATATTACAGCTTTTCTCTAAAAACATACATAAACATTTTTTTTTAACTCTTCAATTTCTGCATCAAATGCCTCCTACAACAACAACTGAAAGGTCAAATATTTATTTTTTTAGGTTTTTCTATATTTGGGTCTTACAGGGTTAAAGATACCGGTATACGATGTATACGGGTATTCGGACTAAAAATACACCGTTATCAGTGTTGGGCCATATCACCCAGCCCTACAACAACGTAACATGAAAAAGTTGGTGAAGAAAAACAACTACACTATGTGAGCTACAGTACTAACATTACAGTCACATTTCAACAGCAACATTATGCTAGGTTAGCCTATTTGTTGAAGAAAAACAATGTGATCAAATGTACAGTTTTCACATCTGTAGCTGACTGTCGGATAGTGGGCTGACTGCTAAGAACTATTTTAAAATGGGAAGCCAAAGTTGACTTCACAAAGCTCACTTTGTGGTTGACATACGCACCGGATGATATTATCTAGCTAGGGTCAGGCTAGAGGTGGTATGTCCTTGAGTAAGGAACTTCAAAACTGACCTTTTGAGGGAATCTTCTCTCGAAAGCAAGTGAGGAGGAAGATAGATGTTTCTCTCGTCCGGTGATCAGAGCTTTATTTATAGATCTTACGAATACATTTTGGACATGTATATGGTTCTTCAACTATTATCCCTTCAAGTGGGTATATTGGCCTACAATAGCTATTCAGAGACTTGTGCTCATACCTTGGGAGATTGTATTTCTCTACATTTTAAAAGGAGGAAATACAGATGCTCTGCTCTGGTAAAAAAAAAAAAAAAAAAAAAAGATTCCTAATATGGTTCTGAAAGCATGCATTGTACAAGCCATGTTGGGAAAGGAAAACACGAAGCATGTCGAGATGTGTGTATATATAAAATGTGTACATGATCTTGTTGCTGTCATGGTTATGTTCATGCAGCACAGTAAGAGAGAACCGGCGGTCAACAGAGAAGTATGAAATAAAGCTTGTTTATGAGACAAGAGTATTAAATCAGTAGTGTTGGAATATATACAGTATATCTGAGTTATTGTGTAGAAATATGGAGAAATAACTACAAAAGTACACTTCATTCATTAACGGTGTTACAAAAAAGATCAGTTAGAATAATACATCATGTTGGATATAGAGTACATACAAACCCTTTATTTATTGAATCAAAAATACTGAAATTCCACGACATAGTGAATTTGCAAACAGCTAAAATTATACACAAAGCAAACTATAACCTGCTACCCAAAAATATACAACAATTCTTCTCAAAAAAAGAGGAGAAATACAATCTTAGAGAAAAATCTAATGTAAAACATTTGTACACACGTACAACACTTAAAGGCCTACTGAAACCCACTACTACCGACCATGCAGTCTGATAGTTTATATATCAATGATGAAATCTTAACATTGCAACACATTGCAACTTATAAAGTGCAATTTTAAATTTCCCGGGGAACTTCCGGTTGAAAACGTCTATGTATGATGACGTTTGCACGTGACGTCAATGGTTGAAACGGAAGTATTGGGACACATTGTATCGCAATACAAACAGCTCTGTTTTCATCACAAAATTCCACAGTATTCTGGACATCTGTGTTGGTGAATCTTTTGCAATTTGTTTAATGAACAATGGAGACTGCAAAGAAGAAAGCTGTAGGTCGGATCGGTGTATTAGCGGTTGGCTGCAGCAACACAACCAGGAGGACTTTGAGTTGGACAGCAGACGCGCTATCCGACGCTAGCCGCCGACCGCATCGATGATCGGGTGAAGTCCTTCGTCACGCCGTCGATCGCTGGAACGCAGGTGAGCACGGGTGTTGATGAGCAGATGAGGGCTGGCGAAAGTGGAGCGCTAATATTTTTATCATAGCTCTGACGAGGTCCCGTAGCTAAATTAGCTTCAATGGCGTCATTAGCAACAGCATTGCTAGGCTTCGACAGGCGGCACAGCATTAACCGTGTAGTTACAGGTCCAGTGTTTGGTTCGGTGTCTCCTGATAGTAGTATTGTTGATCTTCTGTTTATCCTTCCAGTCAGGGGCTTATTTCTTTTGTTTCTATCTGCATTTAAGCACGATGCTATCACGTTAGCTTCGTAGCTAAAGTGCTTCACCGATGTATTGTCGTGGAGATAAAAGTCACTGTGAATGTCCCGTTCGCGTTCTCGACTCTCATTTTCAAGAGGATATAGTATCCGAGGTGGTTTAAAATACAAATCCGTGATCCACAATAAAAAAAGGAGAAAGTGTGGAATCCAATGAGCCCTTTTACCTACGTCACGGTCAGAGCGAAAAAAGATATGTCCTGCACTGCACTCTAGTCCTTCACTCTCACGTTCCTCATCCACAAATCTTTCATCCTCGCTCAAATTAATGGGGTAATCGTCGCTTTCTCTGTCCGAATCGCTCTCGCTGCTGGTGTAAACAATGGGGAAATGTGAGGAGCCCTTCAACCTGTGACGTCACGCTACTTCCGGTACAGGCAAATATTTTTTTATCAGCGACCAAAAGTTGCGAACTTTATCGTCGATGTTCTCTACTAAATCCTTTCAGCAAAAATATGGTAATATCGCGAAATGATCAAGTATGACACATAGAATGGATCTGCTATCCACGTTGAAATAAAAAATAATAATTTCAGTAGGCCTTTAAGACCTTCAGTATATCAGTATGTGGAATTAAATTATGGAATGGATTAAGCAAAGCAATCAAACAATGTACTAATATGATCCCTTCAAACAACTCTTCAAATTTAAAGTGTTTACAAAGTACAAAGAAGAAGAACCATGATAAACATTCTGAATGTATCTCATCCATCCATTCATTTTCAAAATAATCTTAATCATCTCACTATATGAAATGTAACTTACTTCACCGAGTATTATTTATCTATTTATTTTTATTGGGATTATTTATGGAGCATATTGTAAATACATTGAGAACAGGAAGTTAACTAAACGAAAAGGGGTAGGATTAAATAAGCTCTGCTTCTTCCTACTCCTTTTCGAACATGTTGAAAAGAGTAACTGGAAATTGTGATGTATCATGTTGTATGCATGCATGTTCGAAATAAACTCAAACTCAAACTCATTCAAGGTATTGTTATTTTTCATGCTGGTGCTCAAGCGTGTCAGAGCTTTTCGTCCTGTCACTCACACAGCAGTGAGCAAGAACGATATAGGTTCCTCGCTGTATTTGTGCACAGCTGTGTCATCTATGCTGTTGAAAACATGATTTTGATTCTTTTTTTTTTGTCTTTGATTTGATTTTGATTCTTCTTTTCATCTTTGATTTACTCCTAAAAAACATGTTTGCGCTCGAAAGAAGAACATGTAACTGCCAACACGGCTCACCTGTGCACTGCAAGTCATACTAAAGAGACATAGCAAGTCAAGTACACTCGTAGCTTTGAGCAGTACACATAGACTACTTAAACTCTGTATGTTAGTGTGTGTGTGTGTGTGTGTGTGTGTGTGTGTGTGTGTGTGTGTGTGTGTGTGTGTGTGTGTGTGTGTGTGTGTGTGTGTGTGTGTGTGTGTGTGTGTGTGTGTGTGTGTGTGTGTGTGTGTGTGTGTGTGTGTGTGTGTTTGTGTGTGTGCATGGTGTATGTGTGTCAAGGGTTGGACTGGCAACAAAGGTTTAAATGATGATAACAATGTGCTGCCTATAATAACTATTGAATGAATTTAATTATGTCTTTTGAATTGCTATGTATTTTTTGTTCAGGCCTCAATACAACCGTAGGAACATCAAAGACTTTAGCAGTTGTGGCTATTTTTAGCTTTGTTTTATAGCTTTTTCAACACCATGCTCTTTTTCTCACACACATCATTTTCCAGGTACAACTGCAAATTGATATTTCATTAATTAAAGGAATGGTATTTATCATTTATTTATTTAATCCAAGGATACATTATGTTGTGACAGTAACTACGATCAGTAATACATTTACTCTTATTTATTATTTTCAAAATTTCTTTTAAATATCGTAACAACTCTTGCAGTGTTTGATAGTCATGTTGGTTCTAAAATATTTTAAGAGTCTTGATAAACTGCAATAATAAATAGTCTATATATATAACGGTCAGAATATCCCCTTCGCCACAGGTGTGCAAAACTTGTTTTTTTTCACCAGGCTCGTTTTTTTTCAGGGTTCGTTCCAAATTAGTTTTTTTCTAATTAAAGGATGTGGGGCAGCTTTGATACAGTGGATTTTAATAGATGCTAAGCTACGTCTGAACATAAACAAAACAATGTAAATTCCTTTAAAGCTTATTTATATAGCATTAATTTACAATTTATTTTTAATCAAATTGTCCCATGTTCACACTGAAATGGTGGGTTACTTATTACCTTTTTAACATGTATAGCCACAAATATGGTCATACTGAGATATATATATTTTTTTAAAAATATTGCAAGGTCAATGAAGTTTTCAGTAAAATAAAGTTATGTTTTGAAATGTTCTTTTTTTTCTTTAATTTGTTGCCTAACCATAGTTGAAGCAAACTTACCAGGTTTAGAAATATTTTCTTTATTTTTGTCAAACTGCTGCACTTCTCCCTGACGTCCCCTTTTTCTCCTCAGGGTTTAAAAAATGGCCAAACAAATCAATGTTGTATATTAAAGGGCAAACATGTAACACTGCCCATTGCAGAATACAGTACCATGACTAATTAAAATAAACATAGAAATACAGCAAATAGGTCAACAGATCCATTACACATGAACAGTTTGTTTATGTATATTTCAAACATGGAAACAAGATTACTGAATAATACAGCACATATTTACAGTGTCACACAAGGTTGAACATTTCGAAAAGGAGTAAGAAGAAGCAGAGCTTATTTAATCCTATCTATTTACTGTATCCTGCCTATTTACTGTATTCAATCTCTAACATAAATACTCTATATATATATACACTACCGTTCAAAAGTTTGGGGTCACCCAAACAATTTTGTGGAATAGCCTTCATTTCTAAGAACAAGAATAGACTGTCGAGTTTCAGATGAAAGTTCTCTTTTTCTGGCTATTTTGAGCGTTTAATTGACCCCACAAATGTGATGTTCCAGAAACTCAATCTGCTCAAAGGAAGGTCAGTTTTGTAGCTTCTGTAACGAGCTAAACTGTTTTCAGATGTGTGAACATGATTGCACAAGGGTTTTCTAATCATCAATTAGCCTTCTGAGCCAATGAGCAAACACATTGTACCATTAGAACACTGGAGTGATAGTTTCTGGAAATGGGCCTCTATACACCTATGTAGATATTGCACCAAAAACCAGACATTTGCAGCTAGAATAGTCATTTACCACATTAGCAATGTATAGAGTGTATTTCTTTAAAGTTAAGACTAGTTTAAAGTTATCTTCATTGAAAAGTACAGTGCTTTTCCTTCAAAAATAAGGACATTTCAATGTGACCCCAAACTTTTGAACGGTAGTGTATATACAAAATAATTATACATATATTAACATAAATGAAAAGTAATGTAGTCATAATCAACATGATCTTATGCATACAGTATATAGTAGATGGTTGCATGTACCTGATTTATTATTAAGATTCAAGATGTTTCCTTGTACTTTGTAAACATAAAGTTTAAACTGTTTCCTAAAATGGATCATATTATATTGCCTGCATTCTTTGCTTAATTCATTCAATTTCTAAATTCCACAAATTAATATACTGAAAGTTTTAAGTGTTGTACGTCCATACAAATGTTTTAAGTAAAATTTTCCCTAAGGTTATAATTATCTTCTTTTGTTGAGAAGAATTGATGTACATTATTGAGTAGCAGGTTATTTTTTTTCCCGTGTACATTATTTTAGCTGTTTGTAGTTGTACCAGCTCATTGAATTTCAATATTTTTGATTCTTTAGATAAAATAAATGAATGTTCTCTATAACTGACAATATGTAATTTCTCTAACTGACTATTTTTGTAAGACAGTTAGTGACTGGAGAATACATTTGTAATTAGTTCCCCATATTGTACAAACTGGTTCAGTGCCTTAAAGGGGAACTGCACTTTTTTGGAATTTTGCCTACGGATGGATTTAAAAAAAAAAGCATTTTAAATATTAAATAAACATAAATAAAAGTCAGCTTACAGCAGAGCCAATGGGAGCTCCACTATTCCACCCATGAAATTTGATAAATAATCATTCAAAAAGTGCCAAAAGTACAAAATTTTTATTTTGTGACTTGAATATTAACCAATTATTGGTGATATTGTTATTGCAAGCGCTGACGCAGACAAACTATTTAGAGCTGTGTGGTAATCACTCCCGTTTGTCCTTGTGTTTACATCATCGAGTGGTCTGCTGCTTCCTCGCTTCCCTACTCCCTGTAAGTTTATTGTAGATCATAAATCATGCCTCTCACCTGGAAAGTAGATGGCTGAGAATATAATCAGACAAGTTGGAACACTTTCACCGCCATTCAAGACCTGGAACTGGCGAGAATGACACTAAAGGCGCTTAAAATGATCAAAATACGTAAATATTAAATGTTATTATAAATGTGCCTGTTACTACATTACATATATACTTACAGCATGTATATAAAACCCTAATGGAGGTGTTTGGATATATTATTAGGGGCTCTATAGGCAGAATTGATTGGCTTCGTTGGGCTCCATTGTAAGCGAACTTTTGATCCAATTTATTTAATATTTAAAATTGTCTTGTCTTTCATAATGATTGTGAACGATAGGCAACATTCCAAAAAAGTGCAGTTCCCATTTCATGTTAAGCATGAGATTACATTGGAATTGTGCCTGCATGAGTTACTTGACAACATCAGTATAATGATATACACTCCAAATAGATATACAATCCTCCTGCAAATTTCCTATGGGATTACTAAAGCATATCGAGACCTAAACCAACTTACAGTAACTCAATGTAAAAACACATGCTGCATTAAACATGCTATACTTTCTACAAAATTGCTATACTTTGACATCCTTCCTGCTTTTTGCAGTATGCTAGACGTGCTTGGGTTGTTAAATGCTGTTAGACTTTAGGGCTTTCTTCATGCCATTACAATTTTAAGACAACACATTTTAAAGTAAGAACACTTTTTACTTTTCTAAAAAAATCTACTGAATGTTCCTAACAAGGAGAATGATGCGTAGAATTGATTGATTGATTCTTTTATCAACAGATTGTGCTTTTATTAGCAGAGTTTAAACAATACAGTACATATTCCATACAATTGATGGTAAATGGCTAAATGGTGACAGCCGAGTAAGTTTTGCAACTTGTTTAAATCGGGGTTCACAACTATATACTATCAGCATAATGCAGTCACAAACTTAGACTTAGACTTAGACTTCCTTTATTGTCATTCAAATTTTAACTTTACAGTACAGATAACAACAACATTTTGTTGCATTAGCTCGTTGTAGTGCAGGATAGAAGAGCAATAAGGTGCAGATATACCGTATTTTTCGGACTATAAGTCGCAGTTTTTTTCATAGTTTGGGGGTGCGACTTATACTCAGGAGCGACTTATGTTTGAAATGATTAACACATTACCGTAAAATATCAAATAATATTATTTAGCTCATTCACGTAAGAAACTAGACGTACAAGATTTCATGCGATTTAGCGATTAGGAGTGACATATTGTTTGGTAAACGTATAGCATGTTCTATATGTGATAGTTATTTGAATGACTCTAACCATAATATGTTACGTTAACATACCAGGCACGTTCTCGGTTGGTTATTTATGCGTCATATAACGTACACTTATTCAGCCTGTTGTTCACTATTCTTTATTTATTTAAAATTGCCTTTCAAATGTCTATTTTTGGTGTTGGGTTTTAGCAAATAAATTTCCCCAAAAAGTGTGACTTATACTCCAGTGCGACTTATATATGTTTTTTTCCTTCTTTATTATGCATTTTCGGCCGGTGCGACTTTTACTCCGGAGCGACTTATAGTCCAAAAAATACGGTAAATAGATTTACTGTACAGATACATATATTGCACTTTTGCATATGCATCCACGATTATGGATGTATGTTATTTTGTCTTTGTAGTCCAGCGAGTTAATAAATGATAAATGGGTTATACTTGTATAGCGCTTTTCTACCTTCAAGGTACTCAAAGCACTTTGACAGTATTTCCACATTTACCCATTCACACACACATTCACACACTGATGGCGGGAGCTGCCATGCAAGGCGCTAACCAGCAGCCATCAGAGGCAAAGGGTGAAGTGTCTTGCCCAAGGACACAACGGACGTGACTAGGAAGGTAGAAGGTGGGAATTGAACCCCAGTACCCAGCAACACGCCGATTGCTGGCACAGCCACTCTACCAACTTCGCCACGCCGTCCCTAATCCGTTTCGGGGGGAAATTGAGGGGGATTACTATGATGCGTTCAAGATACAAGTTCATTGACAGGGAATAAACCCCATGAAAATGTAGGTCTCAACTTCGTAGAATATGTACAGCAAGCAGTGAAGGTTGCATGCTCAGGAAGCATGAGAAAAAGTGTATACATTTAATCATCCAATCCAGGGGCAGAATGTGGAGGATTTAGGTGGGTGGGTGTGTTAGGTGAAAGTTGTAGCCGCCTGTAGGTGCTCTTTCAGTGCGGTTCTGAAGGAGGATAGGAATGCACTTTCTTTTACACCTGTTGGGAGTGCATTCCATATTGATGTGGCATAGAAGTCGAATGAATTAAGACCCTTGTTAGATCAGAATCTGGGATTGACGTGGTTTGTGGAAATTGTGGAGCACCCCCTGGGGATGTGGGTATGGTGGTCATTTACATTATGGTAGTAGTTTGACAAGTTCAGTACTTCGGTATCAGGGAGGTGTAGCAAATTTTAAAGACAAGGCTCAGTGCAAGTTGTTTAACCTCTCCTCCACTCAGAGCTAGCCCTCTGGAGAAGAGGGTAGGAGTCAGGTGGGATCTGGGGTGAAGTCGAGAAGTAACCTGACTAGCTTCTTTGGTGATGTTTGGAGTCTTGGTTTAAGGGTGTTTGAGGTGCTGGGGTAACAAGAGGTGCATGCATAATCAAAAAAGGGTTGGATGAGAGTTCATGCTAGGGTCCTCATGTTGTTTTTGTTTACCAGAGAGGAGATTATGTACATACGTGTTTTTTGTTCGTTTACCTTTTTGATTACTTTGGTTGCTATTTTATCGCAGGAAAGGTAAGTGACCTCTCTTTCCTTGTGATAACAGTGTAATGTTTTGTTTGATTTGAGAGAGTTATTAGGCTAAAAAATAACACATCTAGCTGTGTTCAGGATAGTTTCTGCAAGATAGCCATTTGAAAATACAGACAATTTAGATGGACAAAGACTCCTTGAGACATCAACCTGACTTTAAATCCTCACTTTCAATCGGTAATGTGCGGCAAGGTTCAAGACAGGTTTACATATGCCGTCATCATTGGTAATTCAGGCTACTTAATAAGAGGATACAAAAGAAAACAATTGTTATAATTTTATTATAAACATACTTATTATAGTCACATGTATTTACTTTATTGATATTAGAATCCATTTGGGTTTTACCCTTTATTTGTACATAAAGTACATGGTGTATTTTCTTCCAGGAAAAGCTCTTTGAATAACCAATTGTGAACACCTTCATTTTGTCTGAAAGCTCAGTTTGAAGATATTTGTGTATACTGTATACAACCCATCATCTTGTTAGTCACATGTATTCATTCATTCATTCATTTAGCAAATCATAAAAATGTATTTTTTGTATTTTGTGTTAGAAAGGATTTTTTTACACAAAAAAAGGCTTCTTCTGTGGACGAAGATGGTATGTCACAACAAGTGCCCGCTAGTTTACTTACGCCAGCCCAATTCATACTTAACCAATGTGTGTAGCGATTGAGGGTATTACAGCGCCTCTCAGTATGATTTGGCTGTATTTACAGTCCCGATTAGCAAGAATAATAATGTCATACTTACATTAAATACATTACATACAGGTTAGGCCGGGGGTCAGCAACTCTAGAGCCGCATGTGGCTCCCTGTACCTCTTTCAGAGATGTGTGAAAATAGAAAAAAATGAAGAAACATTTTTTTGTTTGTTTTAATATATTTTCTGTAGGATGACAAAACATGACACAAACCTCGCTAATTGTTAGAAATCCCACTGTCTATGTTATACGTGCTTTACTGATGAGAGTATTTGGCAAGCACCGTTTTGTCCTACCAATTTCAGCGATCCTTGAACTCACCGTAGTTTGTTTACATGTACAACTTTCTCCGACGCTGCCACAGAAAGACGTGTTTTATGCCACTCCTTGTTTGTCTCATTTTGTCCACCAAACGTTTTATACTGTTTGTGAATACACAGAGGTGAGCTTTGTTGATTTTACTGAATTACTGGAATGCTTGTCAGGCATATTTGGTTAATCCATGATTGAAAGTTAATCGGTGCTAACATGCTAAATAGGCTAACTATGTGTACATATTGCATCATTATGCCTCATTTGTCTGCATATTTGAGCTCAGTTAATTTCCTTTACTTATGTCCTCTGTGTGTTTAATTTATATTTGCATGTCTCATGACACGTTATCTGTATGTAATATTGGCCGCATTTCTGTGTTGTTTCTGTGCCATGTTGTTCCAGACCACAGCAAACGTTACTCAGCTCACAAAGAGTGTAATAAATATACTAGAAGAAAACAGCCTGCCGTTTCCTTTAACTTCACACTCACATCTATACCGTTGGCCTTTCTGAGCCAGTAATTTCCAGAACTTATTTAATTTACCTTTTACTAATGATTTCCAATGTTGCAAAAATGTGTAGAATAAAAATTAAAATACAACATTTATGTCAAAGATTTGCATCAGCCTTTGATAGTAGGCTAATATAGCGAATATAGACACTTACATCATGTGTTGCCTTCATTATAACACTTATATAAGACTTTTAATTTTTTGCGGCTCCAGACAGATTTTTTTCTTTTTATTTTTGGTCCAATATGGCTCTTTCAACATTTTGGGTTGCCGACCCCTGGGTTCCACAATGTAGAAAGTCATGGTGTGAAAACAATTATGGAAAGGTTATATTAAAAACAGACAAGAAATACTCACTTATGCACTAAATGACAAAATTAATACTTCATCGTGTAGTTTTTTATGATGTATTCATTCAGTACACTCAGAACATGGCACACTGTACACAATCTGGTAAGTTTGCATACACACGAAACAGACAGGAACTTCTATGTCATTGCAAACCTCTACTTCTATCTTGATAAAGATGTATTTACTATTAATAGTGAGTCTTTGTTTAGTGGCAGGCAGAACAATCAAGTGTTCTTCTGCTGGATGACCTACAAGTCATTGCAAACTCATTGTGACATTTGTGTTCAGTGCTGTGAGAGTTTTGTCATGTAAAATATGTTCCTTGGCTCAATAAAAATGGAGTGGCTCAGCGGGTAGCACAGCCGGCCAGAAACTTGAGTCTTCCTGGTTCGATTCCAGCTTCCGCCATCCTAGTCGCTGCCGTTGTGTCCTTGGGCAGGACACATTGCCCGCTGGGTTGTACACATAGTGAAGCTTCACCGTCGGAGAAGCCGAATACAGTCCTTGGTTGCTACTTGATGGCTGCCCATAATGCTCCTCAAAGAGAGCATGGGTCAAATGCAAACATTTCGCTGCACATACGGTGTACATGTTACAATAAAGATTTTCTCCGTCTAAAGTTTGGGATAAACCAGTGGCTCTTCTTGTGTTGAACTGAGGTCATACAGTTTGTAATTTGATCAACATGTTTCTGTGAAAGACACTCTTAAATATCCTGCTCAATTTCAAGGGCTTTAAGATGATATTGAATCCCAGTAGGGCACTTTAGTAAGTTTGGAACTAAAAATGGTAGATCTGCATTCTTCCCCTCTTGGCCGAAATGCTCAGATTTGGCAGCCTCTTCCCTTGACAAAATCCACTCAGTTGTGATTGGTCAGAGGTCGAGGGTTGGCTCCAGCCCCCTACCTATCAGAACTACAGAGACGCAACCCCCTGACCAGGTATATGCTAATGTAACAGTAAAGAACAATTATATATTCTATATAATTGGATAAATGTTCAAGATTTTGGTGTTGAACTGTGCTCAGTTAATAAACAACTGTACAGTGAGATAGGCCTTCATCTCCCCAGAAAAAGAAGAAAAAAAAGTATTTCCATTGGTTGCCTTACAAAAGTGTAGATACTCAATTTAAAAACATACAGACAAAGCATGCTGCAGGTTGTTGCATGACACCTGGCAAGTTGCCAAAGATGGACTTCGTAAAGCAATTCAAAAGATCTCGTGGAAATCTCTTCAAATTCTCGTACCCGAGTTTTTGCAAGATTTCGGAGTGGTATAAAAACAAAATCAGTGATACTTTAAAAACACACCAATCTCATAATATGGTACTTCTACATCATAGAACTTACATATAAGTCCAATTACCTATTTGATAAATGCTTATATGCGACCGTGAAGCTAAGCAGAATATAAAACGTATGGATGGATATGAGTCCAAAAAGTTGGACATATAAAGTAAGGGTCCTTAAAATCCCAGCTTAGTCCATTAAAGTCTGTCAGGTTCAAACACTGATGACATCTATAAAACAGACGAGAAGCAAGGAATCACGCAGAGACAGAGTTACATTTTGCTCAATTGAGGAGAGACGTTTTTTGGGCTGTACTCTAGTTACAGATCCAAACTACGCTCTAAAGTCCAGCCCACGTGCTTCCTCTATTTATTTGGGAGGTCCCTGGTTACATCACTGAAGCTGCTGTTGAAGGAGGTGGGGTAATCAGCAGCCCCAGACACAATATATGATTATACAAAAATGCAAATGTGTTGATACTCGTGATATCGCCCTGTCTCTGCTCTGTCTGCGTCACGTCACTCGATGTTCGGCCTTGGCAATCAGCAGGCCGATTCTGGAAACAAACACTGATATGAGACTGGCTTTGCACAGATAGAAAAAGTACAACATCAGCACAATTGATAATAACTATAGCAACGGCCCTTAAGCATAAGAGTTGTGTGATAATATATACATAATTATTCTAACAAGTCTGAACTTGTGATATTTACATTGACTGTTTCATTACTTAAGACTACTTCAGACCTGCTCAGTGGCCTTGTGGTTTGAGTGTCCGCCCTGAGATTGGAAAGTCGTGAGTTCAAACCCCGGCCGAGTCATACCAAAGACTATAAAAATGGGACCCATCGCCTCCCTGCTTGGCACTCAGCATCAAGGGTTGGAATTGGGGGTTGAATCACCAAATGATTCCCTGCTCACTGCTCCCCTCACCTCCCAGGGGGTGAACATGGGGATGGGTCAAATGCAGAGGATAATTTCACGACACCTAGTGTGTGTGTGACTATCGTTGGGACTTTATCTTTTTAACTTTAAAAATATTGAAGATATATTGATTGATATTAATATATGACTTATATTGGTCACACACCATTCTATTTCCAATATTTCCTTTTGGATAAAATTAACAAATCGAGTTTGACCTAATGAAGCTACTGCATTTTGTTTGATTTCTGCTTTATTTACACTTCCGCTGTTTCTGATTGCGTGCACTGCCTTGACACTCTTCACTAGTGTCTCACCCATCCATCATTTGCTAACTGCTTATCCTGCACAGGCCTGCAGGGAGTTGGATCTCCTCCCAGGTGACCGACCACTCACTGGCAGTAGCACTCGAACATTTTTTGGTCTGTCGACTGAAACCGGAGCAGGCATTTGTGTCGAGTTGAAGATTAATCCTGTGTTGTGACATTTTCAGTCCTGCTTTTTTATCCTTTTTCCAATAGCTGCATGTGGTTATAATTAAACACTATTCCATCTCTGTATTGCCAGCATCCTAATATGTGAGCATGATCTAAGCCCAGGAGGACAGAGCTTTGACACACTGTCCCTCTACACTTAAGAGGATCATTCTGCAGTTGTTGTAAAAGTTCATAGTATGTATCTGGATTCTACTCTTCTTTTTGAATGTCTCCCCAGACTAATTGTTAAAAAAAAAAGTGTGTTTTTACTTACGTTTTTCTGATTCCAAGTGCATTCAGTGCCATTTAGCTCATATAAAGAATAGTAGGACAACTCTGGGAATACTTTCGAAAAAAGGAAGAGCAACTCAAGCGCTTATTTTGGCAAAGTTGAATAGCGGTTTAAATTGACCATGCCTGTGGGGGGAGGAAGAAGCACAACAGGGCTGTTCAGTATGCAGATCAAGTATGCACAAACTTTAGCCGGTTAAATTGCACACTGATCCCTCACTGTTTCAAAGCCAACCATTTGCTGCTTTACCATTACATGGTTTATTCCATGTTTCAATGTTGATTTTTGTTTAGTATTATCATGCCATTCTTTTGGAAAATGTTTTTAAATTATTCCTATAAATCCCAAATGATGTTACAATTCACTGTACGTGCAACCAGAGCATGCTCATTTCAATGTGTCACTCTCAGTGGAAACACACCACTCTCTTTGTCTGTTTGTCTTTCACCTGTTGCAAATGACTGAGTAGATGTGGCATATGAAGTCACCATCTTTTGACTTTTACTGCCCCCATCTGGCTGAGTTGGAAAATAGCACAATCATTCATTGCATTTTTTTAAAGGTTGGATGCCAGTTAGGTGTCAAAGCAATCACTTGAAACCACATTATTTGCTAATACAATTAGCAAATAATAAATACTATGAGCGTCATGACCTTTTTTCTGGAAAAAGCATAATTAGTTGAAGTCCCAACGATAGTCACACACACACTAGGTGTGGTGAAATGATCCTCTGCATTTGACCCATGTTCATCCCCTGGGAGGTGAGGGGAGCAGTGAGAATCATTTTGGTGATTTAACCCCCAATTCCAACCCTTATTGCTGAGTGCCAAGCAGGGAGGCAATGGGTCCCATTTTTATAGTCTTTG
Source organism: Entelurus aequoreus (assembly GCF_033978785.1). NCBI lineage: Eukaryota > Metazoa > Chordata > Actinopteri > Syngnathiformes > Syngnathidae > Entelurus > Entelurus aequoreus. Next base: position 70,553,236 of record NC_084734.1, on the reverse strand, counting down.
GTAATTGTTTAAGCAAATGTAGTTACTTTGTTTTTTGACAGTGCCAGCCTAGAAAACTCTCCCGTGAGTAAGTAATGATCCCCAAATAAAAATAAAAAATGTAATCGACATTTTACAGTTTTGGCTGCATCCTTCCAACTCTTGGCCTGTCTAAAAGCCCTCGTAAAGATGGAATCAACAACCAAAACCACCTTTAAGCTATAACTTGCGTTTTGTGTCAAAAGTGATACTAGGTTTTAATTTACACTCTTGAGCATATACAGTACAGGCCAAAAATTTGGACACACCATCTCATTTCAATGCGTTTTCTTTATTTTCATGACTATTTACCTTGTAGATTGTCATTAAAGGCATCAAAACTATGACACCTGTCAAATGAAAACCCTTTCAAGTGACTACCTCTTGAAGCTCATCGAGAGAATGCCAAGAGTGTGCAATGCAGTAATCAGAGCAAAGCGTGGCTATTTTGAAGAAACTAGAATATAAAACATGTTTTCAGTTATTTCACCTTTTTTTGTTAAGTACATAACTCCACATGTGTTCATTCATAGTTTTGATACCTTCAGTGACACTCTACAATTTAAATAATCATGAAAATAAAGGACACGCATTGAATGGGGTTTGTCCAAACTTTTGGCCTGTACTGTATGTTGCAGAACTTTGTATTCAAACAATTACTGCAAATGTTTGACAGATTTGTTAATCCAAAATGGTATATTTAAATTCCCTAACTAGCAAAGCAACACATTTGACAAAAACAGAATAAGTGTCACAGTGTGCTTTACAAGCATGTGTTGTTACCCCGGAGTGCAAAGTACGATATATGTCTAACAAAAATACAAAATATTGAACAAAAGATGACGGTGTGAAAAGGAATTGACTACACACTACACTCACCATGGAAGGTAGAAGCAAATACACGTGAGAATAAATGGGGACAAAAAACTGACTTAATGGAACAGCACGATGAAATGTTAGGGCATGCAAAGAATGCTAGGACTTCCCCTTAAGCAACAGATCCCAGAGTTCCCCTAAGTCCAAAGTCAGGGTGGGTGGAGGGAGGATAAACGGAGGGTTGGTGGACAAGTACCCCTGCTGTGATGAAATAGAAGCAGGGATCAGTGTAGGGTCACCAGGCGAGTGCCATGCTGCAATGTGACAGAGAGAAAGGCCGCAGAGTGACCGTTGGCGTGCCAGCTGCCAGCAAGGAAAGGGAAAAGGCATGCAGCAGGTCGAGCAAGGCCGCAGTTGGCAAAAGACAGGGTGCAAAAGATTGACATGCAATCACAATCGCAATCTGCGTTGAGTTTAAGTGAAGGATAGCAACTCTCGCAACCAGAAGGAGCTCAAGTGTCGGTTTAATGACTCTGGCCATCTCAGTGGCTGCTGAAGAGGAGGATGACGAGGGGATGGTGCCAACAGCAGAAAATGTCAAGCCTGGACTGCAGCAAGGAGTGACTCCGGCCGTCCCTCTGGTATTGGTGGCTGAAGTGGTACCAACGATACTGGTGATGGGAGCAGTTCAAGCCATCCTACTGGAATTGTAGAACAAATGGGTTCTGTCCGGACTGGAGAAGGGATGGATTTCAGATGTCCTTCTTGAGCACTGGAACTGGAGAGGAAGATCTGGTGGTAGTCAGGAACAGACGACTCAGATCCGCCAGGTGAAGCAGCTGGCAAGGATAGGTGTATGGAGGTTAGAAGAAGGGTTGGGGATCCCTCCCTAACCCTGTCCTGATTAGACAGAAACTGTACCCCAGGGTGGAGCCAGGAATGGAGGTGTCCGGGCTATTGGCAGGCATGGAGCAGAAATAGCGGAAACCGGCGGTGCTTGGCGCAGCCCCGTTTGTACTTCCATGAAGGGAACCGAGGAGTGCTGTTGCCAAACATTAGCGCGAAACGGCTGCACCTCGACCTGGCTTTGAACAGGCGTTGAGGGGTACTGGACTTTGTGTTTGTATCGGTTGGCAAAGGAAAGGTGCTCCTCCTCTGGCACAGAAACTCACAAAATAAATGGGTATAATCTGGTGGCCTCCACATCATGGACTCCAATTCTTTAGGGAGATACTGGCACCAAACAGACATTCCTTCCAGCAATAGCAAAGTACAATATGTCATCGCAGGGTAACTATGTCGGTTTATTCTGTCACAGTGTGCTCTACGAGCATGTGGCGTATGCAATAACATAGTTGCTGGTTCAAGCGACAAGCTCTTTTTGTATTCACCAATGAGGGGGGGGTGCTAGCAAAGAGCGGCACGACAAAGAAAGACACAGTGCGGGATTGAAAAAAACAGAAGCACTGTAAAGTAATTAGTGTCACAGACAACAGACTACACTAGTGGATAGTGGAAGCAAATACAGTCAACAAAAAAAGGACAAAACTCAGCTACATGGAAAAGCAACATGGAATTTTAGTGAGATACAGTCTGGTGTGCCGTGGCAGATTATCTAATTTCACCTATTTGGGTTAAAAGTATTTTTTGCAAACCAGTAATTATAGTCTGCAAATTATGTGTTGTTGTTGAGTGTCGGTGCTGTCTAGACTGTGTAACACTCTTCCATATCAGTAGGTGGCAGCCGGTAGCTAATTGCTTTGTAGATGTCGGAAACAGCGGGAGGCAGCGTGTAGGTAAAAAGGTGTCTAATACTTAAACCAAAAATAAACAAAAGGTGAGTGTTCCTAAGAAAAGGCATTGAAGCTTAGGGAAGGCTATGCAGAAATAAACTAAAACTGAACTGGCTACAAAGTAAACAAAAACTGAATGCTGGATGACAGCAAAGACTTACTGTGGAGCAAAGATGGCGTCCACAATGTACATCTGAACATGACATGACAATCAACAATGTCCCCACAAAGCAGGATAAAAACAACAAAAATATTCTTGATTGCTAAAACAAAGTAGATGCGGGAAATATGGCTCAAAGGAAGACATGAAACTGCTACACAAAAATACCAAAATAAGAGAAAAAGCCACCAAAATAGGAGCGCAAGACAAGAACTAAAACACTACACACAGGAAAAAGAGCAAAAAAGTCAAAATAAGTCACGGCGTGATGTGAGAGGTCGTGACAGTACACCTACTTTGAGACAAGAGCTATAGTGATGCATGCTTGGTTATGGTTTAAAGTCATATCCAACATTTGCGACAACGACTTTTTACTGTCAACTGAGTTTCGTTTTTTAACGATTTCTTCTGGCGGTGTGCCTCCGAATTTTTTCAATGCAAAAAATGTGCCTTGGCTCAAAAAGGTTGAAAAACATTGGGTTAGGCTACCATGTGTAAGGTTAAATAATGATTTGGCATTCTTTGCTGTGCTTAATAGCACCGATTATGCTGCACAGCCACACCAAAGCAAGCAAGCAAAGAAAAAGGTATACAAAATAAAAGGTACCAAACAGAAACTAAGGACAAAACATCATTAACTCCGACCATAAGTCCAACTTGTCCAACAGACTTCCCCTAAATCCAAAGTCAAGGGTTTCCTGGACATGTGTCCTTGCTATGATGGAATAGAAGTGCGGATCAGTGTAGTTAGCAGTGGCGGGTCGTGCGTTTCCCACCTAGGCCTTCAGTGATGTCCGACTTCAATGATTACCTCTCAAAATACCATCATTGATGTCACCACATGACCATTGCTGGAGAAATACAATACAGGGACACATTTACGCACTACTGGGCATTGAATCACCACCGTCAGTATACAAAACGTGTTTTTTTCTGGCGCATTTAAAAATCAATTAAAACGCATCAGCAATTAAAACATCTTATGTGGTGCTGTCAAAATTAAAATAGCAAAAAACATTAAAGGTGAAAAAATAAAATATTTGAACTCACTATTCAACGCCGTATAAGCCAGCGGTACACCTCGTCGTCGGCTGATTCGAGTGGAAATGGCGAGCATTTCCCCATTTGATCGCCAGAACAGCTGAGCTAGCTTCTGGGGTTGGCCGACATCGTCTCACAAGATGTAGTTTCTCTTTAAATATCCTTGAAAATGGCCTTGCAAATATATATCTGCCACCTAATCAACGTTTTGTTTTCCTTCTCTGCTATTCCGGTCTGGCAACGGCGCAACACTTCCTGCTTCCTGCTAAATTGAAACTTGTGATTGGATACTCACTTTGGAATGACAAGTGAGTATCCAATCAGTCTCGTTAACATCCGGCTAATTAGATAGGCTACTGTCAACAACTTGTGAACTGATTGGCTATCGCAACTGTCTCTCAACTCTGTATGTGTGCTGATGAGTATCCAATCACAGGACGCGTAAATGTCGTGTTCAACCTTAGGCCATCTAGAAGGCCTTACTGACAACAACTCGTAATCTGATTGGCTATCGCAACTGTCTATCACTGTATGTCCCCGTTCACTTAAAGTGCACGGAAGCCCGCATTGTTGATTCTGAAGGCCTCCGGCAGATTTGGTACAGCATGGCAACATAATAGGGCTGTGAATCTTTGGGTGTCCCACAATTCGATTCAATATCGATTCTTGGGGTCACGATTCGATTCAAAATCGTTTTTTTTTTTTCAATTCAACACGATTCTCGATTCAAAAACGATTTTTTTTTCCCGATTCAAAACGATTCTCTATTCATTCAATACATAGGATTTCAGCAGGATCTACCCCAGTCTGTTGACATGCAAGCAGAGTAGTATATTTTTGTAAAAAGCTTCTATAATTGTAAAGGACAATGTTTCATCAACTGATTGCAATAATGTAAATTTGTTTTAACTATTAAATGAACCAAAAATATGACTTATTTTACCTTTGTGAAAATATTGGACAAAGTGTGTTGTCAAGCTTATGAGATGCGATGCAAGTGTAAGCCACTGTGACACTATTGTTCTTTTTTTTTCTTTTTTTTTTATAAATGTCTAATGATAATGTCAATGAGGGATTTTTAATCACTGCTATGTTGAAATTGTAACTAATATTGATACTGTTGTTGATAATATTCATTTTTGTTTCACTACTTTTGGTTTGTTCTGTGTCGTGTTTGTGTCTCCTCTCAATTGCTCTGTTTATTGCAGTTCTGAGTGTTGCTCGGTCGGGTTGGGTTTTGGAATTGGATTGCATTGTTATGGTATTGCTGTGTATTGTTTTGTTGGATTCATTAAATTAAAAAATAAATAAATACCAAAAAAAAAGTTTTTTAAATAAATAAATACAAATAAAAAATAAATCGATTTTTTAAAAATGAGAATCGATTCTGAATCGCACAACGTGAGAATCGCGATTCGAATTCGAATCGATTTTTTCCCACACCTCTACAACATAAGCTAGCTGAATTCTGATTGGATACAAACTAAAGCTAAAAACAACAGCACTGGAACGAGCAAAATATGACATAAAGAGCATATGAATACTTTTAGATATTTAGGGAAAGTAAATTAAAAAATAATTTTATCTTTAATTATAATCATGATTTCTGGTTATGTTAGGCCAGCAGAGAAGGCCTTGTTGGCCCTGACAGCACACCACTGGTAGTTAGGGTCAAACATCAACCCTCTTTTCACTAGAGCAACAAAGCCATTATGAAAAAGTAATATTTCTATTAAAATATCAATGCAGAAGACGACAAGGTTTTACTGTTAATGTGACTTAAAAATAATTTATTCATATCATCATGTCATCTGAAATGCACTTACCGGTACACTGTTCTTTTTTGTCAGTGAAAAAGACATACAACATCATTTTAGATTCATCTTGCAGAGATATAAAAGACATTGAAAAAAAGAACCTTTACATCACCAGGACACTGGTAACTCTTGAAAAAACATCATTTAAAAAAAGGCACATCTTTTAAAGTGACCTCTCTTTCTATACAGAAAGTGCCGTGTTGTTGGAACATTGCATTAACTGGCCAACGTGACTTGTGACCAGACAAACGAAATGAACAAAAAGTGCCACTGGGAATTGTTGCTTAGCTTATCCACATGTCCATGAAAGTCTGTTCTTATCCATTCATGCTTATGTCTATCTGAGAGGAATCTTTTTGATGAAAATCTGTTTCTTCATCCGGAGTGTGCCTGACGTCACGAGAGATCAAACCATTACCCTTCGCTTGCCCTTGGGAGTTTTGTACAGTGTCAGTGGAGCTGCAGGAGTCTGACATGTGCTCCCTGGCCGTGTCAAAGGACTCTGTCAGGATACTCTCACTGTACGACCGACTGGTGATGAATGCAGAGGCATCAACAAACTGACTCTCCGTATCTGGAGGAGAAATATTTTCATCCTGCTTCCTTTTGCCATCATCAATTTGGATGGGACAAGCTCTTGGGAATGGCTCACGTACACCGTCTTCGCTTGAGTCCGTCACAGTTTCCTCGTTCACAGCTTCTTCTCCTGACAGGATTCTTCTCAAGTTGTGGGCTCGGTCTGTGTAAAACTGACACAGCCGAGCATCGGGCATGTGGCTGCCGTGGAGCTCCGCCAGCTTCATGTACACCACGTACAGAGCCTCTGGGTTTTCCTGATCCTCCAGGGCAGCAGCCAGAGCCAGGTGGAAGTAACCCAGTGCATCAAAAGCATCCTGGAGGAAAGCATTATAATTAGAATAAATGAGGTGCTGGGGGCAAAAAGGTACTTGATAGGGATGTGCCGATTGATCAATCACCGTTCAGAACCGAATGATTTTTGTGAAAAACTATGTGATCAGGAATGCCCATTAATTACTTTCAATGCCAGTCACAAACTGTGATCATACTATTGTTAATATTTTAATGTTTTGATTTTATTTTTTTATAAATGGCTGTGATGATAATGTAAATGAGGCATTTCTAATCACCGCTATGTTGGAATTCTTATTAATATTGATACTGTTGTTGATATTATTCATTTTTGTTTGACTACTTTTAGATTGTTTTATGTCATGTTTGTGTGTCGTCTCAATTGCTCTGTTGATTGCAATTCTGAATGTTTCTGGGCCGGGTTTGGTTTTGGAATTGGAATTGTATTATGATTAGAGATATTATCGGCCGATAAATGCTTTAAAATGTAATATCTGAAATTATCGGTATCGGTTTCAAAATTATCAGTATCGGTTTCAAAAAGTCAAATATGATGTAACATTTTTCAAACGCTGCTGCGTACATGGACGTAGGGAGAAATACAGAGTGCCAATAAACCTTAAAGGCACTGCCTTTGCGTGCCGGCCCAGTCACATAATAAATGCAATCTTTACACACACACACAGGGGAATGCAAGGCATACTTGATCAACAGCCATACAGGTCACACTGAGGGTGAACGTATAAACAACTTTAACACCGTTACAAATATGCGCCACACCGTGAACCCACGCCAAACAAGAATGACAAACACATTTCAGGAGAACATCCGCACCGTAACACAACATAAACACAACAGAACAAATACCCAGAACTAGAGATGTCCGATAATATCGGTCTGCCGATATTATCGGCCGATAAATGCGTTAAAATGTAATATCGGAAATTATCGGTATCTGTTTTTTTATTATCAGTATCGTTTTTTTGTTTTGTTTGTTTTTTGTTTTTTTTATTAAATCCACATAAAAAACACAAGATACACTTACAATTAGTGCACCAACCCAAAAAAAACCTCCCTCCCCCATTTACACTCATTCACACTCATTCACACAAAAGGGTTGTTTCTTTCTGTTATTAATATTCTGGTTCCTACATTATATATCAATATATATATCAATACAGTCTGCAAGGGATACAGTCCGTAAGCACACATGATTGTGCGTGCTGCTGGTCCACTAATAATACTAACCTTTAACAGTTAATTTTACAAATTTTCATTAATTACTAGTTTCTATGTAACTGTTTTTATATTGTTTTACTTTCTTTTTTATTCAAGAAAATGTTTTTAATTTATTTATCTTATTTTATTTGATTCATTTTTTTAAAAAGTACCTTATCTTCACCATACCTGGTTGTCCAAATTAGGCATAATAATGTGTTAATTCCACGACTGTATATATCGGTTGATATCGCTATCGGTTGATATCGGTATCGGTAATTAAAGAGTTGGACAATATCGGCATATCGGATATCGGCAAAAAGACATTATCGGACATCGAACCCCTTTCAGCACTAACTCTTCCGGGACGCTACAATATACACCCCCGCTACCACCAAACCCCCCCCCCCCCCCACCCCCCCATCTCCCGAATTCGGAGGTCTCAAGGTTGGCAAGTAAGTTCTAGTATACTCTGGACTGAAGCTGTGTGCCTTCATTGTTTTTGTAGCGGTTGTTTTGAGGCATGTTTAAAAAATAATAATAATAATGCACTTTGTGAAAGTCAAAGTATAGTATTTCCCATAGTTGTAATGGGTATCAGGATTATCTCAGGGAGAGCATGTCACAAATTCCAAGCTGTTTTGAGGCATGTTTAAAAATAACGCACTTTGTGACTTCAATAATAAATATGGCAGTGCCATGTTGGCACTTATTTTCATAACTGGAGTTGAAGTTGTTCTCTTATTTTGGAAAACCTTGTTTTTGATTGATTGATTGATTGATACTTGTATTAGTACATTGCACAGTACATTACATATTCCGTACAATTGACCACTAAATGGTAACAGCCAAATAAGTTTTTCAACTTGTTTAAGTCGGGGTCCACGTTAATCAATTCATGGTAAAGTTACATTGTTTAATACATCCAACGGGGCATCACAACAAAATTAGGCATAATAATGTGTTAATTCCACAACTGTATAAAGGCAAACACAACAACCTTGTATGTGTGTTCTGTGTGTGACACATGACTGAGTCGAAATGATCTTTACCTTGAGCTTGTGCAGAGTGATATTTCCCAGCCTGCAGTAGACCTGAGTGTAGTAGCGAGCCTCCATTGTGTGGTGCAGCACAGGCGGACAGAGTGACAGCGATTTGAGATAGTAGTTTTCCGCCATTTCGTACAGCTGCAGGCTGTAGTAGACAGTCGCCAGTCTGTGGTAGGCCGTCCTCTCATTCATAAGCACGCCTGCAAGAATATTTACGATTCTACTATGAAGCTTTCTAGTCATTTTATATTTACGGCATTGACAATACCTGTTTTGTTAGCGATCTCAACTGCAAGTGTGGCGTACTGCAGAGCCTCGTCCTGCTCCCCCTGGTTCATCAGCAGCTCTGTTAGTTTACTCAACAAGCGGAACTCTGAGTTGATGTCTCTGATACTCCGTGCAAATGGTAAACTGCCATCCTGAAACAAACGGTGTAAAATTATTTTTTGACAAATTTGAAGTTCAAAATAATTATCTGAGATTGATTACAAGAAATTAGCTTTGATTGCTTTGTGTTTTCTTTTTACCCTGTAGAACGGCATTGAAGCTATCCTGTTTCTGTGACCTTTAAAGTAGACGTCCCCCGCCTCTTCGTATATGCTCATAGAAAAATGAGGGTCGTTCATTCTCAGAGCTGTCTTTACAGCTGCCTGTCAAACACATGTAAAGTTTATTTGTATTGATTGCACAAGAAGCATTAGAAAGCCACACTTGAAGAGTGACGTTTGGATAAGGGGTGTCCAAAGTGCGGCCAAGGGCTATTTAAGGCCCTCAGCTAAATTTCCATTGGGATGCAGCACATTCTACAGATACATCTAACAAATAAAAACACAACAAAAATGTCAAAAAAGAGCAATAATGTGTAATATAAGGAGAAAGAGTAGAACTGTTGGTGCTAATAACCATAAAGTCATGGATGGCAGTGAATTTCCTACAGCTCATCCAGGACAAAACTGAGGATTTGGTTACTGGTCCTGAAGGCCAGAGGGCAACACTTTTACAAAATTACGAGATTTTAAATCCACACAATCTATAAAAAAAAAATGGGCGCAATTTTCGACTGACGTTTATATCACATATTAAAAATATTACAAAAATATATTTTTTTATCATCTTAAGAACGTAGCCAGAGCCTGTCCGTTTCTCTCTCAGGCCAGCACGGATGTGCTAATGCATGCTTTTATTTCCTGTCGTTTAGACTATTGTAATGCCTTGTTCTCTGGCCTTCCCAAAAAGAATATCAGAAGTCTCCTATAGTTACACAACTCAGCTTCATGCGTGCTGACGAGGACCACATTACACCAGTTTTAAAGTCGCTGTATTGGCTCCTCCTCCACTTTAGGGTCAGTTATGTTGTAGCTTGTGCAGCCCTTTGAGACACTTGTGATTAAGGGCTATATAAATAAACTTTGATTGATTGATTGAATTATAAAGTTTAATTATTAGTTGTTTAATGTCTTAATGGGCTTTACCTTTTTATCTATCTGACCTGCTTTTACCATATCAAACCTCGCAGTTCATGAGATCCTCTGGCACTGGCCTTTTATCTTTACCAATTAACAGGACAAAGTCCCACAGTGAGGCAGCATTTAGCCACTATGGACCCCACCTGTGGAACAGCCTGCCATAGACCCTCCGGACTGTAGAGACGGTTATTTAAAAAAAATTTAAAAAAGCTGACGACACACCGTTTTATTCAGGCTTTTTACTGATCATGTTAAACTATTGTGTTTTTTTAACAATTTATTCTGTTGTTTTATAACTTAATTATTAAAATTACTACTATTATTGTCTCAACGTTACTTTTTTTTATTATTAATGTATTATTTCAGTTATTTATATTTTATTTTTACATATATTATGATATGCTGTAGTAAAAAATGGTTGCTGAAATGTAAGCTGGACATTTGAAATATAGCCTCACCAAAATTTAATGAGTATCAATATCTAACAATATATGTATTTGTGTTTTACTATGTTAAGTGATTACACTTTGAAATAGGCACAATCTTGTGGTGGTCTTAGACTGCTGCACAGTACAGTATGTTGTTATTGTAATATGTAGTATTATAGAGGTATGCAGGTTTTTTAATATTTTACTGCAAAAAAGAGACACAAAACATATCCGTTTGTCAGATGCATCCTCACCTGCAAATACATGTCGGCCAGCTCATCCTCCTGGATGAGATAATAGATTCTTCCCACCTGCAACCAGGTCTCAGACTCTTCTTCTCTTTTGCCCAGATCAATAGAAATCCTCAGGCTTTGCTTTGTGTAGTCCAGAGACTTACGAGATGATCTGCACCACATTATAAATCAAAACTTCTTTGGTCTTTTAAACAAGTATCACACTGTGATGGAACAGGTATCGAGGGATACAAACTCACCTTTCCGTGTTTAGTGACAGGTAGAGGCTACTTAGGATTTCAAGGTACTCTCCTTCCAGCCTCTTGTCTTTCAGTTCCCTAGATACTGACACACAGTGTTCATAGTAGACAATGCTTTGAGCATAGAGCAGCATGTCAGAATACAGTCGACTCAGCACCTTGGCCACCACCAATTGACCTGTGAGACATGAAATCACTTTTTTTATGCATGTGTTGTTACGCAGGCTGGCCACCAGAGTGTGCCATACATGATTGTAACCAAATCAAAGAAGTGCATTATTATTATTTATTACTTACTGGGTAGATTTCTAGCATGCAGTGCAATCAGAAGCCCCATTTCATAGCACACCCTGATGTTGTGACTCTTCCCCCTGTCTTTGTAGCTCCTGCCCAACCAAAGGTATGTCTGGACATGTTCCTCATCTGTGGGGCTCTCCCATAGATCCGGAAAAATTCGCAAAGACCTGGAAAAACAAGAACTTTATGATGAACTGGAAGTAAGTTGCATGAAAAGATGCTGACCTGTGAACCCAGCCAACCCCTAGCGTTTCATTTTATGTATCATTAAAAATAAACAAGGATTAGTGCATCTAAGCCATGGTGCTTTGAAAAGCAAGTACATTTTGGACTAATTTGTCAACAAACCTAATGGTAAAAGCTAAAGGTTATGATTAGGAAGGATGCTGCAGGAATGCTGCAAGGAATAACTAAGGGTCTGATCTACTAAGGGTTTGTGTGTATTAAAACTTGATCGCGCACATAAAGCTGATCTACTATGCTATTGCGTAGAGGATTGTGTCTCTCTAAATGAGAAAAAATACATAGTGTATACATTTAGCGTGTCGGTTTTCATGAATATGGAGAATATATGCTGAGGAGAACACCCACAATACTGGAAATGCAAATATAATTAGTTAGCAATCGCAATGTGATTATCAAGACTAAAACTGTTCAGTGGCCACTGTTTTGTGTCTATACTTAGCACATCTACAAAGTATGTGGAAGGAATAGATGTGGAAGGAAATTAGTTTCTCAAATGTGACAGATGGTTTTACACGCATAAACTTAATTTAAATAGTTTGGTCTGCACCACCATCCATTTTACACACACTCTTAGTAGGTCACCCGCAACACACCCACTAATAGTACACACAATTGTATGGTTTGCACACTTTAATCAGTTTGTGTTATTTGGATTTTAGTAGATCAGACCCTAGGTTTTTTGCATTCAGCCAGGATCTTAGCACATCTAAACAACCAGTCACATTAACAATCCACAGAAAGTATAGCCATTTAGAGGTTTTATGAAATATAGCATGCAATGTTTTAATGTTACCCAAAGTTCTTGTTAGAAATAAACTAAAATAAATTCTCCACATGCATGTTTTTTAGAATGTGGGAGGACACTGAAGTACACAGACAAAACAAATATGATGTACCACTATAGTCTTCTAATAACAAGAAGGATATCTGACCTGACCAAAAAATTTTCTGCCAATGTGGATGCCCCGACATCCAGTGCCAGGCAGCCCAGGTTGGCGAGGGCCAGGGCCTGATTCCTCTGGTTTCCACTTTCCCTTGATATCACCAAGGCCGAGTGCAGCTGCCAGCCTGCCTCTGGTATGCAGCCTCGTTGCCTCAGACACAAGGCCAAGAGATTGTGGATGACGCCTCTCTGAGTGGAGCTATCAGTGCCCTGGAGATAGGTGGTGCATATCAAAATATAATACACATTTAATGCAAGGAACTCTGTGTTCATGTACCTGCAGTGATACAAGCAGAGGCTGGAGGACACGCTGTGCCTTCTCAGCCTGGCCTGTCAACACCAGCAACCAACCTAGCTGCACAGAGGCCTCGAAGCCTTCTTCCTCGTTAATGTAGGCTCCTGTCTCCACTGCTTGTTGGGCACAGCACACAGCTTTATCAAGGGCATCATACTGCTGGTAAACAGAGGCCAAGCCCAGACACAGATCCCTCTGCGTCTTTAAGTCGCCATCTTTCTCAGCTATCGCCAGAGCCTGGAGGAGGTAGACTACAATCTGGGCAGGGAGCAGAGAGGTTCCTTCCTTCCAGAAAGGGTTCAGTCGCACAGCGTTTCTGATGAACAACTCAATCCTCTGGAAAGCATCATGGAGTGAGTGGTCTTGCCTTGAGTCCAGACTCAGAGAAGCCAGTGCCAGATAAGGCATGTATTTACGGTGATACAAACAGCTCAGTAGCCAGTTGAGGTCCAAGGGCGCTATGGGATACCCATCATTAGCCGAAAGAGTTGCGGATAGGAACTGCAGACGCTCAACAAAGGGAAGAGCATCATCAGGTTTCCGGAGAAGCAGGAATAGGCTGGAGATAAGGTAGCACACGCGGGCCTCTAGGTATTTGTCTCCCATTACCACAGACCTCCTCAGAAGCAGCTTGAGCAGCTCAATTTCATCTGAGGATGTGTAGGTGTGGATGGGAAGGCAGAGGAGCAAGGCACTGGCCTTTTCCAGGGTGAGGGGCAGCTTGTCTGTCATACGCTGCTTCAGGTAGATGGCGGTAACGTTGGTTAGCAGAGCGATTAGCAGCGGCGTGTCACAGAAACTGTCAACACAAACACTGAGAGCTTCTTCATAGTACACCCGGGCCTAAAGGTAAAAGGGAGGATACTGTTAGATAGGATTCACATGAACAAAGCATTCGGTAATACCAAATATCAGTACAAGAGGTAAATCAAAAATCTAGTCTTTAAAATCATACACAGTTAGATTTTTGTTAGCAATTTAAAATAGTTATTGGTCATGCAAGAAAAGTAAACGTTTTAAATGAGGTTGAAAAGTACAGTATATACAGTACCTCAACTTGTACCTCAACCCAGGCTAATCGTAATGCTTCAAGTTGCAAGCAAAAATTTGAGTTACAAGCATTTCCGCAATTAGTTGGCATGAATATGTCACTGTAATCCCAGCAAGATCCGACCATAAAATATTGTTTTACTCACTAGGATTATCTTATAGCTGGATATCAACATCATTTTGATTTCCAAAGATGGTAAAAAACAATAAAGGAATTAATGTGAATGACAGTGCTGAGAAGAAAAAGCGGCTGAAAATCTTTGACTAAAAAAACATTTTTAAAAATCATCAAAAACATGGTCGAGTGTGTTGCATATTTGGTGAAGCAATTTGAGGTATTACTGCTCCTCTGCCCCATACTGAAACAGAATGACTATAACGCCAGCTAAGAATGTTAAAATAATATAAAAAAGCGGACATTTATCCATGAAAAAAAATAAATAAATAAAATATATATATAAAACTATATATATATATATATATATATATATATATATATATATATATATATATATATATATATATATATATATATATATATATATATATATATATATATATATATATATATATAAAAGCGGCTGAAAGGAGATACCATAAAATGTCAATGCTTTAAATTATTATTAAATTATTTTAAAAAACTACTGTAGTTGTTATTGGTACACTTTATTTTATTCATTTCATAAAATATTTGTTATTTAAAAGTGTATTTTTAGCTTTAAAAGACATAAAAATGTGATGTTTTAAGGGGCCAATCACCAATTGATTAAATGTTTTTCAGTGGCAGACGTTGATTTGAGATACTTTGAGTTAAGAGATCCATCACAGAACCTCTCCTCCCCTCGTTAATTGAGGTACTGCTATACTATAGTATACTAGATGTAATAGTATCGGTACAATGAATCCTATTTTAAAAATTGCATTAAAAAACCTTTAAATAGTGTTTAATGCATCCACAGAATAATACAGTAATACAGTAATGATCAAATATGGAATGCTGATATTTTGGCCAAATGAAGCAACAACTTATGAAATAACATACAGTCATGCACATAATTTTAGCATGAACAATTGATGGAAAACAATAATCAGCAATGTGACAGTATTAGTATTTTAACATAGTTCATGTTCTAAATAATGTTAGAATATATGTGTGGGTTTTTTAGTTGGGTTAGTTATTCAGCTATTTAAGTTATTGCATTTTAAACACTTCTTAATATGATGCAAAGCAGTTTTATACAATAGAAATTAACAAAATTTAGCTACAATAAATATACTGTAAAATATTTTATTGAACAGTACTCAAAAGTGAACATTATCATCTTTATAGAATTTTTGACATTGCTCTCTTTTCTCCAGATCTACTGAAATGTGTTGGTGTAGTATAATTCAAACAACTTGATAATAAATATAACTAACCTGGGATAGCTTCAGCTTCCTGGCACAAAGTCTTCCCAGGAGGAAGCACGCTCGTCTATGTGCCCAATGCATGCCCATCCTCTTTGCACACTCCCTCACGCTCTCAAGCTGCCCTGACAATTCGCTTTCGTTCTTCCCATCGAAGGTCACCCACAGGAAGGAACACTGAAGGTCGTACAGGGGTAGGAACTCTTCCTGGGGGAATAAAACACACAAAAAGTGTGTCTTGGGAGCTGTTTAAGATATTCCTGGAACAGATTGTATTTTAAGTCAATCTGAAATGTCATTAATAAGTCATGTCTCTAAACTTAAAGTCACATTGACACACATAGATTAGTTTAACAAAACTGCAAATCATGGTTAAATTGGATGCACCACAAGAGTGGACAGGCACAAATGCAATAATTTATCAAGATTATGCAAAAACTATAGCTTAGCTTATTTTGCTGTATCTACTATATCTAATGGCCACTAGAGAAGCAAGAAAGCGCATGGTTTTGCTTTTAGCACATGCCTTGCAACAAGTAAACTTTCTGCACAGGAAGTCTGCTGACCTGGAAGTGGCCATGGTTTAGTAAGGTCAGCGTGGGGTCACTGAGATCAGACTGGTCCCCCTCCCAACTGTTTTCTTCCAAGAAGAGAGGCGGGTCCTCCTGGAAATCATTCAGTTCCCTGAATGTGTCGCCAAGAGCGAAGGACAAGGGCTCGTCCTCGTGAGGCAGATGATTTTGAGACTGATAGAGGGACACACGGGGGGAGGAGTGAGACAGCGATGGACGTGGAGAGGAATGGTACGGGGGCGTCCCCCCGTTTTTCTCTGACATGACGCTCTGACGAGTGCTTGCAGGGACCCTGTGATCTGGAAAGAAGGCAGATTGTTGTGAGAACACAAACAGGGCTGATGGTACTTTAAAGGCCTACTGAAACCCACTACTACCGACCACGCAGTCTGATAGTTTATATGCCAATGATGAAATATTAACATTGCAACACATGCCAATACGGCCGGGTTAGTTTACTAAAGTGCAATTTTAAATTTCCCGCGAAATATCTGCTGAAAACGTCTTGGTATGATGACGCTGCGGATGTGACGTCACGAGTTAGACAGGACATTTTAGTCCAGCACCGCGGCCAGCTTAAAGTCGTCAGTTTTCATCGCAAAATTCCACATGATTCTGGACATCTGTGTGGGCGAATCTGTTGCAATTTGTTCATTGCATTATGGAGAAAGAAGCTGAGCAAGCAAAGAAGAAAGTTGTCGGTGCGAAGCGGAGTATTTTGCGAGGGAAGTCAGCAACACAACACAGCCCGTGTTTCATTGTTTACATTCCCGAAAGATGCAGTCAAGATCGAAGAACTCGGACAACAGAGACTCTTACCAGGAGGACTTTGACTTCGATACACAGACGCCTGTAGAGAACTGGGACAACACAGACTTTTACCAGGATTACTTTGATTTGGATACACAGACGCAGACGTGGTACCGTGAGTATGCAGCTGCGCTTCCAAACATTTGATCGCTTGCCCGTACGTGCGTGTCACGTACATAACTTTGGGTAAATATATAAGCTTTATGAACCTTGGGTTAGGTGAACGGTCCTTTGGGTTGAGTGATTGTGTGTGTTGTGCAGGTGTTTGAATTGTATTGGCAGGTTATATGGACGGGAGCTAGGAGCTAGGAGCGAGCATAACAAACACCTAGGGATTAATTTGTGGCATATTAAATATGAGCCTGGTTGTGTTGTGGCTAATAGAGTATATATATGTCTTGTGTTTATTTACTGTTGTAGTCATTTCCAGCTGAATATCAGGTCCCACCTGCCTCTCACAGCATCTTCCCTATCTGAATTGCTTCCACTCCCCACTAGTCCTTCACTTGCACTTTCCTCATCCACAAATCTTTCATCCTCGCTCAAATTAATGGGGAAATCGTCACTTTCTCGGTCCGAAACGCTCTCACTTCTGGCCGCCATCACTGTAAACAATAGGGAACTTTGCGGAAATGTTCAACTGACTACGTCATGCTACTTCCGGTAGGGACAAGGCTTTTTTTTGTCAGATACCAAAAGTTGCGATCTTTATCGTCGTTGTTCTCTACTAAAACCTTTCAGCAAAAATATGGCAATATCGCAAACTGATCAAGTATGACACATAGAATAGATCTGCTATCCCCGTTTAAATAAAAAAAATTCATTTCAGTAGGCCTTTAAGGTCACATGTTGTTCATCCAGCTACTGTTTATACTGATTGTTTTGTTGGGGGTTAAAGGGGCTGGAGCCTATCCCAGGTGACATAAAGTGGGGACTCAACTCTGGATTGGTCAGAATAAAAAAAAAAACAGTAAGCTATGAATGAATCGCCATGTGTTATTTTAAATGTTGCTGTAACCCACAAACCGTAACCATTCAAATGTGTCCGATTCTCTCTGCTGTCTTCCATGCAGCGAGCGAGGGTTGAGTTTGCAGTCAGAAAAAAAAAGTCTAATAAACCAACATACACTATATTGCCAAAAGTATTTGGCCACCCATCCAAATGATCAGAATCAGGTGACCTAATCACGTGGCCCGGCCACAGGTGTATAACATCAAGCACTTAGGAATGGAGACTGTTTCTACAAACATTTGTGAAAGAATGGACCGCTCTCAGGAGCTCAGTGATCTGCAGCATGGAACTGTTATAAGATGCCACCTGTGCAACAAATCCAGTCGTGAAATGTCCTCGCTTCTAAATATTCCAAAGTCAACTGTCGGCTTTATTATAAGAAAATGGAAGAGTTTGGGAACAACAGACAACTCAGCCACGAAGTGGTAGGCTACGTAAACTGACAGAGGATGCTGAAGCGCATAGTGCAAAGAGGTCGCCGACTTTTTGTGACCTTCCAATTAGCCCACGTACAGTACGCAGAAAGCTTCATGGAATGGGTTTCCATGGCCGAGCAGCTGCATCTAAGCCATACATCACCAAGTCCAATGCAAAGCGTCGGATGCAGTGGTGTAAAGCATGTCGCCACTGGACTCTAGAGCAGTGGAGACGCCTTCTCTGGAGTGATGAATCACGCCTTTCCATCTGGCAATCTGATGAACGAGTCTGGGTTTGGAGGTTGCCAGGAGAACAGTACATTTCGGACTGCATTGTGTCGAGTGTGAAATTTGGTTGAGGAGGAATTATGGTGTAGGGGTTGTTTTTCAGGAGATTGGCTTGGCCAAACATTGCACCTAACAAACTAGTTCGTTGTCTTATCATTCCGCAGAATTAAGTGCTCAGATAGAGGTGACTCAATCTCTGTGCCTTTTATCGTGAAAAAATGCAAAACAAGCCACCATTTTTTTGCATGTATTACTTGCTGTAAAATGTGTTCTGTGTTAGCATTTTGGGTGTCTGTTACGGATTCATTCATAATTTCATATGGGAAAGTTGGTGTTGTGTTCATTCAAGTTAATCTTAAATACTGTTCTTATACTTGAATGCCTATTGGTAATGTGTTCTACTGTCTTACTCAGGCTATTTACGTTGTGCCTTTTGATACCTTGAAGCCACCGTAGTTGGGCTGGGCCTTTTGAGGAAGTTACTGAAATAAACGAGAGTGCTGTTGTGAAGTTGAGCGAGGCTGTTGTGTCTGTTATTTGAACATAACATTTGGCGAACGAGGATGGCTGACACACCTATATTCTCCCTGCCACCTCCGGACCCGTTTCTACCCCTCCCGGGCGATCCTGTCATTCCCTGGAATCAGTGGAAATCGTCTTTTGAGACGTATCTTTTGGCCACAGGTTTGGACAATGCCACTAGCGCGAGGAAGCGCGCCATTCTCCTACACCTGCTTGGAGCGGAGGGGAACAGAATTTTCAATTCTCTCAGCGGTACGCTGGACACTTATGATGCAGTCATAACAGCTTTGAGCGGACATTTTGTAAAATCACAGAATATCCTACTCCGCCGGTTGGAGTTCAGACGAAGATGTCAGCGCCCGGGTGAGTCTGCCAGGCAGTATGTAGCAGATTTAAAGGCCTACTGAAACCCACTACTACCGACCACGCAGTCTGATAGTTTATATATCAATGATGAAATCTTAACATTATAACACATGCCAATACGGCCGGGTTAACTTATAAAGTGACATTTTAAATTTGCCGCTAAACTTCCGGTTCGAAACGCCTCTGAGGATGACGTATGCGCGTGACGTAGCCCGACGAACACGGGTATGCCTTCCACATTGAAGCCGATATGAAAAAGCTCTGTTTTCATTTCATAATTCCACAGTATTCTGGACATCTGTGTTCGTGAATCTGTTTCAATCATGTTCATTGCATTATGGAGAAGGAAGCCAAGCAAGCAAAGAAGAAAGTTGTCGGTGCGAAATGGACGTATTTTTCGAACGTAGTCAGCCACAACAGTACACAGCCGGCGCTTCTTTGTTTACATTCCCGAAAGATGCAGTCAAGATGGAAGAACTCGGATAACAGAGACTCTAACCAGGAGGACTTTTGATTTGGATACACAGACGCCTGTAGAGAACTGGGACAACACAGACTCTTACCAGGATTACTTTGATTTGGATGACAAAGACGCAGACGTGCTACTGTGAGTATGCAGCTTTGGCTTTTTTTTGCGTATGTACGTAACTTTTTTAAAATATATAAGCTTTATGAACCTTGGGTTAGGTGAACGGTCTTTTGGGCTGAGTGATTGTGTGTGTTGATCATGTGTTTGAATTGTATTGGCGTGTTCTATGGAGCTAGGAGCTAGCAGAGGAGCTAGGAGCTAGCATAACACGTACCGTACCGTAAGTGCGCGTCACGTACGTAACTTTTTAAAAATATATAAGCTTTATGAACCTTGGGTTAGGTGAACGGTCTTTTGGGCTGAGTGATTGTGTGTGTTGATCGGGTGTTTGAATTGTATTGGCGTGTTCTATGGAGCTAGGAGCTAGCAGAGGAGCTAGGAGCTAGCATAACAAACACGCAGGTGTTATTATGCAGGATTAATTTGTGGCATATTAAATATAAGCCTGGTTGTGTTGTGGCTAATAGAGTATATATATGTCTTGTGTTTATTTACTGTTGTAGTCATTCCCAGCTGAATATCAGGTACCGTGAGTATGCAGCCTTGGCTGCTAAACATTCGATAACTTGACCGTATGTGCGCGTCACGTACGTAACTTTTTAAAAATATATAAGCTTTATGAACCTTGGGTTAGGTAAACGGTCTTTTGGGCTGAGTGATTGTGTGTGTTGATCAGGTGTTTGAATTGTATTGGCGTGTTCTATGGAGCTAGGAGCTAGCAGAGGAGCTAGGAGCTAGCATAACAAACACGCAGGTGTTTTTATGCAGGATTAATTTGTGGCATATTAAATATAAGCCTGGTTGTGTTGTGGCTAATAGAGTATATATATGTCTTGTGTTTATTTACTGTTGTAGTCATTCCCAGCTGAATATCAGGTCACCCCCGGCTCTCACAGCATCTTCCCTATCTGAATAGCTTCAACTCCCCACTAGTCCTTCACTTGCACTTTACTCATCCACAAATCTTTCATCCTCGCTCAAATTAATGGGGAAATTGTCGCTTTCTCGGTCCGAATCTCTCTCACTTCATGCGGCCATCATTGTAAACAATAGGGAACTTTGCGTATATGTTCAACTGACTACGTCACGCTACTTCCGGTAGGTGCAAGCCTTTTTTTTATCAGATACCAAAAGTTGCAATCTTTATCGTCGTTGTTCTATACTAAATCCTTTCAGCAAAAATATGGCAATATCGCGAAATGATCAAGTATGACACATAGAATAGATCTGCTATCCCCGTTTAAATAAAAAAAATTCATTTCAGTAGGCCTTTAAGAGCCCTATCACAGAACTGTAATTTCGGCAACCTCACTGATGAACTCATTCGAGACCAGCTCATTGAGAAAACGTCTAATCCCAGAGTGCAGGAGGAGTTGTTACTCAAGGATGCAACTTTGACACTTGATGACGCACTAATAATCGCAATACAAGTGGAATCGGCTACTGAATGTGCGGCCAAAATTGCGGAAAATAAGCCTCATAGGCCTACCCCTGTTATTGAACAGTCAGTGCAACAGCTATCAACCTCAGACCCTGATGCTGCTATACAGGTAGCGCGTCCCCAGCCAACACGTCAACAGAGACGGTGTGGGAATTGTGGCTCCAACCGCCATGCAACAAGGGCCCAGGACTGCCCTGCTAGGGGCCAAACTTGTCGCCGTTGTCAGAAGCCTAACCACTTTGCCAGGTGGTGCCGGTCCGCTCCGGCCGATTACCCTGATGCACAGTCACATGACCCGGCGGTGCCTGTGCGCACTGTAGGCCCCCACTCAGCGACTTTCTCGAGGTGCCCTGTTTACCTGGATGACTGCTGTGTCCCTCTCCTCCTCGACACTGGGGCCAAAGTGTCACTACTGAATGTAGACACCTGCAACCTGCTCTTCCCGAACAGACAGCTACAGCCCCCGTCCACTGCCCTCTGTGGCTACGGCCGCAGCAAAATCGATGTCGTCGGCCTTCTCTACCTCCCGGTTCGCTACACCTCTACAGCTGTGGACCGTTTCCCGTTCCACATCACGCGCCGCGGCGAGAACATCATGGGCCTCGACCTCTTCACTAGCCTGGGTTTTACCCTGCAGGACAACAGCGGTATGCGGATTCTACACGTAGCGTCTCCGAGGCAACACGACCAGCCGGAGCTGTTTAACGGCCTGGGCTGCCTCAGCTCATTTACACACAAGCCACTCCTGGACCACAGCGTGCCTCCCGTGGTCCAGCCCCTTCGCCGTGTTCCCCTGGCTTTGCGGGACGGCGTTACGCAGGAGCTTCAACGCCTCCAGGCTGGTGGAATCATAGAGCCCATCGACGCTTCCCCATGGGTGTCCAACATTGTCATCGCCAAGAAGAAGTCGGGCGGACTGAGAGTCTGCGTCGACCTCCGCCAAGTGAACAAGGCAGTGGTGCCTGACAAATATCCTCTTCCTACGACGGAGGAACTCACTACACACTTCCACGGCTCCCGAGTTTTCAGTAAATTGGACTTGCGCCAGGGCTATTTACAAGTCCCTTTACATAAGGAGAGTAGGGACTTGACAGCGTTTATCACCCACACTGGCCTGTACCGCTACACGAGGATGCCTTTTGGGCTCAATTCAGCGCCGAGTTGTTTCCAGAAAATCATGTCCACAATCCTCGCTAGCTGCACTGGGACTGTGGCGTATCTGGATGATATTGTGGTGCATGGGCCAGATGCTGCCACACACGATGCCCGCCTGGAACAGGTTTTCACCGCACTCAAGCGCCACCATGCCACGCTGAACACAGAGAAGTGTGTTTTTGCTGCACCCGCCATAGACTTTGTTGGGTTCCGTGTCTCCGCCGACGGCATCTCGCCTCTCCAGTCGAACGTGGATGCCATCATCGACGTCCCCACTCCTGCGACGGCCTCCCAGGTGGCATCATTTTTGGGGATGACAGCCTACTACATGCGGTTCCTGCCTCAGTACTCCTCCATTACGGCCCCGCTCAGGATGCTGCTCAGGCAGGAGACACCATGGTCTTGGACTCCCAAGTGCCAGGTTGGTTTCGACGAGTTGAAGCGGCTCCTCACCACGTCTCCGATCCTGGCGCACTTCCAACTGGACAGCCCCACATTCGTGACCTGTGATGCTTCCGCAGTGGCTCTAGGTGCCGTTCTGTCACAGATCCATGATGGCGTAGAGAGACCGGTAGCGTTTGCCTCTCGGGCGCTCAGCCCCACTGAGCAGAAATATTCAGTGGGCGAACGGGAGGCACTCGCCTGTATATGGGCATGTGAGCGTTGGCATCTCTACTTATACGGAAGGTCCTTTACTTTACGGACGGACCACCAGGCCCTGACGACCCTGATGTCTACCTCTGGTGTGGGGCACAGGCCCCTCCGTCTTCACAGATGGTCAGACCGTCTGCAGCAGTATGACTTTCAGCTACAATTCACCCCTGGCAGGAATAACGTGGTGGCAGACTACCTGTCCCGTCCTGCCACCACCCAGGGCCCCGCTGTCTCCCCGGAGGACGAAGAAGACGTGGTCCACCTGGTCCACTCACCATTGAAGGACACTGTCTCCCTTCGTGATTTGGAGACGGCCTCAGCAGCCGAGCCTGTCTTCACCATGCTGCGTGACTACATCAGACACGGTTGGCCTTCCCGTGTCCCACCTGAGCTAGAGCCGTATTCCCGTGTGAAGAACGAACTGTCATGCTGGGGTGAGGCCTGCATCGCCCGGGGACACTGCGCTGTTATCCCAGTAGCCCTCAGAGGGTGTGTCTTACAGATGGCACACCAGGGTCACCTTGGCATAGTCAAAGCCAAGCAAAGGTGCCGTGACACAGTGTGGTGGCCCGCCATCGATCGAGACCTGGAGGGACTCATCCGCTCCTGTGCAGCGTGCCTCACCAGTGGGAAGACTGGGCCACCCGCTTCGCCTCCACTCCAGCCCCTGGACTGGCCAACTAAACCGTGGGACCATCTCCAGCTTGATATCTGTGGTGAGCTGCATAATGTGCCACACCACCAGAGGTTTCTTGTGGTGGTCTACGACCTGCATTCCAAGTGGCCTGAGGTGGCTCCCATGGGAACGGTCACCTCTGCTGCCGTCGTCGCCTTCCTGGACCGCCTGTTTTCCCGTTGGGGTTTACCCCGAGCCATCACCACGGACAACGGTCCTCAGTTCCTGTCCTCGGAGTTCACCGCCTACCTTGCCAGCAAGGGTGTTACTCACATCAGAACCTCCGTCTACCACCCCCAGGCAAACGGGGGGGTGGAAAGGTACAACCAATCACTGAAGAATGGACTGCGTGCTCACATGTCCGAGGGATACTCGCTGGAGGCTGCACTGAATCAGACCCTCCTCCACTACAGGGCGACTGTCCACTCTACAACAGGGGTCTCTCCTGCCAGCCTCATGGTGGGTCGAGAGTTTGTGCTTCCCCTGTCGAGACTCCGCCCACCGATGGCCGCGAGCCCGCGACCATGCTCAGCAGCAGTCAAGTCTCGCGTCAAGGGACAACAAACTTCCATGAAGCAAAGGTTCGATCAGAAGCACAGGGCTAAATGGCCAGCTGTCAGAGTGTCGGACTGGGTCAGAGCGCGCCGGCCCCACCGCGCCAACAAACTGTCAACATTCTGGTCTGCTCCATACCAGGTCAGCCGCCAGCTGGGCCCAGCTTCATTTCAGTTAACCGATGGATCCCGTTGGCACGCTAGCTGCCTGCGCAAGGTACCTGCCCCTCCTCACCAGCCTCACGTCACAGGGGTGGCACCGAACATTCCCGCATTGGGGCCACGCCCTCCGGTGCCCGATCCAGTGGCAGCACCCCTCGCCCAGGCTGTGCCAGTCGCGCAGTGCCCTGCTCCAGCACCGGCCCCACTGCCGGTCCCCCTTGCTCCTGAGCCTCTGCCTGTTAGGGCCCGTGCACGCCCTGAGCGTTTTCAGGACTTTGTGGCCACCTTCCATACTTGAAGTTTTAAGAGAGGAGGGGAAATGTTGTGTTCATTCAAGTTAATCTTAAATACTGTTCTTATACTTGAATGCCTATTGGTAATGTGTTCTACTGTCTTACTCAGGCTATTTACGTTGTGCCTTTTGATACCTTGAAGCCACCGTAGTTGGGCTGGGCCTTTTGAGGAAGTTACTGAAATAAACGAGAGTGCTGTTGTGAAGTTGAGCGAGGCTGTTGTGTCTGTTATTTGAACATAACAGTTGGTTCATACGATTCCAACCTTTTGGACGTGATTACTACAAGAAAAAAATATTTACCACGTGCTATATTAAAAAATGGAAAAGCAGTACACCTGTTTTTGCTTTGGCTACTCAGGACAATATGGCAAAGAGAAAAACATTTTGTGAGGTGACAGCAGTAATCCTATATGTGATTCTCACTCAGCATCAAAGTTAAGGTAAAGTGTTTAAACATTCTAGTGTTTTATTATTACCAGGAGTTAATTCTTTAATACACTTCAAGGACATGATGTTATAATTCTAAGTGTCTCATTTTCAATATAAAGTGTTCCCTAGCCACTTTGTGGTTTTCTCACTACGGTCTTAGTACATTGCATATTTTAATGTACTATTGACTACATTGAGTACCCATTTAAGTTTTCATGTTAAATGTGTGTGACGTGTTTAAGGAGAACGGGAAGTGTTTATAAGTGTGTGTGAAAGCTGTGTGGAGTGTAAGGAGGGCTTATGTGTAACATACTGTGCATCTTATTATTGCCACCAAGACACATTTGTGTTACCTCAGATCATTGAGTGTTTTGGGTCAGTCAAGCATCAAACACTCTCTCCAAAGCTACCCAGCCGGGGTTGATCAAGCCCCAGCTTGTCTCCAGGCTGCGCTACTGCAGATCACCTCTCCTGAGCCACAGCCACCTTGAGGAGACTTCTGCAGCCTCAGTGACCTCATTAATGGTCCTTTATCTGCTGACTCATGTGATGTTCAGCATGTTTCCTACAGCGGGACTGGCCTGTGAACCGTCAGCTACTCGCTGTGCAAGATATTTTCACTAGCTCGGCATACTTTCATCTCTGTCTCTCATTGGTCTCTTCAATACGGTCCATCCAAGGGATGGTTAGTTCTTTGAGGACTAACTGCTTGGAGGCTGTCATAGCATTGAGATAGCATTGAGATTATTTACTTGTACTATTCTCTCTTAAATCCCAGTCTTGCGCTGCTGTTAAGAGTCAAGAGGAGGTTTCCCTGGCAGAAGATGTTGTCTTTTACCCGGTCTTGACAAAATGCACTTACAGACGCTGATACCACATCTGATGGTGTTTGCTATGGTCTTAAATTTATGGTCATGGCGCCAGTGATAGCGTCCTTTGCCCACTTCTTTTGAATAGCAGTTGAGGATATAATCCAGAGTCCCTCTCTTTGGGCATAGCATGCAGGCTGAAGTCGCCCAGCAGATTAGGTTTGACGGATTTGGTAACATATCATAGACAGCCTGGATCAAGAAATGTATTTGATGGGGCTTGATTTACCACAATTCAGCCCATGGGACTTTGCACTCCACAGCTTGCTCTCATCTTGTTGAGGCTCCTTCTTGCCGCACTGTAACCATCCTACTGGCGTGTCCTACCCCCAAACCTTGTCGTATCGGGGCGGTGTTCCCTAGGCCAGATCTTCCACAATTCACTGGTCCTACCAGTGCCCTTTGCCATTACTGTAATCCATCATATCACTAACTCAGATGCCTTCCACTTCCGTCCTGTCCTCACTTTGATCCCAGCCCTAAAGACTTTCTGATCTGATGAGCCTTGGTATTGCAGCACTGCCTTGGTCTGGCTCACCTTAAATTCCCCATTCAGACTGCTTCATCGGGGGAGCTTCAGCATGTTGTTCCAGACATATAGTCCAATACTGCTCAGGCTATGTGGAAGACAAAAACCTTTCCGGAAGAACCAACTTTCTCTCCTCACAAAGCCTTTGATTGTGGAAATAGGCCCATCATGGACTAAGAGCAGCCAGAGAATTAGTGGAAGGATGCCATGCTGATATAGCCACACCTTGAACTTGCTAGACAGTTCAGACTTGTCCACAGAGGCTAGCCAAGACTCCAGCTCCAGGTTGTTTTTATGGAGGGCTGCTCTGTCTCTCAGGCTGCAATCAAACACTTTCCTTAGGCTCTTCGCTGCTTTGTCCATTAATTGATGGTATCTAGGTGCTGCTAAGTGGCAAGCAAAACTTGCTGGTGACTTTATTACCCGAGAATATACAACAATTCTTCTCAAAAAAAGAGGAGAAATATAATCTTAGACAAAAATGTAATTGAAAACAATTGTACGCACGTACAACACTTAAGACCTTCAGTATATCTGTATGTGGGATAAAATGATGGAATGGATTAAGCAAAGAAATCAAATAATGTACTAATATGATCCACTTCAAGAAACTCTTCAAACGTAGTGTTTACAAAGTACAAAGAAGAAGAACCATGATAAAAATTCTGAATTCATCTCATCTATCCATTCATTTTTCAAGATAATCTTACTCATCTCACCATATGAAATGTAACTTACTTCACCGAATATTATTTATTTATTTTTATTGTGATTACCTATGGAGTATATTGTGAGTAAATTGAGAACAGGAAGTGAACAAAAGTTTTAGCAACTGTTATGTAAAAGAAAAGGGGTAGGATTAAATAAGCTCTGCTTCTTCCTACTCCTTTTCGAACATGTTGAATAGAGAAACTGGAAATTGTGATGTATCATGTTGTATGCATGCATGTTCGAAATAAACTCAAACTCAACTCAAACTCAACTCAACATTTCCTCTCTTTAGCACGAGGGATCTGGACTTTGCTGGCTTACAGCTCATTTGAGCCCAGAGGATCTTCCAAGCCCCTGAGGATCCACCCTCTTCCCAGAAGCATGAGATGTTGTGATTGGCAAAAACTGGACTTAGTTAGAGGCCATCTGCACTTGCACTCAGCTGACTTCCACAGTATTCCATGGCAATTGCGAAAAGGATCACCAAAACTGTGCTATATTTGTTGATGCCTTTACGCGTTTATGCCAGTATAATGTTGTGAAACCATTTGAAACTCTGAAGCTCAAGCTGCCTGGACTATGGAGTCGGTGCAGTACATTCCTGACCAGCTTGTGGGGCATTGATCCGTACACGTTTGCAAGGTCCAACCATAGCACCACCATCACCCCTTCGTTCTCCCATGCTTCCCTGATCTTCTGTGTGAAATACCTTCTTTCTGGACCAACATGTCTATGTAGGTGTTCCTTAGGTTCCTTACAAATACTCTAAATGCATATAATATTCATATAAATCTTAAAATAAATAGTGTCCCAGTTCTCAGAAATTCACTTACCACACATATATGATCATGTAAATTATTACCTCGTTTGGGGCGATTCCTGATGTACATGAAGTCAGACTCATCCAGCCTGTCTGAAAACAAAACAAGAACAGCTGATGGCAGAGAATAATATCACAGAAAATCATAGACTATTCAAAGCAGGGCTTTTTAATCTAGGGATGGGTTTTGTGATGAACAGATAGAAATAAACATTTATATTCAGTATAAAACCATTTTCCCAAACAACGGTAAATTACCTATAACTCATTGACTTGCAGTTGAGTCAATGTTTATTACCATTTTAACAATTATTGTGAATATATCTGGGGAAGGTGGTCGATAGCTTTTCTAAAGGGGTCCATGACTCAAAAAAGTAATAGAACTCCTGATTTAGAGCCTACTATCTGGAAGTTGTTTGTAAAAAGATATCTCCCTAGAGTCTTACCGAGCCTGTACACAGAGCTGATGTCGGATAAGAAGAGCTTTTCTAGTAGGTTGCTGTCACTTGACTCAGAGTTGAACGGTTTAGTCTGAGCCAGGGATGCCCGCTCTTCCTCGGTCAGAAAGACCAGTTGTCTGTCTCTGTGTGAGACAAACACGCATTATCATTTAAGCTGTGTCACTGCCGTCCTCGTGCTTGACACCCTGTCCATACCACAGTTAGAGTACATAAACAATTTTACTGATCACTTCTAGCCATGCTATATAACGAGATTAACTTACAGAGGCATGATGTCCAGAGGTTTGATGTGGGCTTTTTGGACGAAACCAGCACGACCAGTGGAGCAATGTTTTCCAATGAAGACGCCCAGGCCTCTTACAAGTAGTCCCTGGATCTCTACAGTGTCACCTTGACTCAAATAGAGTTCATCTTGGCCCACAGGAGTGTAGTCGACCACTGCGACACACAAACCTGTCACTGGAACATTTGAGAGTTGAAAACAACATGTAAGACATTAATTCATTCATGTCAGGTCCTTATGCAAACCACCTGGTTGTACAGTAGATACCACTCTAATTTTGCCTAATTTCTGTGAGAATTTTGCGTGCGACTTGAACATTAAGGAGTGGGACTATCACTATCACTAGCCGCAGTGTATTCAAACAACTACAATGTACCATCTGTGAGCAGATAATATTGTATTTCCGTTTTCTCTTTCGGGTTTATCAGGTCAGTAGTGCACACATTTTTCACTCAGGCTCAAAGCGGAAATTGAGGCAAAATTAAACTGGTAACATCTGTAGTATAATAAAATCATGTGGAAAAATTTACTAAATAATACAAAAGCCTGTCGCTCAAAGTAACTGATCGTACCGTCACTGTACTTAGCATTTGTATGAGAATAGGCGACAATTCTGCATTAAGGCAGAATTGTTTTCTGTATTCTGTTTGTAAACAGTAGCATGTACTTTATATTGAATACAGAGCATACTTTTAATAGCAGAAAATGTGGTTGTCTTGACTTTCTATATCCACTGTAAATACATGAAATATAGCCACATGGCATTTATGCTAAAAGCAAGTTGACACTAAGCCCATTACATTGATTAAACAAAAATGATTTATTTAAAAAGTAATCATATAACAACACATCATTTAGGTAACAGGATTGTGCTGAGTTGGTAATCCCCCAACTAACAGTTGACATTTTAAGAAATATACAGAACAACATTTTGTATCGTTGGCCTTCCAATGATGCAACTTCCTGCGGACCATGTGACTTGTCGAATATTCTGTATCAGTGGTTCTTAACCTTGTTGGAGGTACCGAACCCCACCCGTTTCATATGCGCATTCACCGAACCCTTCTTTAGTGAAAAATAAAATGTGTTTTTTCAAATTCAAGACAAAGTTATATGTTTTTGGTAACACTTTAGTATGGGGAACATATTCCAAGTAATAAAGACTTAATTTAGAGTTATTTGGTTAGGGTTAGGGTCAGGGTTAGAGGGTTAGGGTTATAACCCTCTAATGCTGAATAAGGCATTAATAAGTACTTAATAATGACTGGTTAAGAGCCAATATGTTACTAATTTGCATGTTAATAAGCAACTAATTAATGGTGAATATGTTCCCCATACTAAAGTGTTACCATGTTTTTTTTTACTGGTGCATAAAATGAACCGTGCATGAACATCACCTTGTTCAAACAACAAAACCAACACAGTGCATAAACTCACAACAAAACCAACACAGTGCATAAACTCACAACAAATGACACACCTGCAAATCAGTCAGCTGTTGCCGTATCCGTAATACGCCGATAAGGAGAAGTTTTTATTTACACGATGAGTCGGGTGTGTTTGAGGCCGATGAGTCGGGTGTGTCTGAGGCCGACTCACCGAACCCCTAGGGTTCGATCGAACCCAGGTTAAGAACCACTGTTCTATATGTTAGGGTATACCAGGACTGAGTAGAAAAACCCAGAGGCAAAACTAAAGTGAAAATTATGACTATTTTTAAAAAAAATAATAAAGCAAGCTTATAAGTATGGTTTGATATTAAGAAGTAACACAAATTTGTAAAAAAATATATATATATATATATTTTTTTTGAAGGATTAAAATGGATTACACAGTATTTCATGGTAGGACGCGGGGACAGGCAACACATGCTAGTCTCCCAGTGCTTTAAGGTTGTTTCAATTCATCTTTTCAATTATTTATTAAACAATGCAAACATATCCACTTTGTTTAATGCAACTATTATTTTGTACAGTTAATTGTTTTCATGCAGTTATATATATTTTCCCATTGACAAAAATGGCACCAATTCAGTGGAATAGCCCTTATTTGGTGCCTTATAAATTATAACTGTATTAGGTTGGAGTGTATGACTACAGTTTTACCAAGTGGATGTTCAAACGGCTCTTTTTCTGATGGCGAGCATCCCGCACTGCCTGGGTAATTCTTCAGGAACCATCTAATGGAAGGAGAAAGTATGTTACCTATTGTTAATCCATATCATCATCACATGATATGAATTGTGTCAGTGTGCTTCTATAGTAAAAAAGGTCTCACTGGTAGAAAGGGTAGGGCAACGGCTGAGTGCCATCAATAGGCACTAGTCCGTGGTGTCCGGTGGAGAGCACTGTACCCTCCCACATGTCATCCTGTCCTGTGTCTTTCACCATTAGCAGATCGTTCTTTTTGAAAGACAGCTTTTCTTCATCATCCTCCTCAACTCTTGTGTAGAGTGCTTTAGCAAAGAAGGATCCTGTAGCAATGTATCATTAGGCGCATGATAAGATACTCAGCATTACACACCATCTTTCCTAACATGTAAAAAGCTTTTTAACTCTCCTGTGGTCAATAAAATCCCCTCATAGATATTTGGCATCAGCAAAACTGCTGATTTACTGCTTGGAAAATTATGGATGGTGGAAACCAAATCCATACGGTCTAATTCAATCTCATTAAAGTATGGCAGCATTGCAGTTTTATTTTGTCAAAAAAAGAACAGGAGTTTAAAAAGGTGATATCTGTTTCAATATTTTTTTTTTTGCTGCAAAAGCAAACTTCAAAAACAGTTAATTCTCAAACTGTGTCATGTGTACCACCAGTGGTACCCCGGCTCGATCTAGTGGTAGGCCAAAGAATCACACTGTTTTATTTTCCTATATATTCAAACATAGTGTTAATCTTCAAACTGTGTGTAATGTTACAGTGGCCAAAAATATTCAATATACTTGTTAAATAAAACATCTGTTATGAGCCACCTTCACGCAAACCTAATACTGATTTCCCCCGGACTACTTATGCTCTCCAGTTCATTCACTCGGCACCATTCTTGATGCTATAACCTTCCAGTTGTGTTCACCTCCTCCACTCTGGCTCCACTCACGCTCCTCTTTCATGAGGCTTTTAATTTGTTTCTCTCCACACTTTTTTGTGTGCGACTTCTGTTTCTCCACACCTTTTGTGTGCATCCTCAGTTGTATATCCCACTCCTTTTTGAAAGTGCCTTTGGTCATTATTCTTATTTCTTTTCGTGTTTGTGTTGGGTGTCATGTTGATGCGTGGATCGTTCTCCCAAGATGCAGATGGAACTCCGGAGGCAAAGTGCAGGTAAGGAAATTATTTAATGTCCATAAATCATTCAAAATACAAAAGTACAGTGTGCCGGTAGCACGGGAAGCTAATGGAATAGCTAACAAGAAAAAAAATGGCAAAGCTTAATTAGCTCAGGAATCCATAAGTAGACGTCGTAACTGTTGCATGGACGCAAATAAGAAAGCCAGACAGTGTGTGGTGAAAAACAGGAATAAGTAGCTCTCTGATTAGTGCCCGGCAGCAGGTGAGCGTGCCAAACACTAATCAGAGGCAGGTGAAACCAACCTTCACCCGTAGCAACCAAAACGCAAACCAAGGGGTGCTCAAAACAGGAACTGAGTGAGTCAAAGACTAAACAAAACATGATCCGGGCAACGGATCGTGACATTGGGGGTCCTACTCCCACTAAGGCTGATTGTTACATCTGCCCTGTTTTTAATGAATACTTAGGCCTACTACACTACAGTATGTTGATGTTGGTCATTATGGTGGTACTTGGAGAGCCAAGTTTTTTCTAAGGTAGTACTTGGTGAGAAAACATGAGAACCACTGTTCTAGAATACTATTATATTAAGCAAGCTTTAACTGTGGTTACTTTTCAATTTAAATCGAATACTGCCAGGGCTGCCCCTCCCTATATGCAATTCAGGTGCTGTGCGTTGGGGCCCCGTGATCCGTGGGGGGCCCCGTGGGGGGCCCCATTAATGAATGACAGGGCACTTTTGTCACCGATAAAAATACAATGGCACATTTCCCCAGACTGCTATACAATTGTGCTGGGATTGTATCCCTATCAGAGGTGCGTCAGCACATTTATGTTTTAAATATGTTAAATGTGTTATTTTGCACAAAACATATATTTCCCATGAATTTGCTTCTGTACAAAACATCCATCAAATTAAATCCAAGTTTGATTTAAACATCGAGGAAGCGGGCGGGTCATAATGATTGCAGTTCTAATCGTAACATACAGCAGCTTTAAATAGAAAATGAATCAATGCACATCTCAAAAGTATAAGTTCCACCTGAACAATAGATTTTGAACTCCAGGTGTATTTACTTGATTCCACCAAATTTAATCCCAGTGTTAATAATCAAATATCTGCTGTTCATCCAATGTTTTTCAAGCAGTTTCAATTGAAACATTTCTTACCTTCCTGAGGTAAAAGTGCCAGGTAGAGAGTGGCCAGTTGATCCTCATCCACTGTCACGTTTATCTCCAAGTCACTGAGCAGTTTGGGGGCCAGCCAGAAGGACTGATCACACAGGAAGTTCTCCAAGCAGCGAGCCACATAACCTACCATGTAGTTAAAATTCACAACAATTACCAAAGATCAGGGGTGTCAACAAATAAGGTAAAGTGGGGATGTTGTACTTGGACCCATAACATTTGACAATTGTAGTTTATAAGTCATTAAAAAGGGATGACATAAATATTAAGATAAAACAAATATAACCTAACAAGGTTGCTTGAATCAAATGAGGAATGTCTAAAACACCCCCTATTAAAAATGCTAAATACTTTGTTCCACCTGGATGGAGAAAACGTAGCTTGGAAAAATTTTTATTTAACACGGATGTAATAACAACATCAAAGTTCACCTTTAAAGGGGACTGCACTTTTTTGGAATTTTGCCTATCGTTCACAATCATTATGACAACGGATTTTTTTTTCCAATGCATTCTAACTTGCAAATAAACATAAATAAAAGTCTGCTTACAGCGGAGCCAATAGCAGCGCCTCTATTTCGCCCATAAAATCCAATAAATAAAAATTCAAAAACCGCCAACAATACTCCATTTACATTTCGTGACTTGAATATTAGTGATATTGTTATTATAAGTGCTAACGCAGACAAACTATTTAAACCCGTGTGAGGATTATGGTCATTCTTGTTCTAAATGGGAATATATGAACATCCTAGCAGTCGGCATCCTAATGACAGCAGGCATTGCACAGTAAGTGATGTTTTATTATGTTTGTTGAGTCATGAAGTCAGCAGTGAGTAATAATCAGTGATGAAGAAAAAAAATGCAAACTTTGTGATGCGTTTTTTAAATAAATAGGCCGTTAATGCTTAACATGATCAAAATACGTAAATATTAAATGTTATTATAAATGTGCCTTTTACTACATTACATATATACATATGTGTATATAAAATCGCATTGGAAGTGTATGGATGTTTTTTAAGGATTTTATGGGCGGAATAGAACTGCTCCCATGGTCTCCATTATAAGCAGACTTTTGATCGCATTTATTTAATATTTAGAATGAAAAAAAATACATTTATTGTCTCATTGTCTCTCTTATAAGTCTCATAATGGTTGTGAACGATAGGCAAAATTCCAAATAAAGTGCAGTTCCCCTTCAAGCATTCACATAAAGCACCGACATTTTGGCACAAGGATAAAGTGGTAATAGTAAACATATGATACATCTAGAACGTTGAACATCACTGCCTGGAATTGTGGTGCGTTCAAGGACCCTCAAATGTAGTTAGAAACAGAGGTGTCACTAGGCTTTAAAGACAGCTGGAGTCAGAACTCACAAGAGATGCACTAATAATAATATCATGTTTATGTGAATCATCTTTACACTCTGACATAAAGGAAAACTTGACAGACTTATCATTTTATTTATGTGAAATGTGAATACAGGTTATATGACTGTTTGAATTCATAATCTGGCCACTTTACATTGAATTTATTGGCACGATTTTGTCGGTAAAAAGAACATACCGTACATGTGTTTTTAAAATGTTTCGTCTATTTTCTATTTCTAGTCTAGATATCATTCCCAGCATGTATGTATTTTAAAAAATCTACTTTCAACAAAAATGTATCCAATCCGTTTTTAGTAGGTGTGTGTGTATGGGGCAGCGATGTTAGGTTTAGGCTGGGATAGGGGGCCCTTCAGGAGTATGGGAGCCAAGAATTTGGTGCTACGACGCCCCTGCCAATGATATCGGCCTGAATGGCAAAACGAAACGATGAACACCAAGATAAATAAAATCCTACCTAATGTTAAATAAGTTGAAAACTTCCAGATCTCTTCCACAGTTTTGAATGAGAGTACAAAGCTGTCTTTCTCTGCATGGACAGACACCAGACGTGCAGACAGATCCTGCAAGAGCAAAGTCATTCTTAGCATAAAAATCAAATTTCACAGTGTCTTATGTAATAATAATATTGTGCACATTATGGCTCATTGTGCTATCCAAAATGTCAAGAGTGAGAGTGTCTAAAACAGTGGTTCTTAACCTTGTTGGCGGTACCGAACCCCACCGGTTTCACATGCGCATTCACCGAACCCTTCTTTAGTGAAAAATAAAATGATGTGTTTTTTTTCAAATTCAAGACAAAGTTATGTTTTTGGTAACACTTTAGTATGGGGAACATATTCTAAATAACAAAGAGTTAATTTAGAGTTATTTGGTTAGGGTTAGGGTTAGGGTTAGAGAGTTAGGGCCAAGGTTAGAATAAGGCCATGCCAAATAAGGCATTAATAAGTATTTAATATTGACTAGTTAAGAGCCAATATGTTACTAATTTGCATGTTAATAAGCAACTAATTAATGGTGAATATGTTCCCCATACTAAAGTGGTACCATGTTTTATTACTGGTGCACAAAACTACTGTCCATGAACATCACCTTGTTCAAACAACAAAACCAACACAGCGCATAAACTCACAACAAATTACACACCTGCAAATCAGTGTGACTTCTGCTGTTGCCGTATCCGTAATACGCCGATACGGAGAAGTTTTTATTTACACAATGAGTCGAGTGTGTCTTGACCTCCGCCGAACCCCTGAGCCCGACTCACTGAACCCCTAGGGTTCGATCGAACCCAGGTTAAGAACCACTGGTCTAAAAGGTCTGATTTTCACTTACTTTAAATAACTGGGTGACATCTTTGCTGTTGCTCTCCACCACTCGGAGTCGAGTCCGCAGGGACTCCTGGAGCGCCCGGTCAGGATCCGCACTGGAGCGTCGCCGTCCAGTAAAAAAGAGCATAATTTCTAGACAGGATACATAATGTCAAATTTCCTTAAAGAAATACTGTTTCAAAGCCAAAAAGTGTATCTCCCATTCTTTTATATATCAGCGTATGAATGCAGGGTTTACTGTCTGTAAGCAAACGGAAAACTTTCAAAAGTTCATTAAAGATTTTCTACGGTAGCTCATATTACAAGGAAATGCTCTGTGCGAACCGTCTCGGTCCCGAGAGGAATAACAAAGCGATTAGACTGCTGACTAGACTTTCAGCGGCCATTACACTCCATTTGAAAAGAAGAACCTGGAGCAACGGGTGTGATGGAGCCAACATGCTGAGAAGGTAAACCAGTCTCTAAGTAGGCTACAGTAAGCATGACCAAAGACGGTGTATCGGCTGAAAGACTGTGGTTCAAACATCAACAACTGATACCTGAGGGGAATTTTTCTCCCAGTGTCACCCGACTTCCTCGAAGGAAACCCTCTTTCCTCTTCCAGTAGTTCCCTGGCTCCAACTCTCCTTCACCCGACTCCCCCAGGGGGCCATCATCATCCTCACCTGCTCCTAAAGAAGACCACAGAACAGATACAATGCAAAGATGTCACGTCTCGAGACATGTAATCAATCAAACAGTCAGGCTTTGGTTATTTGCTCTTAAATCCCGCAGATGTAATGCTTTGCTGTCCCGATACTTCAATCAATCAATCAAAGTTTATTTATATAGCCCTTAATCACAAGTGTCTCAAAGGGCTGCACAAGCCACAACGACATCCTCGGCTCAGATCCCACATCAGGGCAAGAAAAAACTCAACCCAATGGGATACAATTAGAAACCTTAATACTTCTGTCCATATAATAAACCAGTGTTTCCGATACATTCAAGCAAGTAGAAATGATTCCATTAAAATATATATTGTTAAAGGTTTAACAATTTCCAATGATCGCAACGCTAATTTTTGTTAGCCTGTCAATAGACGTGTCCATTGTATGTTAGCATTTAGTGTCAACCTTTATCCTGTATAGCTGCATTGCTTTTTTGCAGTTTATGCCAATATTGTTTCATTCATTTAACATGATTCATACATGCATGGGCATGGGTACTTCACATGTAAAATAATATGTTTTCCTTTGTGTGTTCAGTTTTACTGCCACTTCATTGTGGAGACTATTAATAAACGACCTCAAGTTGAAAGTTTTCCATTTCTAGCTTAAAGGATTGTTGACCTAACTTCCAAACTAAACTTACAACATTCAAGGAGTACAGAATAACATATGACAATAAACCAGGGGTGTACAAAGTGCATTCAAGTTGTAAAATAAGCAGCAAAAATAAGCCACAGTTGATACTATTAACTAATAACACCATTTTGTCTTTAAATCTATGTACTGTTTAAAAAATGTTTTAGCTTTAAAAAGCCAAAAAACATGCTTTTTAGCCAGTTATGCTAATTTCACTATGAGGTCATACAGGCTGTATTCAGTCACGTGACATTTGAACGGAAGTAAACAAAGTGGTGGGCCACCAAACCAACACGGGTACCGAGCCACAAACAGTGTGCAAGTACGCAAGGGGCCGAGATCTTACCACTAAAAGGAGATACAAGCAAAAAAATGCAAACTATGCAATGTAATCTATCCCTGTGCGTTATCAAAAAAAGATGTGTCGAGTAATCTCAAGGATTATCCGTCTGACGCGTTACCAGACATGTTGAATTATCTTGTGCTCCAGACGTCATTCTACACGACAAAACAGATTAAAACTTGGAAAAGCACAAAGGCCTACAACTTCTTGGTTAAGGAAATTGGTATCAAGACGCTCCCGGATAAATAATGCATCGTTTTTGCTGGGGTAAAGTTGCATTTACTGATTTTTAACTTCTCATCTACAGCCGTGTTTGTTGTAAATAATGTAAATAATTCAATGTGATTATCTTGTGTGATGACTGTATTATGATGATAGTATATATGATAGTATATATCTGTATCATGAATCAATTTAAGTGGACCCCGACTTAAACAAGTTGAAAAACTTATTCGGGTGTTACCATTTAGTGGTCAATTGTACGGAATATGTACTTCACTGTGCAACCTACTAATAAAAGTCTCAATCAATCAATCAAAGCCTTATTGTCGTTGCGCCGTTATGAGAATGCATGGTTTTCCCCGCCGTTATCAAAATACAACTATAGACGCCAACATTGTGTATGTGCTGAAAGCTTCATTTATAACTGCTGCCTTTGGTAAAAGCTTAACTCTTTTAGGTTTTGCTTATGTTTGATTTATTTTATTTTGACTCGCCGACTTGGTGGTTTACAAAACACTCGTAGCAAAAATAAATTGTAAAAACTCAGAAACAAGATACAATACAAATGATATCAAGATAATACAAACCCCAAAACCAGTGAAGTTGGCACGTTGTGTAAATCGTAAATAAAACAGAATACAAGGATTTGCAGATTATTTTCAACATATATTCAATTGAATAGACTGCAAAGACAAGATATTTAATATTTGAACTGGAAAACATTGTTATTCTTTGCAAATATTAGCTCATTTGGAATTTTAAGCCTGCAACAAAAAGGTTGGCACAAGTGGCAAAAAAGACTGAGAAAGTAGAGGAATGCTCATCAAACACTTATTTGGAACATCCCACAGGTGAACAGGCTAATTGGGAACCGGTGGGTGCCATGATTGGGCATAAAAGCAGCTTCCATGAAATGCTCAGTCATTCACAAACAAGGATGGGGCGAGGGTCACCACTTTGTCAACAAATGCGTGAGCAAATTGTCCAACCGTTGGAGAACAACATTTCTACATGAGCTATTGCAAGGAATTTAGGGATTTTACCATCTATGGTCCATAATATCATCAAAAGGTTCAAAGAATGTGGAGAAATCCCGCATGGGTAACTTACACATCTGTGAAGGCACCATTAATGCTGAAAGGTACATACAGGATTTGGAGCAACATATGTTGCCATCCAAGCAACATCTTTTTCATGGACGCCCCTGCTTATTTCAGCAAGCCAATGCCAAGCCATGTGTTACAACAGTGTGGCTTCATAGTAAAAGAGTGCGGGTTCTAGACTGGCCTGCCTGTAGTCCAGACCTGTCTCCCATTGAAAATGTGTGGCGCATTATGAAGCCTAAAATGTCACAACGGAGACCCCGCACTGTTGAACAACTTAAGCTGTACATCAAGCAAGAATGGGAAAGAATTCCACCTGAAAAGCTTCAAAAATTGGTCTCCTCCATACTTGCCAACCCTCCCGAATTTTCCGGGAGACTCCCGAATTCAGTGCCTCTCCCGAAAATCTCCCGGGACAACCATTCTCCCGAATTTCTCCCGATTTCCAGCCGGACTTAAGGCACGCCCCCTCCAGGTCTGTGCGGACCTGAGTGAGGACAGCCTGTCGTCACGTCCGCTTGGCCAACCAAAAAGTAACCACAGAACACTATACCGTATAGTGTTCTGTGGTTACTTTTTGGTTGGCCAACGGTTTACGTTGTAGTGCGCACCCTGACGGCAAGTGTGGGAGTCGGTTCTGAAGTATGAAGTAAAGAGACGTAACTTCATCACCTCGCCTGGTTATTGACTCCAACCCAGAATATTACACTGCCCATACCTACACTCCTTCAAAGGCTGTGCTACTGGCTGCAAAGCATTGCACTTTTCAAATACAACAATGAGTAGAGAGGAGTGTCATGTGTGTATGTGTAAATAAATGAACACTGAAATTAAAATATTTATTTCATTTATATGTATATATATAATAAAATACATATATATATACTGTAGCTAGAATTCACTGAAAGTCAAGTATTTATTTTATTTATGTATATATATATATATATATATATCAGGGGTGGGCAATTAATTTTTACCGGGGGCCGCATGAGCAACCTGAGCACTGCTGGGGGGCCACACTGACAATATTTCAATTAAATTTTGCTCAAATTATTTTTGATATACCGTAAGATAGATAATAATAATAATAATATTTTCATTTAACCTAACTTATCTTTATACAAAAGCAGATGGCTTTTGATGGTTTTATTTTTAACACTTTCTTACACAACACTTCCTGATGTATATTACAATACAAAAATTTCAATTTCTGTCACTTTATCCTGCATCCTCTTTGTTGTAAAACCTTTATTTAACCAGATAAGAAAACATTGTGAACGTAGCACGCCTGTAAGGTGATTGGCGAAGAAGGAGGAAGCGTTGCTGTTGCGGAAATGAGGAGTGAGGATTGGTTTTCCTTTTGGAAAGAACGAGATAAGTTGAGCTGTGTTAGTATAGCATGCTCAATAAAAGTTTAAAAAGTGCATCAGACTTGGTGTGCACTTCTTCTGGACGCTACAATTGATGTCAGAAGTGGGATGAAATGCCTCCCAGTTCGCCTTGCCATCAAACCTGGGAGTCTTCATTGAGGGCGGAATTCCCCCCGTGGCAAGCAGCGTGGCTGCACCTGTAAACACTCTCACTCTCTCTCTCTCTCTCTCTCTCTCTCTCTCTCTCTCTCTCTCTTTGCGGCGAGCTCCTCACGTGGCACGTACCTCCCGATGACGTAGCACACAAACAGTGCAGTATGCGCAAAGTTTTACTTCTGACACCAATTGTAGTGTCCAGAAGAAGTGCACATCAAGTCTGACGCTCTTTTTAAACTTTTATTGAGCAAGCTATACTAACACAGCTCAACATATCTCGTTCCTTCCACACGCACGTCTCCTCACTCCTCATTTACGCAACTCAAGAAGACAACATCTACTTCAGCAGGTCGTTACACTATATTCTTTAAACACAGCAACGTGTGTACCACAAATAAGCACACAGCTTTACCTTTACTTGTCTTGTTGAAAACACGCCATTCGTCAACACGCCATTCGTCATCAACTTTTCTCTTTTTAGTCGCTGTGCGCCTTCCCTCACAGGACATACGCACAATAACACTTTTCAAAATAAAAGCAGCACAGTTGTATTGCACGCACGACAAAGATGTTTTTTTAAATTTATTTTGTAATTTGAGATTGCCGCTGCGCGCACGAGCATACGTCCACACGGAAGTAATACAAATAACGCTTTTCAAAACAAAAGCAGCACCGTTGTATTGCACACTCGAAATAGATGCTTTTTAAAATTTATTTTGTAATTTATAATTGGCCTCACGCGGGCCGGACAGGGACGTACAAAGGGCCGGATGCGGCCCGCGGGCCGCACAATGCCCAGGTCTGATATATATATATATATATATATATATATATATATATATATATATATATATATATATATATATATATATATATACTAAGAGTATATACTTCAATTTCAGTGAATCCTAGCTATAAATATACTCCTCCCCACTTTACCCCAACCCCCCCGCCCCCAACCCAACCCACCCACCCACCCCACGACCCCACCCATGCCCCCCCCATAACTCCCGAATTTGGAGGTCTCACGGTTGGCAAGTATGGTCTCCTCAGTTCCCAAACGTTTACTGAGTGTTGCTAAAAGGAAAGGCCATGTAACACAATGGTAAAAATGCCGCTGTGCCAACTTTTTTGCATTGTGTTGCTGCCATGAAATTCTAAGTTAATGATTATTTGCAAAAAAAAAAATAAGCTTCTCAGTTCGAACATAAAATGTCTTCTCTTTGCAGTCTATTCAATTGAATATAAGTTGAAAAGGATTTGCAAATCATTGTATTCTGTTTTTATTTACGATTTACACAGCGTGCCAACTTCACTGGTTTTGGGTTTTGTACTTAAATGGGAATTACTAAACGTTAAAGGTATATCAAACAAACCTTCAACAAAGTGATCACTGCAAACTTGTGTGTTTCTCGACGTTGCTCCCTCGGGACTGTAGCGCATGCCACTTATCTCATTGTCTTGCCTAAAATGTTGACATCTTTCACCCTTCTTGATCACCTCTCGAGGAACTCTGAAAAAACTTGTATCCTTTTCGGGATTTGAACGGTTCCAACAGCTTAAAACAACGCAAGGATACCTCATTTTTCTTTGAGAATGGCAAAATGCTGCCCAGACCGCTTTGTCAACAGACACTGGCCCACCACTTCAAGCCTTGTATAATAAATGAGCCGGACGTGAAGTCAGGGGAACACAACCTATTGACACCAACCAGACCCTGCCCCCATCACAACCCTGGACACACCCCAGGCGCCACAAACTTCATTTAGGACTTTTGTCTGATAAAGATGAAGGTGTGGAAACAATGCTATCAAGGAAGTTATCAAGGGTGCTGTTCAAAGTATGCTGCGATTACAACACAAAGGTTTTCCTGGAAGTGTCAATAGATGA
Organism: Entelurus aequoreus; assembly: GCF_033978785.1. Taxonomy (NCBI): domain Eukaryota; kingdom Metazoa; phylum Chordata; class Actinopteri; order Syngnathiformes; family Syngnathidae; genus Entelurus; species Entelurus aequoreus. The sequence continues at coordinate 70,510,581 of NC_084734.1, read as the reverse complement.
CACATGATGACACTAACCCACAATCACAACGGGACAATAACTTCACATCTATGATCAAAGAAGAAGAACCGAATGTAGAATGCAAGGTAAGCTGCATTCCGTTTTGTGAAGATACGTTTATCCATGTCCGCAACACGTCAATAATGACGATTATTGGTTTTTTTATACTTTTATGATATTCTGGAATGTTGAATTGTGTGAATGTGAAGTCCTAGCCTTTATTAAGCCTCTCCACTTTCCTGTATCAGTCCCTTTAGGATTTTGCTGAATTTTTTTTACGAATGCAACTTTTTCACAACCGTGCAAAGCTCGAATTAGAAATGTTAAAGTGCTTTTTTTCAATAACGTTGTATCAGGTGGGGATTTTATAAATGTTTTAAATAGAAGTGTAAAGGTTCTTTGTAACGGTGACTTTGTAACCGGTGGTCACATTAAATAATGTATTTGTATTTAGCAGTGGTGTGCCGTCAGGGCCAGCAAGGCCTTCTCTGCTGGCCTAACATAACCAGAAATCATGATCATAATTAAAGATAAAAGTATCTTTTTATTTACTTTCCCTAAATATCTAAAAGTATTCATGTCATATTATGCTCCTTCCAGCGCTGTTGTTTTTAGTTTATAGAGTTTTTATCCAATCAGAATTCAGCTAGCTTATATTGCCATGCTGTACCAAATAATAATAATAATAATAATAATAATGGATTCGATTTTATATCATGCTTTTCTATTATTAGATACTCAAAGCGCTCACAGAGAAGTGGGAACCCATCATTCATTCACACCTGGTGGTGGTAAGCTACATTTGTAGACTGCCTAGAGCAGGGGTGTCCAAACTTTTTCCACCCAGGGCCGCAAACGGAAAAATTAGAGCATGTGGGGGCCATTTTGATATTTTTCATTTTCAAACCATAACAAAATATATGCATTTTTTATTTACTTTACCTTAAAGGGTCTCAGTCATTAAAATGTTAAAAATAAGTCAGATTATTTATTTTTTTTAATTATTTAACGCTTACAGTAAATCTCTATATCAACTTCGAGTTGATATAAAGTAATACAAATTAAAAAAAATGTTTTATGGCTTTTCTGTCAAAAACAACTTAGTTTTTTTTATAGTAAAACTGAAATATGCAGTATTTAGTAATAAGAGCCCTAAAAAGATCAATAATGCAGGACACCATTGATTTTAATTATTTCATATTTTTGAGTAATCACAGTAAAAAGATAAATAAAAAATCACTAAATATATTTGGGATCCAAAAGGTGCCCCACTCATAAAGTGATACATTTTTATTAGGTTTTTCTTTTACTTTCAACACTTAAGTTACGAGATCAACTTCAGATATATCTGTCGATTTTATGCTGGAACTATTATTTTGTTTGTTTTATGCGCTTTTGTCAAAGAATACTTTGATGTTTTATATAGCTACTACACAATATATGCAATATTTACCACATAAAACATTTTAAAGTGAAATATTTGAAGTAATTGGAGCCCTGAAAATAATTCATTATAACATGGATTTTTTGTCATTATTTTTTTTTTTGAGCAATGGCAAAAAAAGAAACATGAAGAAAGACAAAAGAAAAAAAAAACAGCCTGCATGGCCGCTTTTGTGTCAACATTGCAACTTTTTCTCGTTAGATTTCACCTCATTCCACTTTTTTTAATGTTCTTTTTTATTTTTACAATAGTATTTCCAGAATGTGTGGCGGGCCGGTAAACAATTAGTTGCAAATGGCCCCTGGGCCGCACTTTGGACACCCCTGGCCTAGAGCCTTCAGCTGGCGTCTGTGCACTGTAATTGAACGGGGACATACAGTAATAGACAGTTGCCATAGCCAATCAGATCACAAGTTGTTGTCAGTAAAGCCTTCTAGATGGCCTAAGGCAGATCAGTGATGTATGAGCCAGGTAACATAAGAACTCCATTACCCAGCATGCCACAGTAGTGGAGAGCATGCGCAGCAGCCCCGTTTAGGTTGTTAAATGTAGACATGCCGGTGTGGAGTAAACTTTAAGAAGTCAGCCAGCACGCCTCGTCTGCATCTTTTATGATTAGACAAGACAACACATATATTTGCAAGGCCATTTTCAAGAAGGATATTTTTAAAGAGAAACTACATCTTGTGAAGTTTGTACATCGAGGTTCTAAAAGGGGGTGTTCCAAGTTCAGTGTCTGTTAAAAATTCCAATCGGGTTTACGGGCCTCATGCATAGTACAAACAGCCCTGGTCAAAGTCACCAATTACCATCTGGACCTTAATGCTACCTTAGACACAATTGACCATAATACTCCTGTTCATTGTCTCCAGCACATTGTTGGATTTTCTGGCACAGCTCTGGATTGGTTCGACTCCTATCTCACAGATAGGGCTGAGTATGTGCAGGCCCCGGGGGACGCTAAATCACAGCCCCATACCATCACCTGTGGGGCCCCCACAAGGGTCCGTCCTTGGTCCGACCCTCTTTGATATCTACATGCTCCCCCTGGGTCACATCATCAGAATGCATTGAGTCTCATTCAACTGCTCTGCTGATGAGACACAGCTCTATGTGAGATTGGACCCAGCATCCCCATCAGCGCTCATCTCCTGTCTGGAGGAGATAGAGGTGTGGATTTCCAACTTTCTCCAACTAAACAAAAAACAGAAGCCATCCAAATTGGTACTGCTCACCAACTCCGCTTCTCCCCTTTAAACTGCATCACTTTTTCTGGCCACTCCATTAACCGCTCCCCCTCTGTTACAAATCAGGGAGTCGAATTTGACCCCCATCTGTCATTTCATACCCATGTCCATCACCTCTGCAAAATTGCATTTCTTCACCTCAGGAATATTCCTATACTCTGCCCCTCTATCTCCCTCATTGATGCTGAAAAAGCTGGTCCAGACCCCTTTGTCTCCACCAGGCTCGATTACTGCAATGCACTCCTATTCGGGATCCCTCAAAGGAGCCTTCAAAAACGTCAACACATCCACAACAGTCCTGCCAGGATTATGATGAGGGTCCACAAGTATGAACACATTACCCCTATTCTCCGGAAACTGCACTGGCTCCCCATCCACTACCGTATGGAATACTAAATCTACCTTTTGACCCACCAATGCATTAATGTACCAAATAACTCATCACACCACAATCTACATCAAGAAACCTTCGATCTGCAAATACACACGGTGTGTAGTCAATCCTGCTTTTGTTGAGAACATAGGGGAACCGTTGGAGCGATGATTTTTGTAGGTAGATGAGAGAAGATTAGAGACATCTCTGTCAAAGTAAACAATGATGGCATTTGAATGGTTCTGTAGTTGACGTGTTAGTTTGACCTTTTGCTCTGAGACAAATTCCATTGGCAAAAATTAGAGTGATTTGTCACAATGTGCGGGGAAGTTGCAAGGCAGCGCATATTTTGTTTGGATGTATTGAATTTGCCCGGAGGGTCTGCTCATTTGTTATCATCAAAGGATTTGTATTATTTAGTTTTTTTTGTGCAATGGTTATTAATTAACATAATTACCTATAAAATTACTTAAAACAGGGGTCCCCAGACTACGGCCCGCAGGAAGTCCCAAGTTTAAAAACAAGAAAAAAAACTTTTTTTTTTCTTTTTCTAAATATATCTTATCTAATCCATTTTCTACCGCTTGTTACTCTCGCCATCTCCTAGCCGCTCAGGCAAATCATATTGTCTGAAAAGGCATTTTACCATCGATAACGTGACATCATCGACAAAATGCGCGTTCTTTCAGTCAATTAGTGCGCAAGGAATATATATATAGATATATATATATACTACCGTTCAAAAGTTTGGGGTCACATTGAAATGTCATTTTTGAAGGAAAAGCACTGTACTTTTCAATAAAGATAACTTTAAACTAGTCTTAACTTTAAAGAAATACACTCTATACATTGTTAATGTGGTAAATGACTATTCTAGCTGCAAAAGTCTGGTTTTTGGTGCAATATCTACATAGGTGTATAGAGGCCCATTTCCAGAAACTATCACTCCAGTGTTCTAATGGTACAATGTGTTTGCTCATTGGCTCAGAAGGCTAATTGATGATTAGAAAACCCTTGTGCGATCATGTTCACACATCTGAAAACAGTTTAGCTCGTTACAGAAGCTACAAAACTGACCTTCCTTTGAGCAGATTGAGTTTCTGGAGCATCACATTTGTGGGGTCAATTGAAGGTTCAAAATGGCCAGAAAAATAGAACTTTCATCTGAAACTCGACAGTCTATTCTTGTTCTTGGAAATGAAGGCTATTCCACAAAATTGTTTGGGTGACCCCAAACTTTTGAACGGTAGTGTATATATATATATACATATATAAGTCATACCAAAGACTATAAAAATGAGACCCATTACCTCCCTGCTTGGCACTCAGGATCAAGGGTTGGAATTGGGGGTTCAATCACCAAAAATTATTCCCGGGCGTGGCCACCGCTGCTGCTCACTGCTCCCCTCACCTCCCAGGGGGTGAAAAAGGGTGATGGGTCAAATGCAGAGAATAATTTCGCCACACCTAGTGTGTGTGTGACAATCATTGGTACTTTAACTTTAACATATGTATATACACATATACTATATATATATATATATATATATATATATATATATATATATATATATATATATATATATATATATATATATATATATATATATATATATATATATATGTATATATATATGTATATATATATATATATATATATATATATATATTTATATATATATATTTATACTGTATATGTACATATACACACACATATATATATATATATATATATATATATATATATATATATATATATATATATATACACACACACATATATATATATACTCTATATATATATATATATACACATATACATATATACATGTGTGTATATATATATATAACCCAGGGCGGCCCCCGAGTCAAAAGGTTTGGGGACCCTTGACTTAAAGTAATGTTAATTAGTATCACGGAATTCAGCAAGTTCCATTTCAAAGGTTCCATTGTAAAAAAAGGACCCTAAGAAGTAGGAAACATCTGTCTGTGCTGGAGTGATGCATGTACAGTATTATCTTGTCTGAAAGTGAGGTGGACGCTAAAGTTTGTACCACAGGGAAGGGAAGAAGTGCAACACATCACATATATATTTTTAAATGGATTAGGGCATATGCAACATGCAATCAGTTCTGCACCTTCAGTCATGATGTCATTTCCTGAGAAGTGGTCATTGGTCCCCCCGAGAGTGTATGATGGCTCCCTCCACAGGGCATCCAGCTCAGCAGGAGAGATGTCTGTGAAGGGGAACAAATCAGTGCTGGAGGAATCACATTCTTCAAAGTTTTGATATAAACGCACCATGTTGCTACCTAGCCAGGGGACAGACGGGCAGGGGAGTCCAAATACACAAAGTTAGTAAAGGGTCTTAGGATGGCACTGTGCACACACGGGCTTGGCAAAGACACACACACACACACGCACACACAAGGTGATGTCAGATAATCCTCCAAAAGCACCTCAGTCCTGAGCGTGCACACGTTTTTTTTTTAGACACAACAAAACACGGTAACCCACTGCACTTTGCTTCTTTCTCAACGCTGTGTCAGTGCTAATGCATCCTGCCAAGCGTTCAAAACGGAACAATAGAGCGCACAACTTGGCCAAACAATGCAACATGACATGATGTCAGAGAGGACAAGCGCCCATTCTCTTCCACCCTCGGACACAAAAGACAGGAGCGCCGGGGTCAGGCTTGCAACACCCACATGCTTTCTACAACACGGAAACACACAGTGTTACCTTCTTGACTTAGTGTGTTACCCATGATGCACATTGAGCTACGCTCCACTACTAGTCATGACAGTGCTGAGGCAGCACGGGGCGGGCGGCTCGGGGACCGACCTGTGAAGGAGGAGAGGCAGAATTTGATGAGGGGTCCACAGCAGGAGGAGTTGAGCAGCGGTCTGCAGCAACAAGACGCCATTTGGCCCAGGAAGCTGCAGCTCCCGGGGATCAGTGCCATCCCATCAGTTCCCTTCTGCCCCTGGAACAACAACTCACACTCTTCCTCCCTGTGTTGGACAGGCCCGCTTCCCTTTCCTATGTCTGCACTTATCCCGCTCACTCGTTCTTTCTCTCCTCTCACCAGTCAATGTTGAGTGTCCCTTCTTTACAAGCTGCATCTCCTCCGGTCTGGCTTTCACTCCGCAGTCCCACCGTCTCTTTCTGTCTCCATCCATCTCCACCCACTAGCCTCTCTCTCTCTCTCTCTCTCTCTCTCTCTCTCTCTCTCTCTCTCTCTCTCTCTCTCTCTCTCTCTCTCTCTCTCTCTCTCTCTCTCTCTCCTGCCCAGTCAATGTATGAGTGCACACAGCACTTTCCAGTTGGTATGAGTGTGTAGGGGGAAGGCCTTGACAGAGATTCCCCCCCCTGTCTTGTTGTGTGTGCACGCATGCTTGTGTGGGGGGGCCGACTGGCAAAATATGCGCAGAATGTGTGTCACAATAAACACTGTGTGTGATAATTGCTGACCTGCAGTGAGGCAATGCCATGAAGGGACAGGAAAAGAAGGGGGAGAGCTGCCTGCTATAGAGTACATCACTTATCTCAAATCTCTCTGCCCTCTGCTGTGATGAGGAACAAAGGTACGGTACGACATGACATCAGCACGAGGACAGCGTCACGCTGCACCACGCCAGGAGAAGCAGATAAAGAAGTGTAACGATGATGTGGAAATTAATTCAATTGATTTACATAGTTTAAAGGCCTACTGAAACCCACTACTACCGACCACGCAGTCTGATAGTTTATATATCAATGATGAAATCTTAACATTGCAACACATGCCAATACGGCCGGGTTAGATTACTAAAGTGCAATTTTAAATTTCCCGCGAAATATCCTGCTGAAAACGTCTCGGTATGATGACGTTTGCGCGTGACGTCAAGGATTGTAGAGGACATTTTGGGACACCATGGTGGCCAGCTATTAAGTCGTCTATTTTCATCGCAAAATTCCACAGTATTCTGGACATCTGTGTTGGTGAATCTTTTGCAATTTGTTCAATGAACAATGGAGACAGCAAAGAAGAAAGCTGTAGGTGGGAAGCGGTGTATTAGCGGCCGGCTGCAGCAACACAAACACGTAGCCGGTGTTTCATTGTTTACATTCCCGAAAGATGACAGTCAAGCTTTACCATTGGCCTGTGGAGAACTGGGACAACAGAGACTCTTACCAGGAGGACTTTGAGTTGGATACGCGGTACCGTGAGTACGCAGCTGCGGCTTCCAAACATTTGATCGCTTGCCCGTACGTGCGTGCCGCTATGTGCATGTCACGTACGTAACTTTGGGGACTTTGGGGAAATATATGTGCTGTATGAACTTTGGGGAGGTGAACGGTACTTTGGGCTGTGGGATTGAGTGTGTTGTGCGGGTGTTTGAGTTGTATTGGCGGGTTATATGGACGGGAGGGTGGAGGTGTTTGTTATGCGGGATTAATTTGTGGCATGTCCTTCACTCTCACTTTCCTCATCCACAAATCTTTCATCCTCGCTCAAATTAATGGGGAAATCGTCGCTTTCTCGGTCCGAATCGCTCTCGCTGCTGGTGGCCATGATTGGGGGGCGGTATAGCTCGGTTGGTAGAGCGGCCGTGCCAGCAACTTGAGGGTTGCAGGTTCGATCCCCGCTTCCGCCATCCTAGTCACTGCCGTTGTGTCCTTGGGCAAGACACTTTACCCACCTGCTCCCAGTGCCACCCACACTGGTTTGAATGTAACTTAGATATTGGGTTTCACTATGTAAAGCGCTTTGAGTCACTTGAGAAAAAGCGCTATATAAATGTAATTCACTTCACTTCACTAAACAATGTGCAGATGTGAGGAGCTCCACAACCGGTGACGTTACGCGCATATCGTCTGCTACTTCCGGTACAGGCAAGGCTTTTTTATCAGCGACCAAAAGTTGCAAACTTTATCGTCGATGTTCTCTACTAAATCCTTTCAGCAAAAATATGGCAATATCGTGAAATGATCAAGTATGACACATAGAATGGACCTGCTATCCCCGTTTAAATAAGAAAATCGCATTTCAGTACGCCTTTAAAGTACCACTGATAGTCACACACACACACTAGGTGTCGTGAAATTACCCTCTACATTTGACCCATCCCCTTGTTCCACAACCTGGGAGGTGAGGAGAGCAGTGAGCAGCAGCGGTGGCCGCGCTCGGAAATCATTTTGGTGATTTAACCCCCAATTCCAACCCTTGATGCTGAGTGCCAAATAAACATCCAATTCTGAATCAGTTGATCAATATAATACACCCAGAAGTCATTTTTATTAATGGATTTATGTTTTTAAAACACACTGTTAAAAAATGCATTTTCAATGAAAATATGCCTTATAAAAGTGGTCCCGAACCACCGGTCCGGGGACCGGTACCGGTCCGTGGCGCATTTGCTACCAGGCCGCAGGGAAACATTAAATAATTTGTAAACGACTGCCTTTTCTCCGACTTAACTTTCCCACTAGACACACCAATAAATAAGCTTGTTTATACTGTAGATGTACAATAAAACTCCTTGTTGCCATTTGTAATATTTGTTATAACTTTGTGATATGATACAATGCACATTAATGAACATATACAATATAAATGTGACAGATTGTAGCCAAAGGCTGATTTCCATCTGCATTTCATTGAAAAGAAACACGTCCAGGGCTCCCACTAATTCAACGTTATAGTGAGTTGTATTTTTCATGCACTTATTTTTGCTGTATTTATCTGGCACGAGTGGAAAGCCGGTCCCTGAAAATAATGCCTACATTAAACCGGTCCGTGATGCAAAAAAGTTTGGGGACCACTGCCTTATAAAAAAACTTTTTTTTTTTAATCAGGATCCTTTTTTTTTTTTTTTAAATAGTTAAAAAGTAGTATGGAGTAATAAATAAACATCATATTAGGAATCATTTTTGGTGATTTATTCCCCAATTCCAACCCTTGATGCTGAGTGCCAAGCAGGGAGGTAATGGGTCCCATTGTTATAGTCTTTGGTATGAGTATGGGTTTCAACTAACGACCTATCGATCTCAACAATTATCAATAACTTCATATTGATATAATGTTGTGTATTATCGATTGATAAAACAAAGAAAAATAATTTTAATACACCGGAAAGAAAATTTTAAAAAAATTCTGATTTTATGACTATGTTGTTTTACAGACAAAATAAATGAAGCCAGTATAATTATGGCAAAATACAATTGATCTCTTAAATGGTTTTTCTTTACCATATTTTCTGGACCATAGGGCGCACCGGATTATAAAGCGCACTGCCGATGAGCGGGTCTATTCAGGCAGCATCTTTTCATCCGTGGCTCACTAGTGCAACAACGCTGGAAATGGGCCGACAATCCATCCAGCGGTGCGGCTTCAAAGTCATACTAAAACATTTTGACAGAGTTTTGAGTGCCGTGTGTAATGTTCTTTATTTTCAATGGAACAGTTAAAGTGTCGGTGTTGTTTACTGGCGTCATATTGCAGTCTACACGTATCTCTTATGGGTCACACTTATTATTACACCATGTACCAAAAAAATTGCTTTGAGGTCAGTAAGCACAACCAGAATTATTCCGTACATTAGGCGCACCGGGTTATAAGGCGCATTGTCGATTTTTGAGAAAATTAAAGGATTTTAAGTGGGCTTTATAGTCCGACAAATGCGGTAATTTGGATCAGGGGTGTTACAAAGTGCAGCCATTTGTGGCCCACAGCTCGTTTTTTTGTTTTTTGTTTGTTTGTTTTTTGTATTTTTTTTATTGGTGTGCTGCACACCATTGAACACATTAAACAAAACATCGGTAAATGTAAAGATAAAAAGGTTTTGAAAATACTCATAATAACAAAATAATAAAAAGATTTGACTTTAAATATATGTTATGTAGAACAATATTATTTGCCTTTTTACAAAATTTAAAAATACATAGAGAATGCTGGGCCTCAGTGTGTGAGTGTGAATGCTTGTCTGTTGGTTTTTGTTGGCCCTGTGATGAAGTGGCGACTTGTCCGGTGTGTACCCTGCCTTCCGCCCTAGTGCAGATGGAATAGGCTTCAGTCCCCAACCCCACGACCCCAAAAGGGACAAGTGGTAGATAATGATGGATCGATGCTGCTTAATTTTTCTGTATGCGGCATTTTGAGACTATATTGACTTGTTTTTGTAAATATTGCTATAAGAAGCTCCATGACTGTTAACTTTTTTTTTAAATAGACCATAGTCCTGCTAGGGTTAATCCGGTAATATTAAACTATATCTGTGTAGTATTACCTTCATCCTCACATACTTTAACCCCGACCATTTTAAATTTGACTGTGACTCATTCTTAAAACATCCCAAAAAAGTATCTGACTCTTGAGATCCCTGACCATTCTTTAGGCCAGGGTTGTCAAACAACAGATTGACAACTGGGGCAGCTCTCGGTCCCATATTTCATGGCCCTCTACTTAAACTCAAAGATTAGTGTAATTATATTATCTTAAATCCTACTAGAATGAACTGTAATTAAGATAACGGTGCAAAGACAAAAAATACAACCAAACAAACACACATTGGTTAACACAAAGAGCAACTTCCTATAAGCAAGCGGAATTGTCTCTGACCATTTCCCGGGGAACGCAACAGTGTCAAAATATGAAATTAAATTACAAATTCAATTACATTTTACATTTATAATAATGTCTTACAGTCTACCATAGCTTCTGATAGAAGTAGTTATCAATTTTGACAAGTTTTCAATAAACTCAAACTCAATTAATCACGTGGTTAAAACGTGATTCTAAAGTGAATACCTCCTGTGGCCTAGTTTCACCACAAGTCAACCTCCAGTAAATTGAGTTTGAGACCCCTGCTTTAGCCTCTAGGATTGTATGGCCTTTAATTACTGATCACAGAAACACAAGTTTTCCCCCTCCTTTGTCCTTTATGGTCAAAGAGGCTGAAACCTGCAGTAATGTCATCTTTGCTTTCTGAGGGCTGAACACTCATGACTCATACTAAACGGTCTAGCTCCATCCTATCTTGCTGATTGTATTGTACCATATGTCCCGGCAAGAAATCTGCTTTCTAAGAACTCCGGCTTATTAGTGATTCCCAGAGCCCAAAAAAAGTCTGCGGGCTATAGAGCGTTTTCTATTTGGGCTCCAGCACTCTGGAATGCCCTCCCGGTAACAGTTAGAGATGCTACCTCAGTAGAAGCATTGAAATCCCATCTTAAAACTCATTTGTATACTCTAGCCTTTAAATAGGCCCCCCTTTTAGACCAGTTGATCTGCCATCTCTTTTTGCTCTGCCCCCCTCTCCTGCGTGGAGAGGTTATCAGGTGACCACAGATGAGCGCTAGCTGTTCAAAGTCGGGACCCGGGGTGAACCACTCATCTGTGCATCAGTTGGGGACGTCTCTGCGCTGCTAACTTGTCTCCATTCAAGATGATTCCCTGCTGGTCCTACTATGGACTGGACTCTCACATTATTAACTAGATCCACTCGACATCAATTGCACCGGTCGCCCAGAGCGGGGGTCCCCATGTCTGCAGTCCCCTCCAAGGTTTCTCGTAGTTCCCATTGGGTTGAGTTTTGTCTTGCCCTGATGTGGGATCTGAGCCGAGGATGTCATTGTGGCTTGTGCAGCCCTTTGAGACACTTGTGATTAAGGGCTATATGAATAAACTTTGATTGACTGAATGTGTGCATCTTGTGAGAATGAAAGCTGTAAACAAGTTGGAGTTGTTATGTTATGGATGCTATTTTGCCTGTTCCTCCCAGTGTAACCAATTATATCTAATCTAATAAAAAGCATTGCTCAAATCAGACAAGGTCACATGCTTGTTTTGTGAGTGACCAGAAGCTAGACATGGGACACTGGTGGGCAACAGCGCACACAAACCAAACACATGTAACAAAGGCCAAAATGGGACTTGTGATGTAGAAAAGTCACCATATCCTCTATATAGAACAACTATGGCTCGAGCTGCACATTCCTGACAGCTGGGGCATCAAAACTCTTCCTCCTGTGTGCGGCAGCACATTATGGACAGTGTCAATAAAGTGTCATGTCACTGAAAGAGTTCAGTCACAGAAACAGCGTGTAAAGCTTTAAAAGTGTCTGCATACCATGAGTGAGTTAACCTAATATCCTCCATGAAAGCAACCTAACAAGAAACACATGCTGTCTCTGGCTGTGTTCAAATGAACAGTTTGCAGCAAGGTGTGTTTTGTGTCTGATGTGGGTTTGTACATTTCAAATATGTGGTTTAGTAATATGAGAGAACGGGTCTTTAATTTTAGACTCACCCCCTGTTAGCTCCCTTGCATGCCTTTGTGTCTTGGACCGAGTTCCCTGCAGAGAGAGTCCCACATTTGTACTGCAAACAAACACAGCTGAATTGTAGCGTCTTCTACTATCTGACTTTAAACATGTTCATTATAAAACAGTTTTCAGAACATGTCTTACTGGTGTACTTGAAATCTACTTCCTGTGTGGCGGCTCCTCCAGTTTATGGCAAGTACAAGGGTCAGCAAGATGTTGAAAACAGGTTTAAAAAAACAACTCTCACCTCTCTCTTGGTCCACTCTCAGTCCATTGCTCTGTGGCTGACACAACATGTGTGCTTCAGCAGGATGTTCCTGACGGCTACCATCACTCCTTTACGTCGCCGAAAACTCACAGGAGAAATAGCAGAGAATCAGAATGTGTAGACGTCTGAGTGTATTTGCCTTTAAACACCACACACGGGGCTGTCCCACATGGCATGTCTCTGACTGAGGACTAACTCCTCCCATCATTTCTTTAGGACAAGGCTAAAGCCTTCCTCGCTTCCCTCCGTCACCACTCTTCCTTTGCACAAAACATATCAGGTAACCCAACAATGGTTCATCGGCAAGCGGATATTTTTAACCTTTCAAAACCATTTGTACCAACTGCCATAACCTGTCCTCTTATACAGAGACGTTGAAGAGTGTTTCCTCATTCTAAAATACCAGTCGCACCAGTTCGAGGGATAAGATGTCAGGTTTGAACCACTTCCAACAAATATTTTGTTTCCATACCTGAGGGATGCCTGGTCTGCATTCCTTAACCTGGCCCTGCCCTTCACTTCACTTCACTTCACATGCAACTTTGTTTGCATTACTATGATAATGTCAGATTATGTCTTGTATTTATCCTCATAACATAGCCGCATGTGGCTCTTCTGCCTCATTGTTGAGGCTCCCTGAGATTTATTTTTTTAACCCCAAAATGAGAAAAGTCTGCCTTTTTCAAAATAGTTCTATAATTTACGACTGTCTATGTTACGTTTCGTGGAGTAGAAGAAGCGTCACAATGTCTCTTTTGATAGTAAAGGTTGCAGACCCCTGAGATAGCCTATTTATATATCTATATCTGGGGAAACAACTACAAATGTGCGCTTTGTTCACTAAATGTGTTACAAAAAAGATCAATTAGAATAATACATAATGTTAGATATTGAGAACATACAAAACCATTATTTATTCTATCACAATTATTGAAATTCAACGATTTGGTGCATTTGCAAACAGCTAAAATCATGAGTCAAGCAAACTATAACCTGCTACCCAAGAATGTACAACAATTCTTCTCAACAAAAGAAGAGATATATAACCTTAGAGGAAAATCTCATTTAAAGCATTTGTATGCTCGTACAACACTTAAAACCTTTAGCATATCTGTATGTGGAATTAAATTATAGAATGGATTAACCAAATAAATCAAACAAAGCACCAATATGATTCAGTTTAAGAGACTGTTCAAACTACAAGTGTTCACAAAGTACAGAGAACAAGAATTATGATGAACATCTTGAACCTTTTTTTTATTGGGACAAAGATTATTTATGTATTTAATATTTGTTTGCTTACTATGGTATATTATTTATGTATTATTTATTTGTTCACTGTTCTGTTTCAGAGAACAAGGAAATGGGATAAAGTTGCTATGGTATGAAAAGGGGTAGGATTAAATAAGCTTTGCTTCTTCCCACTCCTTTTCAGACGTGCTGTAATGAAACAACTGGAAATGTGTGATGCATTACATTGTATCGTATGCATGTTCGAAATAAACTGAAACTGAACTGAACTGAACTATATATTTTTATCAATAACGCTTTTACTAGCCCGTCTTTATGCACAGAGAGATAATAATCCGAATAATAACATCAGCCCCACACTGAACATGTGATCGTGCAATTGGCTATGCAAAGCTGCTGGACACAGACCATTTATTTTGCTCAGTTTGCCAACGTGTGTGGCTGTGTGTGCGTGTGTGCGTGCGTGTGTGCGTGTGTGTGTGTGTGTGTGTGTGTGTGTGTGTGTGTGTGTGTGTGTGTGTGTGTGTGTGTGTGTGTGTGTGTGTGTGTGTGTGTGTGTGTGTGTGTGTGTGTGTGTGTGTGTGTGTGTGTTAGGAGGACAAAGAGCACTGGTTGTGAGGATTATTGTAAAGAATTTAGCAGACTGCTGATGAGGGACACATAAACTGAGGGTGATTGATAAACACAAGCTACAGCCTCCCTCCAATGGAATAACATTAGGTGAAGTATTGTGACGCTTAGGACGCAATCATATTACACATGTGGGTAAATTACACATAAAATAAAAATGCAATTGGGGCCATTTAAATTCTTTTGAGCAGAGATAGGTAGAATAGTCAAAAGCTTTCCCTCTCTGTATCTGCACTGCTCTCCCAAATCAATTTTCCTCTCAACAAAATTGACTAGATTCGGGGGAACCTGCCTGTCCTGACAGAACGGTTGTTGCTGGCCGCAGGACTCTTTTGAGAAGCGGAGTACCAAGTGCCTGGCGACCCTTTCAGTTGAAGACGTTACAGATAGCTAACTATTTGTTTTACTCATCCGCCTCCCCCCCCGTCCACCTTTTCCCACCTTTTACGGGGTGCCACCCTCGTGGAGACCCGTCAGTGTTACTGTTCTGCCACCCTGTACAATTTTTGTCTGCTCTTGAACAGGTTTGTGCTGAAAATGTAATTCCGTTGTTCTTTTTTAGGTGCAATGACAATAAAGTGCTATCTTAATCCAGTGTTTGTTGGATACAAATTTAAACCATCACCAACCATGCATCACTATAGCTCTTGTCTCAAAGTAGGTGCACTGTCACGACCTGTCACATCACGCCGTGACTTATTTTGAGTTTTTTGGTTGTGCTCTCGTGCATAGTGTTTTAGTTCTTGTCTTGCGCTCCTATTTTGGTGGATTTTCCTGTTTTTTGGTATTTTCCTGTTGCAGTTCCATGTCTTCCTTTGAGCGCAATTCCCCACACCTGCTTTGTTTTAGCAATCAAGAATATTTCAGTTGTTGCTATCTTTTTTTGTGTGGACATTGTTGATTGTCATGTCATGTACGGATGTACTTTGTGGACGCCATCTCTGCTCGACACGCTGTAAGTCTTTGCTGTCGTCCAGCATTCTGTTTTTGTTTACTTTGTCGCCAGTTCAGTTTTAGTTTCGTTCTGCATAGCCATCCTTAAGCTTTAATGCTTTTTCTTAGGGGCACTCACCTTTTGTTTATTTTTGGTTTAAGCATTAGATACCTTTATACCTGCACACTGCCTCCCGCTGTCGTCTGCATATTGTGATCACGACAAACCATTGTCGTCTCACACGACGTGTTCCCGACATCTACAAAGCAATTAGCTACCAGCTTCCACCTACTGATATTGAGAATAACATGGTTACTCTGCCGAGCTCTAGACAGCATATAATTTGCAGATTATAATTACTGGTGTGCAAAAAGTATTTTGCAAATCTGGCACACCAGACTGTATCTCACGGCACAGTGGTTGAAAAACACTGTCCTAATCTATCCACATACAGAAAAAAAATTAAAGGATGAGGGTGCCACTTTCGTAAATGTTGTGCTTGAAAGATACCAAAACTAATACAACTTAGGTCAATCAATATGTGATAAACCATCTGAACAAAATATACATCTTAGCTTTGTGTTAACAAAAATAATTAGTGTGATAGCCAATCCAACCTCCTTGAGATATTAAATGTATTCTTCATATTATTCTTTACTAATATGATCCTGCCAACTAAAAGCTTTATAAAGACTTTAGCAGACTCAAAAAATGGCCATGTCTTTCAAGAAATGTGTACACATGTTCATTATGACAGTATGTACGGAACTCGTCAAAGAATGGTCGGCGACCATTTTGGTTTCCATTTTTGGAATTTTGGAATGCTATAATCCGAGATGTGTTTATTTTTGTCTTGAGAAGGCACCAACAAAAAACATGGCCCCTGGTCCTCACTTTGGAGACTCCTAAATTTGTAAAATGGTTCCGCACATGACCACGATAAACACATTTCCGTGAAGTCATATTTATTAATCATATAAATCAACTGTTTTCATAGTGCAGAGCATTAAAAAAATATATATATTTCACAACCTTCTGAATACATCTATCAACATTATGAGAACCCTCTACACATGAAAAAAACACCCTTTAGTTGCCTTTACACTCTTTTCATTTAATTTAACAGTTATACTTAAAGTCAGATCCTTGTATAGACAACCAACATATGCGGTCCCCTCCAAGGTTTCTCATTGTAATCCCATGGGGTTGAGGTTTTTTTTGCCCTGATGTGGGATCTGAGCCGAGGATGTCGTTGTGGCTTGTGCAGCCCTTTGAGACACTTGTGATTTAGGGTTATATAAATAAACTTTAATTGATTGATTGATTGATATAATGTCAGGCGAACTCAGGAACCTTTGATATGTGAAATTAAAAGTTTTAGCGACGACAATGAACATTTCCCATCCATCACACATCAGGGAATGTTTGCCGGTGCCGCAAACCTGACCTGCCCTGCTGCCCTCATTGCACGGGAAGGCCAACTTCCTGTTTTTCCCCTATCAGCCAAGAGGATAAATGTAGAGCACACAATTGACACCAAGCATAGTCAGCACCCAAGACCAGAGAGCACGGATCCACTCAGACTGAAACAGACTGGCCTCGAATATATTGTCCATACTTGGTCTAATTAGCAAAGCAGGCTAAAGTTATACTGTAATAGAGTAAACACATAAAAAGAGCACAAAATAGCAAACAGAGGAGAAAAACTTTGAGGGTTAAGATTCTGTATTTGGTACACTTAGACTTAGAGACTTAGACTTGGACTTCCTTTTATTGTCATTTAATTTGAACTTTACAGTACTAGTACAAGATATCTACTGTAAATCTAAATGTGTTGTTCATTTTACAACCTAGTTAGCATGGCCTTTGATGCTGCAGTAAATTTAGCAACAAATAAGGACAGAGGACAGTGTGTGTGATGGCAGAGGAGAGCGAGGCGCTCACATCCCATTGACCCATTGTCCTGCTTCCTTTTCAGCTACACAAGCAGGGTTTCCTCAGGACGCAGTCGGGGGATCACTGAATAAAAACAGCACACGCACACCAGGGTTGCAGGGGTTCTATAAGGGGAGGACAGAAAAATATTTGTCATTTTTTTGCACTCCTGGTATGCCGACATCCTCCCAAATTCCAAAAACATGCCTGTTAGGTGAATTGGGGACTGTTGACTGCTGACCAGTACAGGGTCCTCTGACCCCAAGCGCACCGTGATAGGTTCCAGTTTATTGTAGGGACCCTAAGGAGGGCAGGCTGTGTAAAAATTGGATTGATGTTATGTAATTTTCAAAATGGAGCTTACTTTAGGGTCGCATCTTTTACCCCATTTTTATTAGACCAGGGCCGATGTACAAAACCCAAAACCAGTGAAGTTGGCACATTGTTTAATTCGTAAATAAAAACAGAATACAATGATTTGGAAATCATTTTCAACGTATATTCAATTGAATAGACTGCAAAGACAAGATATTTAATGTTCGAACTGAGAAAAATTTTTTTTTTTGCAAATAATCATTAACTTAGAATTTAATGGCAGAAACACATTGCAAAAAAGTTGGCACAGGGGCATTTTTACCAATGTGTTACATGGCCTTTTCCTTTTAACAACACTCAGTAAACGTTTGATAACTGAGGAGACCAATTTTTGAAGCTTTTCAGGTGGAATTCTTTCCCATTCTTGATTGATGTACAGATTAAAAGTTGTTCAACAGTCCTGGGTCTCCGTTGTGGTATTTTAGGCTTCATATTGTGCCACACATTTTCAATGAGAGACAGGTCTGGACTACAGGCAGGCCAGTCTACTACCCGTACTCTTTTATTATGAAGCCATGCTGTTGTAACACGTGGCTTGGCATTGTCTTGCTGAAATAAGCAGGGGCATCCATGATAACGTTGCTTGGATGGCAACATATGTTGCTCCAAAACCTGTATGTACCTTCCAGCATTAATGGTGCCTTCATATATGTGTAAGTTACCCATGCCTTGGGCACTAATACACCCCCATACCATCATAGATGCTGGCTTTAGAACTTTGCGCCTCTAACATTCCGGATGGTTCTTTTCCTCTTTGGTCCGGAGAACACAACGTTCACAGTTTCCAAAAACAATTTGAAATGTGGACTCGTCCGACCTCAGAACACTTTTCCACTTTGCATCAGTCCATCTTAGATGAGCTCGGGTCCAGCGAAGCCGGCAGCATTTCTGGGTGTTGTTGATAAATGGCTTTGGCTTTGCATAGTAGAGTTTTAACTTGCACTTACAGATGTAGCGATGAACTGCAGTTACTGACAGTGGTTTTCTGAAGTGTTCCTGAGCCCATGTGGTGGTATCCTTTACACACTGATGTCGCTTTTTGATGCACTACCGCCTGAGGGATCGAAGGTCCGAAATACCATCGCTTACATGCAGTGATTTCTTCAGATTCTCTGAGTCAGCCAACTTCCGGCGCCCCTTGCAAAAGAAGGGGAGAAACAGGTAAACGGGGGGCAGGGGGGAAATAAAAATAAAATTCAGTCTAAGCCTGGGCCCCTGGAGAGGGGGTCCAGACTGAGGCCAAGGGAATAAAATCTCATAGCCATAGCACACATAAACATGTGTGTCAGAGGGAACATCAAAGAACACAAAGGACATGTAAAGAGAAGAGCTGATGCAACCAGCCACTTCCACACACAGCCACAAAAGTAAAAAAAACAACAACAAAAAAACAAAAAAAACATATACACTGTGGTGACCTCTGCGGTGTTCCACGCCATTGTCTGCTGGGGTGGGGGGAGCATGGCCAGAGACAGGAGTAATAAAATAAAATAATGGCAAAAAAGCACATGAAAACAAGAGGGAAACATCAGGAACACAAAAGGATGAAACAAGCGCACAGAGCTCCTGCCAACAGCAGCCACTACAGAGGCGCCATCTTGGGGAAAAAACGGGAAAAAAACACGCTTTTGTCAATATTCAGTATTCAAAATTCACCTACTCAGTGGCCTAGTGGTTAGCGTGTCCGCCCTGAGATCGGTAGGTTGTGAGTTCAAACCCCGGCCGAGTCATACCAAAGACTATAAAAATGGGACCCATAACCTCCCTCCCTCAGCATCAAGGGTTGGAATTGGGGGTTAAATCACCAAAAATGGGGATGGGTCAAATGCAGAGGACAAATTTCACCACACCTAGTGTGTGTGTGACAATCATTGGAACTTTCACTTTAACTTAATATGAACATGTATTAAATAATTATAGTTGCATAATACCTACAAATACAAAGTCTCCAAGGCAGTAGCTTATTACAAACCCCGTTTCCATATGAGTTGGGAAATTGTGTTCGATGAAATATAAACGGAGTACAATGATTTGCAAATCATTTTCAACCCATATTCAGTTGAATATGCTACAAAGACAACATATTTGATGTTCAAACTGATAAACATTTTTTTTTTTGCAAATAATCATTAACTTTAGAATTTGATGCCAGCAACACGTGACAAAGAAGTTGGGAAAGGTGGCAATAAATACTGATAAAGTTGAGGAATGCTCATCAAACACTTATTTGAAACATCCCACAGGTGTGCAGGCTAATTTGGAACAAGTGTGTGCCATGATTGGGTATAAAAACAGCTTCCCAAAAAATGCTCAGTCTTTCACAAGAAAGGATGGGGTGAGGTACACCCCTTTGTCCATAACTGCGTGAGCAAATAGTCAAACAGTTTAAGAACAACGTTTCTCAAAGTGCAATTGCAAGAAATTTAGGGATTTCAACATCTACGGTCCATAATATCATCAAAAGGTTCAGAGAATCTGGAGAAATCACTCCACGTAAGCGGCATGGCTGGATGACCATGACCATGACCATGACATTGAATGACCGTGACCTTCGATCCCTCAGACGGCACTGTATCAAAAACCGACATCAATCTCTAAAGGATATCACCACATGGGCTCAGGAACACTTCAGAAAACCACTGTCACTACATACAGTTTGTCGCTACATCTGTAAGTGCAAGTTAAAGCTCTACTATGCAAAGCGAAAGCCATTTATCAACAACATCCAGAAACGCCGCTGGCTTCTCTGGGCCCGAGATCATCTAAGATGGACTGATACAAAGTGGAAAAGTGTTCTGTGGTCTGACGAGTCCACATTTCAAATTGTTTTTGGAAATATTCGACTTCGTGTCATCCGGACCAAAGGGGAAGCGAACCATCCAGACTGTTATCGACGCAAAGTTCAAAAGCCAGCATCTGTGATGGTATGGGGTTGCATTAGTGCCCAAGACATGGGTAACTTGCACATCTGTGAAGGCACCATTAATGCTGAAAGGTACATACAGGTTTTGGAACAACATATGCTGCCATCTAAGCGGCGTCTTTTTCATGGACGCCCCTGCTTATTTCAGCAAGACAATGCCAAGCCACATTCAGCACGTGTTACAACAGCGTGGCTTCGTAAAAAAAGAGTGCGGATACTTTCCTGGCCCGCCTTCAGTCCAGACCTGTCTCCCATCGAAAATGTGTGGCGCATTATGAAGTGTAAAATACGACAGCGGAGACCCCGGACTGTTGAACGACTGAAGCTCTACATAGAACAAAAATGGGAAATCATTCCACTTTCAAAGCTTCAACAATTAGTTTCCTCAGTTCCCAATCGTTTATTGAGTATTGTTAAAAGAAAAGGTGATGTAACAAAGTGGTGAACATGCCCTTTCCCAACTACTTTGGCACGTGTTGCAGCCATGAATATCTAAGTTAATTATTATTTGAAAAAAAAAAAAAAAAAGTTTACGAGTTTGAACATCAAATATCTTGTCTTTGTAGTGCATTCAATTGAATATGGGTTGAAAAGGATTTGCAAATCATTGTATTCTGTTTATATTTACATCTAACACAATTTCCCAACTCATATGGAAACGGGGTTAGTACAAAGTATCAATTGAATGAATTATTGCAGCCACTAGATGTCGCCAAAAAAAACAATGATCACTCCACTTTAACCCAAAGGGTTGGAATTGGGGGTTAAATCACCAAAAATGATTCCCGGGCGTGGCCACCGCTGCTGCCCACTGCTCCCCTCTGAACAAGGGGATGGGTCAAAAGCAGAGGACAAATTTCACCACACTTAGTGTGTGTGTGACAATCAGTGGAACTTTAACTTTAACTTAATATAAACAAGTATCAAATAATTATAGTTGCAAAATACTTACATATACAAAGTTTCCAAGGCAGTAGCTTATTACAAAGTATCAATTTTATGAATTATTGCAGCCACTAGATGTCACCAAAAACAATGACCACTCGACTTTAACCCAAAGACATAGTATAAATCCATTACAGACAATTAATAATAAACAGGTTAGTGTTTTTTTCCACACAACAAAAACCCTTAATTTAGTTTATGTTTTTGTTTTTTTGTTTGTTTGTTTGTTTGTTTTTGTTTTTTTGTAGTTTGTAGTTTGTTTTTATACAAAACATATTTTTAAAATATCTTCGATCTATCTAGGATCAGATAAATATAACGTTTAAAAGATATGCAATCGCACTTAAAATATTTGTCGGTCAAAAATGAAAAAATAAAATACATTTAACAATAAAAAATAAATTGCTTTATTAACGCACATTAATTCCAGCCTTTCACAGCCACATAAAAATGAAGTAGCGGGCCAGACCTTGGCCATGGGCCCTGAGTTTGACAGCAATGTAGTGAAGTGAAGTGAATTATATTTATATAGCGCTTTTCTCTAGTGACTCAAAGCGCCTTAAATAGTGAAACCCATTATCTAAGTTACATTTAAACCAGTGTGGGTGGCACTGGGAGCAGGTGGGTAAAGTGTCTTGCCCAAGGACACAACGGCAGTGACTAGGATGGCGGAAGCGGGGAACAAACCTGGAACCCTCAAGTTGCTGGCACGGCCACTCTACCAACCGAGCCATACCGCCCCATGTATTAGACGTTTTTGTGAAACCACACCAGAACTACACAAACCAGTCCAGGTAATTACTCCAGCAATTACACACTGTGGAGCATGTGTCACAAATAACCCCGCCCCTTGCAGTATGCATGAGGTTTGTCCAGCAGAGGGCAGTGTTACAGCAGTTTTCACAACAACCCCTGACTTCCTCTGTAAATAAAATGCGTTTAAGGGTTTTTCGCAGCTTAGTATTGTCTAATATTTATCAACACTTATTCTGCACAGCACAAGCATTGCAAAGAAAAAATAATGTTTTGTTTTTTTGCAGATGAACTGAAAGAGTGTCACTAGGGAGCTGTGCGTGAAGCTGCCAGGAATGACGTAGTCGCCTCCCCATGAGGACAAGACAGGTGCGTCAAGCAATGACATCTACTTACGCATAGGGACACTTTCACAATAAAAAAAAACGTTCAAGTCTCAGTGGATTAGGCGTTCTGTCAGACACAATGAAAGCACAACCACTCCTTGCACAACAATAGTCTAGAGGTTAGAGTGTCCGCCCTGAGACTGGGAGGTTGTGAGTTCAAACCCTGGTCGAGTCATACCAAAGACTATAAAAATGGGACCCATTGCCTCCCTGCTTGGCACTCAGCATCAAGAGTTGGAATAGGGGGTTAAATCACCACTGCTGCTCACTGCTCCCCTCACCTCCCAGGGGGTGAACATGGGGATCAATTGCAGAGGGTCATTTCACCACATCTAGTGTGTGTGTGACTATCATCAGGACTTTTTAATAGTGACTGGAGTGCAGCATTGAACATGTCATACAGTACTATTATTTAATTAGTATTCATCATGTTGGTTGTTTTAAGTACATTTTATTTATAATGTGCTTTTCACAGATAAAATCACAAAGCGCTGTACAAAACATAGGTGAAGTAAAACAACAATTCAATTAAAACAACAAGGGCAACACCATAAAAATGGTACAAAGTGGATTAAAAATTATAGTTAAAAGGTGCCATTAACTAAAAGGTTAACTAAAAAGAGAAGTTTTCAAATGTTTCTTAAAAGTTTCAACACAGTCAAGATCCCGAAGGGACTGGTGCAAGTTGTTCCAGAGTCTGGGAGCTATAGCCTGGAATGCCAGGTGTCAACAGGTTTTAAAATGAGTTTTGGGGATCTTTAGAAGACCCTGGCCTTAAGACCGGAGGCTGCGCCCTGAGGAGTAGGGGCATAGCAAGTCAGTGATGTACTGAGGGGCCCCATCATGCAACGCACGGAATGTCAGGACTAAAATCCTAAACTCAATGCGGAATTTGACTGGAAGCCAATGAAGACTGGATAAAACGGGGGTGATATGGGCTGTTCTGGGTGCACCGGTCAAAAGTCTGGCCGCCGCATTTTGTACAGTCTGAAGTCTCTTTAGCGTTGACTTGTTGAAAAAAGTGAAAAGAGAATTGCAATAGTCAGTGCAAAACGAAATGAACATGTGAATTATCATTTCGAGATCCAATTTTGACAACAAATTTCTCACTTTAAAAATATTTCTGAGTGGAGGAGTGGAGGAGTTCAAGTACTTCGGAGTCTTGTTCGCGAGTGAGGGAAGAGTGGATCGTGAGATCGACAGGCAGATCGGTGCGGCGTCTTCAGTAATGCGGACGTGGTGAAGAAGGAGCTGAGCCGGAAGGCAAAGCTCTCAATTTACCGGTCAATCAACGTTCCCATCCTCACCTATGGTCATGAGCTTTGGGTTATGACCGAAAGGACAAGATCACGGGTACAAGCGGCCGAAATTAGTTTCCTCCACTGGGTGGCGGGGCTCTCCCTTAGAGATAGGATGAGAAGCTCTGCCATCCGGGAGGAGCTCAAAGTAAAGCAGCTGCTCCTCCACATGGAGAGGAGCCAGATGAGGTGGTTCGGGCATCTGGTCAGGGTGCCACCCGAACGCCTCCCTAGGGAGGTGTTTAGGGCACGTCCGACCGGTAGGAGGCCACGGGGAAGACCCAGGACACGTTGGGAAGACTATGTCTCCCGACTGGCCTGGGAACGCCTTGGGATCCCCCGGGAGGAGCTGGTCGAAGTGGCTGGGGAGAGGGAAGGCTGGGCTTCTCTGCTTAGGCTGCTGCCCCCGCAACCCGACCTCGGATAAGCGGAAGAATAGAATAGAATATAATGCCTTTTTTTGTCACAATACACAGGTACAATGACATTAAAAGCAACTCCATTATCGGTGCGACAGTCTATAAATATGCAAAACATAGAAAAATAGGAGGTAAGGTGCACAGTCCAGTCCTGAGAACAAATTTTCTGAATGTGTTGTTTAAATAGTAAATATTATGCTATATACATTAGGGGTGTGAGAAAAAATCGATTCGAATTCGAATCGCGATTCTCACGTTGTGCGATTCAGAATCGATTCTCATTTTTAAAAAATCTATTTTTTTATTTTTTTATTTGTAAAACTTTTTTATTTTTTATTTTTTATTTTTTTAAATTAATCAATCCAACAATACAATACACAGCAATACCATAACAGTGCAATCCAATTCCAAAACCAAACCCGACCCAGCAACACTCAGAACTGCAATAAACAGAGCAATTGAGAGGAGACACAAACACAACACAGAACAAACCAAAAGTCGTGAAACAAAAATGAATATTATCAACAACAGTATCAATATTAGTTACAATTTCAACACAGTAGTGATGGGGACGGCGTGGCGAAGTTGGTAGAGTGGCCGTGTCAGCAATCGGAGGGTTGCTGGTTACTGGGGTTCAATCCCCACCTTCTACCATCCTAGTCACATCCGTTGTGTCCTTGGGCAAGACACTTCACCCTTGCTCCTGATGGGTGCTGGTAGCGCCTTCCATCAATGTGTGAATGTGTGTGTGAATGGGTGAATGTGGAAATACTGTCAAAGCGCTTTGAGTACCTTGAAGGTAGAAAAGCGCTATACAAGTATAACCCATGTATCATTTATTTATCATTAAAAATCCCTCATTGACATTATCATTAGACATTTATAAAAAATTAAAAAAATGAACAATAGTGTCACAGTGGCTTACACTTGCATCGCATCTCATAAGCTTGGCAACACACTGTGTCCAATATTTTCACAAAGATAAAATAAGTCATATTTTTGGTTCATTTAATAGTTAAAACAAATTTACATTATTGCAATCAGTTGATAAAACATTGTCCTTTACAATTATAAAAGCTTTTTACAAAAATCTACTACTCTGCTTGCATGTCAGCAGACTGGGGTAGATCCTGCTGAAATCCTATGTATTGAATTAATAGAGAATTGTTTTTGAATCGGGAAAAAAATCGTTTTTGATTTGAGAATCATGTTGAATTGAAAAAAAAAAAAAGATTTTCCATCGAATCGTGACCCCAAGAATCGATATTGAATCGAATCGTGGGACACCCAAAGATTCACAGCCCTATTATACATATATACAGAAGCATTCAGACTGTGGGTGGAAAGAAAAATTGCACACAGAGAGGCGCTAAACTATAAAATCAGTACCAATGAGAGTTTACCGTGGTTATGGCTTTAGGGAAAAAAACTGTTCTTGAGAGAGAAGATGGATGGATGTAAAAAAATTTACATTTCTTAATAGTTATAAAGTGCCAATTACATTCGGGGGGACGTATCACTTGTCAAGTCAGGCATTATAAGCTCACATTCATTATTTTTATGTTATTATTATTTGATAATATTAACCTTGTCCGTTTGAGGATTGTGTCATGTAAGTGTTCTGAATGCCTTAATTGATTCGCGTATCATTTCGAGGTAGACCTAGCAAGGTGTGCCGTTTATTTTGAAAAGACGTACCGGAAACGGCGAGCTGTGTGTATGTTGTGTCGCGTGAGGGGCGCGCGCACAGCACAGCGGTCAGTGGGAGCCGGCAGAGAGAAGGTGAAGGTGGATTCGACTGAGCTGATGTGTGTTTCTAATACTCTTCATTTCTCCTCTGGACAAAAAAACACAAAAAATCCAGGAAATTAGTCTCATTTTGTATCTTTCCTTTTGTTATTGGCGGTGTTTTGCCGGTGTTGACATACATGGACTGGAAGCAGCGTTGCGAAGAGTGAGGAGCATCATTTGCCTTCACCGGATATTCTCTCTTAATGACACAATATGGATACAATATTCTGAGGGATATTGTCGCCTGCTATATGGGATTCGTTTTCGACGAAACTGCCTTGTTTTGGAGAAGAGCACCTTGGGCATCATGAGTTCCAGTGGTAAGTTTGAGAGCAATAGTAGCCTAGGAAACATTAGGTACACCTGAACAGTCTCATGTCATCCAATACAACAATGTTGCCCTTCGTTCTGGCGTTTGTATTGCTGGGGATTCACAGGTTAAAGTTTAGGTGAGCCCTTTGCATGACACTGAACAATGTTTCTAATATTCTGGCCCATGTAGCCGTGGTAAAACTGGAATAGGTCAGTCCCATTTGGTCAGAGTTCAACCCCTCTGAGGCTTTTTTTGGATGGTTCATCCACATCTCAGTTGGTGCCTCTCCAACCCTAATTTCTTCCTCATTCTGTTCATCCTTCACGCCCATAATGCTTAGATTCCCATAACAAACGCCTCGCTGTCACTCATGCGGCTTAAATGTGTGATTAAATAGAGTTGTATGTTTGTAAAGAAGCACTTTCACAAATATTTGAACCCCCCACAGACTTTCAGCTGTTGCCTCTCATAAAAAAAGCCCACCTGTCACTTCTCCAACATGGTCGTTGGAAGAACATTGGAAGGTCTCGCTGCTGGTCTTGTGGACTTAATGTGAACGTGATGCAGAGCATGACGAAGACGCCCGGAGGCCGTTGTCGTACTTATCTTACACTAACCCAAGGGCTGCCGTGATGCTGAGCTGACCTTGTATCAGCTGACTCCGACTCTGATCCCCTGTCAGCTGAATCAGGGCTTTTCCCCGTAGGGCTTTGTGCATGTGGATGTTGTTGTGCATTTGTACAAATCATTCAGTGTTGATTCACGAGGAAGGGAAAGGAAAACCTAAACATATATCTCCTTCTGTCGTTGAGACTAGGGCTGGGCGATATGGCCTTTTTTTAATATCTCGATATTTTTAGGCCATATCGCGATACAGGATATATATCTCGATATTTTGCCTTAGCCTTGAATGAACACTTGATACAAATAATCACAGCATAATGATTCTATGTGTCTACATTAAAACATTCTTGTTCATACTGCATTAATATATGCTCATTTTAAACTTTCATGCAGAGAGGGAAATCACAACTAAGTCAATTTAGCAAAAGTGTATTTTTAAACAGTTATTAAAGGCCTACTGAAACCCACTACTACCGACCACGCAGTCTGATAGTTTATATATCAATGATGAAATCTTAACATTGCAACACATGCCAATACGGCCGGGTTAACTTATAAAGTGCAATTTTAAATTTCCCGCTAAACTTCCGGTTGAAAACGTCTATGTATGATGACGTATGCACGTGACGTCAATCGTTGAAACGGAAGTATGCGGACACATTGAATCAAATACAAAAAGCTCTGTTTTCATCTCAAAATTCCACAGTATTCTGGACATCTGTGTTGGTGATTCTTTTGCAATTTGTTTAATGAACAATGAAGACTGCAAAGAAGAAAGTTGTAGGTGGGATTGGTGTATTAGCGGCTGGCTCCAGTAACACAAGCAGGAGGACTTTGACTTGGATAGCAGACGCGCTATCCGACGCTAGCCGCCGACCGCACGGATGATCGGGTGAAGTCCTTCGTCGCACCGTCGATCGCTGGAACGCAGGTGAACACGGGTGTTGATGAGCAGATGAGGGCTGGCGTAGGTGGATAGCTAATGCTTTTAGCATAGCTCTGTGAGGTCCCGTTGCTAAGTTAACTTCAATGGCGTCGCTAGCAACAGCAATGTTAAGCTTTGCCAGGCTGGAAAGCATTAACCGTGTATTTACAGGTCCATGGTTTAATAGTATTGTTGATTTTCTGTCTATCCTTCCAGTCAGGGGCTTATTTCTTTTGTTTCTATATGCAGTTAAGCCCGATGCTATCACGTTAGCTCCGTAGCTAAAGTGCTTCGCCGATGTATTGTCGTGGAGATAAAAGTCACTGTGAATGTCCATTTCGCGTTCTCGACTCTCATTTTCAAGAGGATATAGTATCCGAGGTGGTTTAAAATACAAATCTGTGATCCACAATAGAAAAAGGAGAGAGTGGGGAATCCAATGAGCCAGCTTGTACCTAAGTTACGGTCAGAGCGAAAAAAGATACGTCCTGCACTGCACTCTAGTCCTTCACTCTAACGTTCCACATCCACTAATCTTTCATCCTGGCTCAAATTAATGGGGTAATCGTCGCTTTCTCGGTCCGAATCGCTCTCGCTGCATTGAAAACAATGGGGAAATGTGAGGAGCCTTTCAACCTGCGACGTCACGCTACTTCCGGTACAGTTAAGACTTTTTTTTATCAGCGACCAATAGTTGCAACTTTATCGTCGATGTTCTCTACTAAATCCTTTCAGCAAAAATATGGCAATATCGCGAAATGATCAAGTATGACACATAGAATGGATCTGCTATCCCCGTTTAAATAAAAAAAATTCATTTCAATAGGCCTTTAAGCAGTGGCACAAATATTCATGTCATTTCCAAAACAGAAAGTGCAAGATTGTCAGAGACATTTTAAAACAAGCTATAAGTGCACTTTTGTGCATGATGACACACAAGATATTTCAATTAGTGTCACATAAAAATGAGCTGCATATCAAATGGTATATGTCCTACGGTGTTGATGTGGAAATAGTTGCTTCGGCATTTAGTTGGTGCGGCACCGAACGGAGATGTTGACATGTAAAGACATATTCCCGCTTGAAGCCAAACCACCGTCAGACGATGGTTTGGCTTCTTGGGAATTAATTCTTCCTCCATTTGTTACCAGATTCGCACCTTCTTTCTCTCGTATTACCACTCAAACCACACCGTTAGCTGTTAGCATCACAGCTAATGTTACCATGTCGCTACCTGTCTGCTCCGCGGGAGCGTGTGACGTTGCTCACGTGACAGTATGTGACATATGTAAGAAGGTGCGCTTGTTTTAAGTCTCTGTGAGAAGGAGAGACAGGAAAGAGTGACAAACGCATGCAGTTTAATGCCTCACAGCTAAAAGCAACTGCGTGAGAACATATACTCGAATATCATGATATAGTAATTTTCTATATCGCACAGAGACAAACCCGCGATATATCGAGTATATCGATATATCGCCCAGCCCTAGTTGGGACATAAGAACACCCAGTGTCAGACACTTTCTGTCCGAAGAACCAAATACTGCATCAGTCATACACCCCTTTATCATTGTAAATACGTGCATTGTTAAGCCTCACTCTCTTGGTACCACCTTGCCTGACTGCTGCATGCATTTGGGAACTAGAAAATATATATAGTTATCCCACAGTCCAAAAATGTTGTAGTAGGGCATAGTTAATAAAGTAAATATTTATTATCGAATAAGGATGTATAACATTAAAACTTCATATCACTGTTATTGTGACCAAAATTAAATTATCATTATCATCACACTATTTGGGCTACAATGATTAATCAGTTAATTTCAGTTTAAATTATGTTGATTTGATTAATCGTTTGAGTGTAACTGAGAAACATTTATAAAATCCAGACCACATAAAATGCCCCTAACTTTACTTACATTTGCAGACATCGGCACTGTCGAGAGCGGTGGTGAAATCATCTGTGTGGCGGCAAACAGCAAAGAGTTTTCTTTAATTGATATAATTATTATTTTGTATTAATGCACACATGTTAAAAATGCAATTTCAATGTTGATGATGTGCATTTATCAGAAAAAAAGATTGATGATAATGGCAATTTTTTGAAGCTATTTCCTTAAAATACTTATTGAGGCTATAAAGTGTGTTTCATCCAATTACTTGATTAATTGAACAAACAAATCGACTAAAACTGAAATAATCGATAGCTGCAGCCCTATACAGCATTGTTAAATGTGCTCATAAAGTACAAAGACACACACAAAGAAAATTATACACGTTTTATGTAAAAATTAATTAAATTAAATTTTAAAAAATAGAATAAATAGACACAATATACTTTCTTAGAAAAAGGAACATGTAAATGTTCCAGCTTTTTAAGGGTCATATTGTTTTTATTTGAGTGTTTGAATATGTTTATTTTCCATTTCAATTTGTGAAGTTTTTAGAGTGTGTTTCGAGCCCTAATGCTCAGGGCAAAACATTCACTTCCTGTTGTAGACACCTCCGTGTCATACTGCTGCATGTATAGATCGATCACTCTGTAGTCTGTTCCAGAGACGTCTATAGAGAGATTATGAACAACTGGGTTTCAGAGTTGGTCTCATACATGGCGCCCTGTCTTCACATGATGGGCTTATGACCAATAATTTGAGAGATTGTCTGGTCATACTGTCTGATTGGTCAAAAGCCCATCACGTGACTACATGGCGCCTTGTTTGGGACAAACCGAAACCAAGTTGTCCATACTCTCTCTTCATGGCTCTGGTCTGTTCTAAGAGAGCACAGCCTGTAGGTTCAATGTGCACAGTTGAATAGGTTGGAGGTGGAACTGGAGGTGTGTGTGTGTGAGCATTGTTACAGTAGGCAAATGGTGGTGGAACATGCTGACTGAACATGGGTCTGTTGGCAAGAAACACATCAGAGCTTCAGAGCAGATCCTCCAGTATCTAAGTCAGTCAGTGAACATGTGTTCCCCTTTTCCCCCAGGCACTCTTCTGGCTCGGACATGAATGGACCTAGTAAGCTGAAGCGTGTGCGATGTTTTCCACTGCATTGGGTGTGATAGCCCAGAGGCCGTACTCGCACACAGAATACTTACACACAGCACTGCACTGACTGTCTACTGGACCCTTTCATGTTGAGCTGGGTTTTATGTGTCCAGTCTAACTTTTTTTCTACCTGTTTAACCTACCTGGTCCCGCCTTGGGCTCGAACCAGGGTTTACTCAGCCATCCTAACTAGCGTCTATTGCACTCACCACCACCAAACAAACGTCCTGATTGAGATGTGAGAGCGCAAGGAAATGAGCTAAAAGCCCCACCTGTTGATTCATTGTTCAGTGCGTACTCTTAAGGTGTCCGGGAGTAACAAAGCCACACAAGCTGGCGTCTGGTACACCTGCATGACAGATCAGTATAGGCTACAGGTGTCACAAATTAAATATCTTTTACCCACAAACGTGTACCACACAAAGGTCCGAAGGACTTTTATTGTGTCAAAACACTGATAACTGTGAGGGACTTGAGGCAATCTGAAGTGAGCATCACTTTTACCACCGCACTTCCAGCATGACATCATCATCAACACAAAGCATGCATTAATTAGGTATTCCTCTGCACATACTTTGGCAACTGCGAAGATTGATTGTTTTTATTGCTGCTATTCTGACTGTCCTTCCTTTATATACAAATTGATACTTGTTTTTTATTGCCACTTTGTCTGTACTTGCTTTAAAATTGACAAAAGTTTGATAGAGTTATTATTTTTGTAACATTCTAATTAGCAGCACAGTTACAAGGGATACCTGTGGGATTTTAACAAGTCTAAACTCCAATGACTTGAATTTAAGACCTTAAAATGTCTTAAATTCAGTTTAAAAAATGTCATAGAAAGTTTTACCGTAATTTCCGGACTATAAGCCGCTACTTTTTCCCCTCGTTCTGGTCCCTGCGGCTTATACAAGGGTGCGGCTTATATACGGCCTGTTCTTCTCCGACACAGACGAAGAGGATTTCGGTGGTTTTAGTACGCAGGAGGAAGACGATGACACAATGATTAAAGACTGACTTTTCATATACCGGTAGGCTGGTTATTTTGATAACGTACATGCGTGCACTTTGTATTACTTTGCACCGTTGTATTATTTGTACTCTGCACGAATGCTGTTCGCCATGTCAAAGATGTGAAAGTTTGATTGAATGATTGAAAGATTTATTGTTAATAAATGGGACGCTTTGCGTTCCCAAACAGTCATCTCTGTCCCGACAATCCCCTCCGTGGTAGCAGGAACCCCTATATACTACGCTAATTACACATCAAAACCCTGCGGCTTATAGTCGGGTGCGGCTTATATGTGGAGCAATCTGTATTTTCCCCTAAATTTAGCTGGTGCGGCTTATAGTCAGGTGCGGCTTATAGTCCGGAAATTACGGTAATTATGCCGCTGAAAGGTCTAAAAACATAATGATGTTATCTCGGATCAAAAGTCAGAATTGGAGCCATTGCAGAGGGCAACATTTGTAGACATTGTTATACAAATAAATAGAACATTAATAAAATAGTCGAAAATCTGGAAGAAGTCGCTGTCAAAAATGCCAAAACGCCACAAACCCCTGGAAGGATTTACTTGGACTTTTTTTTTTTTATCAGAATGGATGTGTACTGGATTTAAATTTTCTTTTACTATGGTCTTAAAAATTCTTACATTTGACTTGTTGAAACCTGCAGAGACCCTGTTACAGTATAAACCAATATTTGCGGTTAAGACATGCCTAAAATGTCTCAAGCTAAATTTAAAAGCTGATGGCTAAATTAGAGCCATCAAATAAGTGTACATTCATAATCTGATGAGTCGGCTAATCGTTTAAATAGTAAATGATGAGTCAACTATCAAAATAGTCATTATTTGTCATTAGTCATTATTATTTGCAGCCCTAATCCATAGTTGACCTGTGATTAGTTTGATGGGTTTTTTTTTACATTAAAACGATGTCAGGTTAATTAAAGTTTTACAGCTAAATGACCAGGTAAGAAAATATAATAATACTTCTAAAACAGTAATCCTGGCTTCCATGGCGGCAATTAAACTACGTTTCTTGTATCCCTCATAGGGATGCACGATTAATCGACATTAAATCGACATCAAAGTTTTAATTAGTGCGAGAAACAACTGCAAGAGGCAGATTTTTTTTTTTTTTCACCATCACCGGTATTTATTTGAGTGACAGACATATTCGCCAAAACAAATTGTTGAGTCTTGCGTACCTTTGCCTCCTGGCCTATCAAAAAGTGTTTAAGGAAACAATATGCGCTGCAGTGGAAGCAGTCAGTACGCTAATAAGAAGCACCATCTTGGAAAAAGTTTTATTTGTGACTAAGCCTAAGCAGATAGTCAGTAAGTCAATCAATCAAACAATGAATAAAAATGAAGTCAACATACTTTGTTGGCATTGATAAATATCTGTGTTTGTTTTCTTAGTCTCCTGCTTCAGCAGGGAGAAAGAGGTCTCATGCTCTGCATCGCTCTCAGCACCTGAACACGTTTATTTCACAGTAGAATAACTGAACTAAGTGGGCCCTCTTTCATTCATTCACAATGTTTGTCTTGGTGGGCGGAGAGCAAGACCACTCACTTACACACACAGGAAGCCCGGATATTGCCTCCCTACTCGCGACTCATTAATGAGAAGTTCCGCAAAGTAACGGAAAGTAAGAGGAAAAAGTATGATTACAAAGCCGAATGTCCTGTTATTTCAGCTTCAACCTGTATGGGCAATATGAGCCTAGCAACACTGACAAACGAGAAAATTCCCTAATCACATGATGGCAACAAACAAAAAAAGACTACCTGCCGTAGTTTTTTAGTTCAATATTTATTTAAGTTAAAATTTTGCCTACAGAGATGAGAGTACATTTTATTTGTTTGTTTGTTTATTTAGGATAACTAAAAGTTATTTACCTTCCAATTACAGTCGAATGATAACAAATTATACAGTAATGAGAAATAAAAGTGTAGATCCTTTTGAACGATTACTTACATTATTATTAGATATTACAATTACATTACATTATAAACACTGTACAGTTTTTATCGGTTATTTCTTCAGTTCAAGAACATGTTGTAGACAAAAGCTCTGAGTGTGTCTGCATATAGCCAAATATTTTTGAAAGGAAATTACTGCACATTGTTTTAATGTGTGGCACTTTGAGACAAGAATATGTTGATTGACAGTCTGAAAGTAACATGTCTTCTTTCACTCGTTATTTTTACAGTAATATGCATGTATAAAACATAAAAAATAGCAAATCGAATCGCAATCACAATTTGTAGAAAACTATTTCAATTAGATTTTTTCCCAAAATCCTGAAGCCCTAATACCTAATATCATCCTTGGGGGACGAGGATTAGCTGAAGATGCTACACTGCACGCTGTAGGAAGATGTGCTAACCGCAGGCTAGAGCTCTTGACGTAAACAAGGTGGGATCGATACAAATATCAACAATGACGATACCAAGTGGTATAGTATCAGGTCGAAACCACAGTGGTTAGATCAATATTTTTTGTTATCAAAACCTTTTGTTGTTTTTGTTATAGTTTATTGCCCAAAACTAGTGTAAGGTAGCTAAACAACCTATGAATAAGAGCTTATTACATTTTAACAGAAGTTTATAAGGAAACCATGTTACAACAGAAAGTAACTAGTGTAACAGTAAATTAGCCAGTAGATTAATCATAATTTTGATAAAAATAATACAAATGAAAATGACAAAATATGTAACTGCATTTGTCAGCAGGATCTCGGATCTAGGATCTTCTGTAACCCATTTTTAAATGGTTCGACTATCATTTATGTCAAAGAGATATAGTAACATATATTGTTATCGCAGATGATGCAACATATATGGCGATATAGATTTTAGGCCATATTGCCCATCCCTACTTATCACAACATATTATTCAAAGAAAATGTGTTTCTTTACCAGTAAAACTTAGCTTTGCAAAATGAGCCACGCCATACAGTAAGACACCGCCTGACTAAATAGAATCATAATAATACAGCCTTGCTTAAATGAGAACAAAACTACTCCAGCATCATCATTCACATTTTTAGTATAGGCCCCTTATTTTTTTTTAAGATATACAAATACAAATATATTAAATTAGTATATGAAGTTTATTCCATGAAGTGTTGCGTACAATTGTGAACCTCCAAGCCATTATATTTGTATAGACAGTTCCGGATCTTGGCAGGGTTGGGAGACAAAATATAGATATCAATGTGGAATTAAAATGGTAATTGTATTCATATATCCATGACAATGCTCACAGTTAACAACTGATACTAAACCTGTACATTGTGCAGAGGAAACAAGTATACCGCTTACATGGAATGATAACCAGTGGGAAGGATTAACAATTGTATTGTGTATCCCCTTTTCCCCATGACCTTGGCCTGTGGTAGGATTGAGTGATCATTCACGCTGTCAGTGGAGGTGCGACCCTTTGCTATCCTGTCTCGCTGTAGCAGAATGTTAGTGGTAGCACTGAGTGGACACTCGTAGCTTTGATGAATGCTCCTTTCCAAGGTCTTGGCTGAGTTCAAGGATGATGAAGGAAGGGTGGGTTGAAGCCAGAGGGTGGGGAGCAGAGTTCTGATCATTTCGCTGCTACAGACCATGGCTTTGTTGTGTAAATTTCACTTATACACAGACTATATATTCTCAGCATAGGTCAGGTTGGATTTCCGTTAGAATTATACACAGTCAAGATTAAGATTGTACAGCTGTGTAAAGAAATTTACTAGGAATTGCTTGTATTCCGTCGTGTGACTTCTTCCAAAGTGAAAAAAAGTGGTTGTCAACCAAGCCAAGATGGCTGTTGTGCAGCAAGCAGCAAGCGAACTGTCTGAGCACGCAAGCGGCCTAGGTCTTCCAGCAAAAAGCAGATATGAGCAAAAAAATCTGACTAAGCAGTGGAATAAATACTTATACTTTATCAACTTTATTTGTCGAGTGATATCAAGGATTATCCGTTGGTGGCGTTCCCAGACATATCGAAATATCTTCTGCTCTACACGTCATTCTACACGACAAAACAGATGAAAACTTGCAAAATCACGGAGGTCTACTACTTCTTTGTGGGTTTCAAGATAATTGGTATCAACATAATATGCATTGTTTTTTTCGGGTAAGTTTTGCATTTCATGATTTACTTTGCATCCTGCGAAGACGCGTCCATGTAAACAAATTAAGACTACTATAACACCCGGCAGCTGACACCCATGACAGCATATCCTTTTAACAAACTAACAGTTACTAAATCATCACCATATTTGATTTTTGTCCTGTTGTCATATGTGCTCTGACACATTTGTGTACAAAATATACAAGAGGGGAGATATGGAAAGTACCTTTCCTGACAAAGTATCATGGACCCTGACTGAAAAATGTATATGCAAACAATATCAGGATAATACTTCAATGGGAAATACTAAACAAGTAAAGTATATTAAAAGTATGTCAAACAAACCTTTAACGAAGTGGTCACTGTAATCTCGTGCGTTCTTTGACTATGCACCCTTGGACTGGAGTGCTATGTTCGAGGGCAATTTCTCTCGTTGTCTTTAGTAAAATATTGCACTCTGATGCCCTTCTTGATTACCTCTCAAAAAACTCTGAAGAAGCCTTTATCCTTTTCGCGGTTTAAACAGTTTGCACAGCCGAAAACAACGTAAGCATAGGGCCATTTTCTTCTCGAAAGGCTAAATGGCGCCTAGTACCCATTGAGAACAGACGCTGGCTTGACCACTAGGCATATTTAATGAGCCTGACGTGACGTCATGTAAATCCAAATAATTAGTGGTTGTATTTACTAACCTTTGGTTATGTAACGGGCTCAATAGCTTATTTGATTATGTACAAAAAAAAATGGAGAGCTGGAGGGACTTCCGTAAGTTCTAGAATAAAGGAATGGCAAGCGATGTGGTTGTACAACCAAAGAACTGAAATTCATTACTCAATATATACCGCATTTCCAGACTACACAGCGTCTTTTGTACGGCTCTTATAAGTGAACTATGAGAACTGGTTCACTGTTGTAAGTTATTACTTTTGCATTAAGATACATTAGAATATTGTGCAATATGGCAGACTAAAGAGATCAATTTAAGAATCAGGACGTTTTTGCAGTTAGATTTTTTATTAAAAAGTGAACAAGTAGTTTACAATATTCAACTTTTTGGCAGGGATTTTCAGAGATACTGATTTTTTTTCTTATTAACTATAAACAATAATATCCACAATTGGTCCTGGTCAAGAATACATTCTTGAAATAATTCAGCCTGTGTGTATTGATGACCAATTTGGGTCACTACTTGTCATTTAGGGCTGATGGTGGGTCCTGCAGCCAAACCAGTTCATAATCGGATTCACTTATCTTTTTTTTCTTTAATTTAATCCCACAAGGTCATCACAATTGTTGTCTTCTGTGATTGTTATCTCTTCATTCCTCATCATCACCTGTATCCCTGCATCCCTTGTGACTGTGCTCCAATTGTGCTCCTTGCCGTGGCTGTCAGGTCAGAGGCAGAAATAGTAGCAGCCTCTTGGTCTCTGGAGATGCTGTCTGCCTCACTGCCCCTGGCCTTGTTCTTATCACCTGTCAGCTGGAGGCTGGATTTTCCTCCCGGCACTGGCCAATAATTTAGTCTGGTATAACACCTGTTGCTCAGCGGTCCTCGTTTGTAGAATGACTCACATCTCTGCATGGGAAAGGATGTGGGGCTGGTCTCAAGCGCTGTAATGGTTTTACACAACTTGGTTAAATGGCTATGCACACACTCACACAATTAAATATAGTTGCATAATTCTTAAGCTCCTGATCTGATTGTAGATGTGGATTTTATGCTAAGGTGCAACTCTTTTTCATGCACATGCACTCTCGATATTAAGCAAGCATTTGTTTGATTACATTAGCTAAAGCTAAATGAAATAGAGTGAATTTTTCAACTGAAATAAGGTCTGCAAGGGTGCCACCACCACGGAAAGGTTTCCTGGCTGGACTCTGAAAGCGGAGGATATTCCAGACTTGCCAGTTTGTTTTGGCACCATTTCAGAAGGTCACCATTGTAAACAAATTGCTTCTGTGTACCCAGCAGAATTTGGCACAAGCTTAGTTCCCATTATCGCCTTTTCACACCTGATGAGATCACTGTTCAATGTTCATGGTGGTTTAAGATGAAAAACAAGCATACTCTGTCCCTGAAACACACGCAAGCCGCACGCGTACACACAGACACACAAACATTCACAAGGAAATGTCATTCTTCAGTGCAGTAGCTAAACACTTATCCAGTGGATTCCGGTGGATTCTAGTGGTGCCACCAGCATTGTGAAG
Source organism: Entelurus aequoreus (assembly GCF_033978785.1). Classification (NCBI taxonomy): domain Eukaryota; kingdom Metazoa; phylum Chordata; class Actinopteri; order Syngnathiformes; family Syngnathidae; genus Entelurus; species Entelurus aequoreus. Next base: position 70,472,041 of record NC_084734.1, on the reverse strand, counting down.
GAAACAATGAATTAACAGTGACTTGAGTGTGGGAGACTGGAAGTCGGAATTAATCATGCTTGCATATTTCCAATGCCCACTCTTGTGATTTGAAGACGAATGTACACTACAGTTATGCATACATTCTGTCTCCAGTCCATGGGCGTATATCAAGACTGTACTCACTGCACTCAGGATATGAGGCGTGCAAAGCTTTTAGACATTTTAAGTAGTGCATGTCCTTTGAGATTCCTCTAGCGAAATGGAACCAGTAGCGAGAGCACGCTAGCCCATGTGCTACCATCACTTTAACAGCAAAGTCCTTCAGTCAGCTATTCATGTAGAGAGCAGTACAAGCTGCTTATCCTGCCATTACACCTCTCCAACACTGTAGGAGCACTTGGATGCTCCTTGAGGAGGATAAAGAGCTGAATGAACAAGCATGACTGCAGATAGTTGGTCAAAGGCTTACTGTTATGATGGCTGGGTTTGTGTTTTATTTAAATAACACTTTTAGAGCATACATCTTATTGTGTGAAACGCCTGGGACTATGGAGACTGTCAATTGAGAGATACACACGTGGGAGAAGTATTTAACAGCATTGGACATGTGAACAACAACAGCCTTGTTGGTGGCTATAACAAAGACACAATTCTCATTTACCAAGCGATTGAAAATGAATGGGTGAATGTATCATCAACATGTTTTTAAAGTTCTTACAAAACAACATTGTCATATTGAAAGTATTTAAACTCCCCTATAACTGACAGACTCCCCTCCCCAACTTTTCAAAGATGATTTATTTATGGGCTTTGCGATTGACTGATTGACTGGCCATGTTGATTGACTTTTGGATGAATGATAAATGGTCTGTATTTATACAGCGCTTTACTACCTGGAATAACACCCAAAACGTTTTATTATATATCACATCCACCCATTTACACACACATTCACACACTGATGTTTAATAAACAGCTGAACAGAAATAACTGGTGCCTACACTGCCCAATGAGTTTATTAACCAAAGTTAATACTAGAACAAAACAACAATAAAACATCCATCCTTACATCTTCTTCCGCCTATCCGAGGTCGGGTCGCGGGGGCAGCAGTCTAAGCAGGGAAGCCCAGCCTTCCCTCTCCTCAGCCAATTCGTCCGGCTCCTCCCGGGGGATCCCGAGGCGTTCCCAGGCCAGCCGGGAGACATAGTCTTCCCAACGTGTCCTGGGTCTTCCCCGTGGCCTCCTACCGGTCGGACGTGCCCTAAACACCTCCCTAGGGAGGCGTTCGGGTGGCACCCTGACCAGATGCCCGAACCACCTCATCTGGCTCCTCTCGATGTGGAAGAGCAGCGGCTTTACTTTGAGCTCCCCCCGAATGACAGAGCTTCTCACCCTATCTCTAAGGGAGAGCCCCGCCACCCGGGGGAGGAAACTCATTTCGGCCGCTTGTACTCGTGATCTTGTCCTTTCGGGCATAACCCAAAGCTCATGACCATAGGTGAGGATGGGAACGTAGATCGACCGGTAAATTGAGAGCTTTGCCTTACGGCTCAGCTCCTTCTTCACCACAATGGATCGATACAGCGTCCGCATTACTGAAGACGCCGCACCGATCCGCCTGTCGATCTCACGATCCACTCTTCCCTCACTCGTGAACAAGACTCCGAGGTACTTGAACTCCTCCACTTGGGGCAAGATCTCCTCCCCAACCCGGAGCTGGCACTCCACCCTTTTCCGGTCGAGAACCATGGACTCGGACTTGGAGGTGCTGATTCTCATCCCAGTCGCTTTACGCTCAGCTGCGAACTTATCCAGTGAGAGCTGAAGATCCTGGCCAGATGAAGCCATCAGGACCACATCATCTGCAAAAAGCAGAGACCTAATCCTGCAGCCACCAAACAATTAAACACTCACTGCACAATTGTATGTATAATGCTGATGAGTTTTTTTTTTTTTTACAGATGCACCTTATCTCACCTTTTATCATTCTTGATTGTCATACACATGTAAAAATAAGCCTCTGTAGCTAGTAACACAGTGCAGTGGAACACTATACCATATACCCTATATTTTTTCTTCCTTTCACATTCTTCTCATAACACCCCATGTTAAAAGAAAACCATAAATAAGAACACCGATAGTTCGTCTTTTTTTTTTGTTCTTTCTTTTCTTAGTAAAAAAATGCCAGCAAAAGCGGCTAACAATACAAGTAATGGGGATTGGCTTACTCGTCCTATGCACTCTAACAAAAACCTCCAACACCGTTTTATATTCATGCTGTAAGTATTCTGTATATGTAATGTAGTAAAAGGCAATAATATTTACAGTATTTTGGTCATTTTAAACTTTACAGACATTTCTTTCCTGGACAAGTTGATTTCACAGACGCTGCGTCCGTCTACAACAACATTGAAAGCGGGTTCTGTTTGCTACCACTAGTCATGTCAGACTTTGCAAGAGATTTGGAGCATTAGTGCATTATTGCTAAACGTTTCATGGAAAAAAAAACATACCACAACAGTGACTGGGTTGTACTATATACCGGTACTAATAAAGTACCGCTGTACTAATGACTTAAAAACAGTACTATAATGCTTCTGAAAAATACCGGTACTTTTTTTACAGACATGGCGGCGCGTGCGCCGTCAGGTCGTGACATTGCTCGTAATACAGGCAGAGGCGCATGTTCGGCAACTCATGCGTACGCATTACTTACAAGCAGACACAGTGTGAAGACATATGATGCAGAATGGATTTTGGCTTAAAAACAAATGATAAATGTGAAGCTATAAACGCTGAAGCTTTAAAACATTGCTCGCTAGCGGCTAATGTCCATCCGCAGTCGGCAGTGTTTTAGCTATTTCTAAACCACTAATCCTCATCTCCATGGCGACAAATACACTTTGTTTCTTACAAATATCATCCCTGCAGAACGAGGAATAGCTAAACATGCTTCACTACACACCGTAAGAGGATACAATAGCTAACCGCTAACAGCAAGCGAGGTCTCCTCAACGTAAACAAATGGATATATCTATACATGCATCGATTGTAACTATACCAAGTACAAAAACCATTATTGACTAGATAATACAATGATTACGTCAATATTTTTTATTATTCCAAAATCTTTTGTAATTTTTTTTTATTATTTATGAAGTACGGAAATGTCCCTGGACACAGGAGAACTTTACTTATTACCATTGTATGATCCTGCAACTATTGGATTGATATCAAAATGTGTAGTATCACTATCACCTAAAACTAATGTAAAGTATCCAAACTACCAAGGAAAGAGTGCTTATATCATTTTAACAGAAGTGTAGATGAAACATGTTAAAACAGAAAGTAAGCAGATATTAACAGTAAATGAATGATTTAATTAATAATCAATTTTCTACCGCTTGTCCCTCATAATTTTGACAAAATAATAGAATGGGAAATGGCACAATATGTTACTGCATATGTCAGCAGCCATATTAGGAACCTTTGTTTCCTCACTACTAAAAGAGTAGTTATCGAGTATGTTCACTATCTTATTTTATGACAAAAATCTTCTTTGATTGCAATAATAAACATATGCTTAATGTGTCATAAGATTTTCTGTTAAAATAACGACAATAATATTTTTTTGTGGTCCCCTTTAATTAAAAAAGTATCGAAATACATTTTGGTATAAAATATTGGTATCAGGACAACTCTAGTATACGCACACATGTATATATACGCAAATAAATATGTATATGTATATATATATATATATATATATATATATATATATATATATATATATATAAGGTTGGTGACAACTGTTCTAGTATAAAGGGGTGACACATGATTTATAATTTAGCATTACATTTTCCAAACTCAGAGGCGATTCAGCAGCAGCAATAGCGGCTAAGTAGCTAGTTTACCTCTCTCACTAGTGGATGGAGGAACAGTGTAAGTGTCTCTGTGAGCAAGGCACTGTGTTACTACACTGGAAATGTTGTTCCTCGATTTTGGCTCTGACAATAACAAAGTAGCTATAGCTTGGTTAATATGCAGGTCTCTGCATGTTAATGGAGTGTAATTGGCAGTTTTTTTCAAGGGCTTCATAAGCAAAATAGATGACTCTCCATTACATGCATTGTCAGATGCCTTTTGCTAGAAGTTTTTCACTGTTTTGGACTAACAGAAAAGTGAAAGACGTGCTCATTTCCTTTAAGGTTGGTCCTTGATTTGAAATAAGTGTTGCGAAAAACCCACATGCTCTAACACCACGTATAAGCAGTTAAACCAAGTTTTTTGCAGCACGAAATGCTAAATTAATATTTTTTGGTCTTGCAATTATAAATGTTGTCTATTTAAAAAAGCATAGGTTTAGGTATCATGTTCAGCAAAGGTACTCTTTCTATCCGCTACAGAGTACCACCGTGGCTCTACAGGAGATGAGCGAAGAGCTGGGCCAATTCGGTGTCAACGATGTCGGGAAGTGTGCAAAGGAGAGGTGGTTCGAGTTCAAGATACTCACTTTCATGTCAAGTGTTTCACCTGCACAGGTAAGACTTGACTTCTGAGTTGATCCATTACAACGGACTGCAATAATGGCTTTTGCTCATCATGGCATTTTAGTTCAAAAACTAATTCACAGCCTTACTCTTTCTACAAACAACATGTATTGACTGCCAAGAATAGTGGATCTCTTGTTAATCCATTTTAGTCCACATGCTGAGTGTTACAATTAGCCCATGGTGAGGATTGGAGCGGATCAGAGTTGCCTTGCAGGGGACTTAGACTCCTGCTAAGGTAGCTTGTAATACCACTGCCAACTCACAAGGGATTTTCCTTTGGTTGTATGCAGCGGCCTAATGACACTGTTTTACAGCTTTTTTCCTGTGACAAGGGAATAGCTGATCCAAAATAGCTTTACTGGTGGCATGCACATCTTCCTGTTGCTGAAGTAGTTGCATGTCTTCTTGAATCTATTGCTTTTCCTTGATATACTATAAAAAAATTTTATAAAATGTTTATATGTTATGCATTTTTCTTATAAAGTCAGGTACGTACGTTAAAAAAAACTGGTGGGGAAAAAAAATACATCATGTCTTCCAAAATTATGCTGGTTTTTCATGAAATATTGTTAGTTTTGAAAAAGGACCAATTACTTTAATTTTAATCATTGTGTGGATAGGCTTGGGCTGATAGTCAATAAGTCAATTAACCTTACGATAAATGAAAATGAAGTCAGTTTGCTAGCCTCAATAATCGCCATGTGTATTTGTTGTTACGGGCTACAAGAGCAGCCACTCTTTTGCCTTGGCGTTTACACTACGAATAAACGGTAGTAATAATAACTGCTGTAAAACTCCAGACGGTTAGTTAAATTGAAATAATCAAAAAAACGTGATTGATAACCACACATTGATAAAATGAATGATAACATGTAAACAAGAGACATTAATGTATTTCCCCATTAAGAAACACCATTCCCCAATCTAAACTTGTAAAAACACATTACTGTCTAAACGACAGAGCTACAGTGTTCACGTTCAAACATAAAAGCTGTGCTGTTTTTGCACAAAGTTATCAATATAAACTCCACAGTGTCAAGTTGAAACAGACCAACATAATCCGTTCAACAGGAATTTAACTTACGTGACGTCACATAAACCGGAAATAAAACAACGGATCACCCAAATTACATTTTATAAAATGATACGAAAAAAAGGTTTTAAAATGTAAACCTTGGAAGAATATAAACATATTCAAACACCCAAATAAAAATAATATGGCTCTTATTAAGCCAGAACAAAGAAAGTATATTGTGTGGCTATTTTTTTTTAGTTATTAAAAAAAATACAACTTGGTTAAACATTTTTAGCATGTGGATAATTACTTTTATTACTTTTTTAACACAACAATATTAATAACTGTAATCATTTTGGTCACAAATATATTTGTATATATTTGAGGGTCCCCATCACATACTTAACAGAGAAATAACCTATTTTGTTGCTTTCCTGTTGTGATTTTTATTTAAGTGCAACATTTTCCCTACAGACATAGTGTGTATATTTTTTTAATTTGTTTGTCTTATTTAACTAGTATTTCAAAAGTTTAAATTTCAATTACAATGTTAAAATATACAATAAATTCACTTTTATTGCATTTGAAAGGGTATACTTGCATTATTATTATGTATTATCATTACATCAGTGGTTATTTTGGTCTCAAAAAATAATAGCAATTATATCGTTTATCGGCAATAATTTGCAAGTCAATATATTGTCAAGCAGAATTTGTTATCGGCCCAGGCCGAGGTATGTAATTTAGTCGAGCAACTTATCCGTTTCAAATAAATGAATCAATCAATCAAAGTGTATTTATACAGCCCTTAATCACAAATGCCTCAAAGGGCTGGACAAACCACAGCGATCCCACATAAGGGCAAGAAAAAACTCAACCCAATGAGAAACTTTGGAAGGGACCGCAGATGTTCCCATTTAAGACCCGTCACCCTGACCGCTGTGGTGATGAAGTCTTTTGAGCGCCTTTTGCTTTTACATCTCAAAGACATCACTGACCTCTTCCTGGACTCCCTACAGTTCGCCAACAGAGCCAGCAGCTCTGCTGATGATGCTGTCAACCTGGGCCTCCACGGCATCTTTAAGCATCTAGACTCAGCAAGAACCTACATTAGGATCCTGTTTGTGGATTTCTGCTTTCAATGCAATAATCCCGTCCCTGCTCCAGGGCATGCTCAATTTCGCAGACGACACCACCCTCATTGGACTCATCTCTGGTGGGGATGAGTCTACCTACAGGTGGGATGCTGACCATCTAGTGATCTGGTGCAGCAAAAACAACATAGAGCTTAACGGTTCGAAGACAGTGGAGATGGTTGTGGACTTTAGAAAAAGCGCAGCAGCCCCAAGCCCCATCATCATTGGTGACTCCACGGGGACTCATGTGGAGTCTTTCGTGGGTACCATCATTACCCAGGACCTCAAGTGGAGGAAGGAGCTGAACATCACCTCACTCATCAAGAATTGACAACAGAGAATGTACTTCATGCGGCAGCTAAAGAGGTTCAACCTGCCAAAGACCATGATCGTGCACTTGTACATGGCCTTCATCGAGTCAACCCTCTGCATCTCCATCACAGTCTGTTATGCGGCAACCAGAGCAAAAAACAAATGAAGGCTGAAACGAATTATCCGCTCTGCAGGGAAGGTGATTGGCTGCAACCTACCACCACTCCCTGACCTGAGCACCTCCAGGAACCTGAGGCTTGCAGGTACGATTGTGGCCGACTCCCTCACCCTGCACATGGACTGTTTGAGACTCTGCCCTCTGGAAGAGGCTGCGGTCCATCAAGACCAAAACCTCTCGTTTCAAAAACCGTTTCTCCCCCCCTGCTGTCAGACTAAGCGTCCCTGCCCTTCATCACAGCAATGTGAAGGCTGAAACTGTTTGTTTTATGCATTAAAATGTTGCTGAATGGACTTTACATTTTTTCTCCCCTGTACTCCATGGCATCGTTTTTACATTTTGTGGTTTTTTTTGGAAATGTTTTATATTTGATATTTTTTAAATGATGTTTTATATATTGTCAATTTCTTCCTAAACTGTATTTTCTGTACGTTCTGAGCTAGTTTTGGCTTTATTTTTCAGGTTAGCTGTTTTTGCACCAATACATCAAGACAAATTCTTTGTATGTGTAAATGTACTTGGCAATAAATACTAATTCTGATTCTAATTCTAAAAAGACCTTGTGACAGTCAAGTGTGAGTGCACGAGCAAATGAAAAATCAAAGAACTAAGAAATAGTATTTGTCATGGTGTTCTGAAGGCTGGGGCTGGAATGCTTAATTACAGTTCTACGTCTGAAACAAAGACACTTACTTTTTAGTCATGTGCAAATGATTTTGAATTAATGAGAAACTAAGGCTAGGAATTGCAGGGTAAATCAAAATACAAAATACAAAACCCAAAACCAGTAAAGTTGGCACGTTGTGTAAATTGTAAATAAAAACAGAATACAATGATTTGCAAATCCTTTTCAACTTATATTCAATTGAATAGACTACAAAGACAAGATATTTAGTGTTTCTAACTGAGAAACTTAATTTTTTTTGCAAATAATCATTAACTTAGAATTTAATGGCAGCAATACTTTACTAAAAAGTTGGCAGAGGGGCATTTTTACCACTGTTTTACATGGCCTTTGCTTTTAACAACACTCAGTACACATTTGGGAACTGAGGAGACCAATTTTTTAAGGTTTTCAGGTGGAATTCTTTCCCATTCTTGCTTGATGTACAGCTTAAGTGGTTCAACAGTCTGGGGTCTCCGTTGTTCTATTTTACGCTTCATAATGCGCCACACATTTTCAATGGGAGACAGGTCTGGACTACAGGCCGACCAGTGCAGGACCCGCACTCATTTACTACGAAGCCACACTGTTGTAACACGTGCAAAATGTGGCTTGGCATTGTCTTGCTGAAATATGCAGTTCTTTTCCTCTTTGGTCCGGAGGACACCATGTTCACAGTTTCCAAAAACTATTTTAAATGTGGACTCGTCAGATCACAGAACACTTTTCCACTTTGCATCAGTCCATCTTAGATGAGCTCGGACCCAGCGAAGCCAGCAGCGTTTTTGGGTGTTGTTGATAAATGATTTTGGCTTTTCATAATAGTTTTAACTTGCTGTTACAGATGTAGCGACGAACTGTAGTTACTGACAGTGGTTTTCTGAAGTGTTCCTGAGCCCATGTGGTGATATCCTTGACAGGCTGATGTCGGTTTTTGATGCATTACCGCCCGAAGGATTGAAGGTCACAGCCATTGCCGCTTACGTAGAGGGATTTCTCCAGATTCTCTGTACCTTTTGATGATGTTACGGACCGTAGATGGTGAAATCCTTAAATTCCTTAGCATTTCATGGAAGCTGTTTTTATACCCAATCACGCACCCACCTGTTCCCAATTAGCCTGTTCACTTGTGAGATGTTCCAAATAAGTGTTTGATGAGCATTCCTCAACTTTCTCAGTCTTTTTTTGCCACTTGTGCCAGCTTTTCTGAAACATGTTGCAGGCATGAAATTCCAAATGAGCTAATATTTGCAAAAAATAACCAAAGTTTACCAGTTCGAACGTTAAGTATCTTGTCTTTGCAGCCTATTCATTTGAATATAGGTTGAAAAGGATTTGCAAATCATTGTATTCTGTTTTTATTTACGATTTACACAACGTGTCAACTTCACTAGTTTTGTATAATTATATATAATACTTAAAACAATACAACTATCTAATATTGTGGGAAAACATAGAAACCTGTTGCTTTTTAAGCACACATAGAAATTAAAATATTCAGATAATTTACTATAAAAATAGTTTTTCCAATATAAGAATGCAATGTAAACAGCAGTTAATCTATGTATTCACATGTTGTATGTATAAAGGACCAAAATTATGCTACTTTTCAACAATTTTGAAGAAGTCTCAACAGTCTAACCATTTAGTTTGGAATTAGAGAGTTTCAACGTGGTTTTAGTAAGCCCTACTGAGAACACACTGTTTTGTGTGCTTGTAGCTTTAATGCTAATGACTGTGTTTGACTGTGTTTGTCCACGTCTGTCTCTGACAGTGTGGGGAGAAACACTGTTACACACTGTATCTCTGCACTTGTCCAACGTGATAGATGCCGTATATCAGCAATGACAATGTAGCATTCAAGAGTCGGATGTTTGATAGACGCTACAGTATGTAGTTACAATAAATAGTTACATACTGTAGTTCGATGATGGCGTCGCTGTCCAGCCAAAAACGTTGTATGCATTGAACGTCCGTTAGCCCCAGGATGTCCAAGCGTATTGCGCGCCGTGGTCATCTTGCTTTATGACGATGTCGCGCCCTGCTTCTCTCCCACTCAAACAGAGCCATAGCCAGGTAAACAATGGCCATTTTGGTTGTTAATTCAGAGTGGCATGATGGTCATTTCAAACCTATTTCAATGGATGTTTGCAGATTTTTCCAATTGAAGCAGTTCAGTCAGAATAAATTTGATAGTCTTTTTGAGGTCGCTTGTTACCATTTTATTATGTGTGGTGTACACTGAATTCAAACTTAAAGTGCAATATAATGTTTCACCATCCCGGGGCCCTAGAATTATTGCAGCCACAGAAGTGTGTAGGAGAAAAAGTACATAAGTGGACGGGTGAATACATGCCAAGCCACACATGACATGGAACGGACACATTTTCAGGTTGCTCCACCCACTTATGTCGAAGGGGAGAATCTCGAGTGCACACCTTTATTCACTTACACATACATATCGGTAGGATTTTATCAATACCGATACCAATATCGATATTCCTTATCAATACCAGTATTTATTGGTACTCTTATAGGTACTGCATATAATTGGTCTTAAAAAAGATGTAAAAATGTTTTAATTACCATTTTTATTAGCCGAAGAGGTTGTACACTACTAACATCATGTAACATCCCACTGCAGGGAAGTATTTTATCAACACCTGCTTTTTAAGTGTTAAACAAGTCAACTATGTTTGCAGTGAAAGGTACAATGCAGTTGTTATGTCATAATCTTGAAAAGACCACACAGATCTGTGTTTCTAATAATTACAATTACACTCAGCTGGAAATAATACTTATATATGGCATTCATGTGCAGAACACAGACCTTTTAAAATATATATTATTTTAAATGTATAAACAATACAAATAATTAGCATGTTAAGTGGGTGTGCATTTAAGCAAGGTGTGTTTTGATATTAAGCAAACGCGGCACGATGGAGTGACGTCAGATGGCAAGGCAAAAGACCTGTCAGCGGATGCTATCTTGCTTTAGAACAACTCTATAGATTATTATATTACTTCAACTTTTCACTTTTTTGAGTGGATTATTATTAGCCTGTAGTTTACTGGATCGCTAAGAGGACAGTTGATTAAGCACGTGACTCATGAGTAAAGCATGTTCACTTCAAACTGACACTAACTCTATTAGCATGTGTGGCTTTAAGGGACTTTTGTGGAGGAAAACTTTTGTGTGGTGTTGCTTTCTTATTTGTAAAAATTCCAAGCTGATTATCAGAGCCTACTACCCGTGTCGTTTTTAGGTGTTGCAGCGGCAGCAAAGTGCATGTGTCATAATTATGGTGGTCAGCTGGATAAAAAAAAAAAACAATCGCCGTATTATTTGTCCAGAATCTTAACGGTCCTCCTGGACCTACCCAATTAGGAACTGGTACCAAAAAATATTGGTACTCAATATACAGTACATCCCTACTTACGCGCATGGGCTTAAGTGTGCAACTGCACTTGAATTTATGAGTTGTTTTTTCCCCTTGGCCTCAGTCTGGACCCCCTCTCCAGGAGCCCAGGCTTTTTTTTTCTCCCCCCCCCCCCCTCCCATTGTTTACCTGTATCTCACCTTTTTTGTAAGGGGTGCCAGAAGTTGGCAGACCCGTCAGCGATCCTGTTCTGTCTCCGTGTAATGTTTGTCTGATCTTGAATGGGATTGTGCTGAAAATTTGAATTTCCTCTCAGGGATTAATAAAGTATTTCTGATTCTGATTCTGATTTTGGTAAGAGTACTGTATATTAAAGGTGTAAAGGTATAAATGTATCATTAATCTCATGCTGAAACTTGTCTTTTAGCTCATATAAGAAATAACAGTTCATCGGGTATGAGTTATCCAGAGCACCATTTACTGTCACTCAGAAACATTATGTTTTCATGCATCGTTTGTTTCTGCCTTCTCATAAATTTTTAGTCTGTGTCACAAAATAGATGCGCACTCCAGAGAGCATATTGTTGAAATCATTGTAGTTTCTGTTTCGGTGATGAATGTCAGCTGCAGTTTGTATGACTATATTTTGTCTTGTACAACAGCATGACGTCATCCCATCGGATACATGGGAACACGTTCCCCTGTTGTAGCTGTCACAAGCGCACAAATGATGCTTGTGTGCATTTGAACGCACATGAACCCCTCACTGTGGTTGTTAAGGGTTGCCGTGGTAACCATGTGATGGGGCACCCGCGCCCTGGTTGGTGGATATTCTCAGCATCTCTATGATGCTATTAACCAATGGCAGAGTGCCATTTCATGCCCCAGAGAAAAGGGTTGGTGAATGCAGGAAGAGAGCAGAGAAGAGAGGGGGATAGGGGTGAGGTTGTTTGTGGTGCCTGAACATTACATCACAACTTTGGTCTAATATCAAGTAGATTTATAAAGCTTCCACTCCTCTACTGGAGCAGACTTTATTCAAATCAGAATTACAATAATAGCCAACGTTCACAAATGAGCCTTCCCATGTTCCAGAGAACTCTCCCCATCCCAGTGAGGCAATGGGGCATTATTTTGTGGCCAGACTATTCCACATCCCTGGCTATAATGTGCTCTCCGATGTGGGCCCCTGCAAAGCCAGCAGTTTTCCACAGCTTTTATTGTTCCATCGTCTGACTCCCCGTCACACACAAATGTGCTGCGTGTTCTTTTGAACTTTCTAAACTCCATCAAGGCTCCATGCGCTGTGCTGGTGCTATTGTGTGCTTTTGTTTGGATTAGTACTACTTCTACGGCAACTGGCTGAACGTAGAGACTTAATTTTTTAAGATTAGACTTTGTTTTTCAAGCTAATTTGCTTTGCCACCATGCTCTTCAGTGTTTCTTTATTGTGCTTTCACTCTTTACTACTGACTGCCACTCAAGCATGAAATCAATTTCTCATCATGGGACAAGATGACATTGGAATGCTGTGTCTGTGTGTGGAGACAAAGGGCTAATACCGTTTCACCACGGTGACAATCCTCTGTCAGCCGATAATGGTCTCCTGTGTCGGATGTTTTTATGAACTGGAAATGGGTGTGTTTAACATTTGATTCAACCATTCAACCATTGATTACACATTTACTGATCCTGACCAGTAGTATGTGTGCCTTTGTTATGTCTGTGTTACTGTGAAACTATGACGGATATTTCATGTTTTCCTCATCCCCCTTCATCCTTTTCCTATATTCCTATTCAAAATGAGCTCAAAAGGGCTGACTGTGCCCTCCCGAATGGATCATGAACATACAGTCAGATACAGAAGTATTTGGACAATGGTGATTTTTTTTTTTTATACAGTATACTGTACCTCCACAATGTATTTGTTTTGTTTCAACAGACTAACAATGAAGTGTAGACTTCCAGCTAATTAATTGAAAAAGTGTCTCCAAAGTACTTGGACGAAGTGACTTAATTGTACTATACAATACAAATGTGTTGCAAATAATGAAGGGCTCCAGACGAGACCTGGTCAGATTAAAATAATTTTGCTGGACGATTTATTGTCCCACAAATTATTGCCGATAAACAATATTATTGTCAGTATTCATTTGAGACCAAACAAAGCACTAATATGATCATAATATATAATAATACTGCAAATAACCCTTTTAAATGCAATAAACGTGTATTTCTTATTAATCATTTTTACCAGTTTAGTAGGAAGTTTAATAACTTTTTATTATCCTAATAAGTAATAAAACAATTACAATAAATTGTCTTTTAATTTCTGTTAGCAAAAATAAACATTGCATATCTTAAGAAGCATTTTTCCCCATTTGGAAAAAACATAGTCGGGTGGGTTTTTTATTTTTATTTTTATTTTTTACATTTTTGGCATACTTACTCATTATCCCTGTTGATGGGCTCGTCTTGCTCATTTAGTTTGAAGCCAAAATATTCCCACACATTTGGCTTTGCAATCAACTTTTTTTCCGTAAGTGCGTCAACTAGCCCCCCGCATTTACCCACAGACACAAATATAGTGGACGAATGACAAAAGAGTTCACTCTGTCCATTTAATTCTGCCATTGAACAAACATGCTATACTGCTGAGAGCGATGCACAGAGTGAACCCTCTACACCCTGTTTGAAAGTTAGAGACAAAGTAAACAAACACATGGTGATTTATCAATGGAGGAAAATCATCAAGTTTTTTCATCATTCGTTTGAATTGGCTTGTCGGCCAAGGCCTACTCCAGACTTTGATACACTCCTGAAAATTAAAATATTCTGCATATGTTGCCCGCTAAAACTAGATAATGTCTACAAGATATTTGCATAATTGGCCAAGATGCATGTCTTTGTAATTTTATGAACACAGACATTCATCAATAATAGGAAGAGCAAAATACATTTGCTTAGAGGTATAAAGTAACTTTCTTTTGCCGCTAATTATTTTTGTCTTGTCACTAACTTTGAGTGTTTCTGGATGATGCAGGTGGGCCACAAAAGTTCTCGCTGCTGGTTGCGAAGAGCGTTATGTGCTTTAATTTTTGTCTCTAAAAGTCCACAATAACACCAGAAAAAGTTGCTGGATGCGTCTGTCTTTTGAACACCTGTATTTAGAGCAAGCGTGGCCCGCGGGCCAATTTTGGTCTGCTGAGTTGTTTCATTTAGGCTGCCAAAAGGTGGCTTCCTAAATTGAATACATATTCCTACTGAACTCTTTCAAGCTCACACACTTATTGATGACATGTCCGCAAGGCTAACTCGTTGCCATTTGTCAAACAGGACAATCTCCAGTACCTTATATGTGGCGGTATGAGGCTAAGCTCCTCACGCATGATGCTGCTGTATGATTATATTTGCTGTGTTTGCCCCAGTCCATTGGCACATTTTCACTTTGGCCCTTGGAATCAAAAAGTTTGAGCACCCCTGATCTAGAGAGTTCTGAATACTCACTAAATAAAGCTGCTAAGTTGGCAACACTGATTGATGCCTCCTGCTTTGTCTTTTTAGGACGGATTTTCACTGGATGTGTAATGGTTCCCGCCGTTGACATGATAGATACATAGGTGCTGTTTCTGTTTCAAAGAGGCATAGCCTGGGACAGCTATTTTGAGGGCCTGTGTGAACTCTGACCTGACATTAGGGTGGGAGAAGCAGGAGAATGGTTAGCGAGAGTTTGAAGAGAAATGTGTGTGTGTGTGCATTGCTGGCCAAAAGTGTTGTTACTGCTGTGTTGTCGCTTTGTACAATTACAAAAATAAAGTCAGTGCGCATTACAAACTGCTGCTAGGTATTAACAAATGGCATAGCAAGGAGACGTTCCACAGCAGTGCCGTTACGCAGTAGAGTATGGGGTTATTCTCTGGCAGACCAGATGTGTATAAAGTGACGTTATGATGTATACAGCCACCTATTGTACAGAGTTTACCGATGCGCGACATTTACAGACAGTCATATTGTGCACTCATGAGTGGTGAACAGGTCGCCACAAATAAATGATTGTATGGGAAACACTGCATATGCATTTAAAGGCCTACTGAAATGAATTTTGTTTATTTAAACGGGGATAGCAGATCCATTCTATGTGTCATACTTGATCATTTCACGATATTGCCATATTTTTGCTGAAAGGATTTAGTAGAGAACATCGACGATAAAGTTCGCAACTTTTGGTCGCTGATAAAAAAAGCCTTGCCTGTATCGGAAGTAGCGCGACGTCACAAGTTGAAAGGCTCCTCACATTTCCCCATTGTTTACAATGCAGCGAGAGCGTTTCGGACAGAGAAAGCGACAATTACCCCATTAATTTGAGCAAGGATGAACGATTTGTGGATGAGGAACGAGAGAGTGAAGGACTAGAGTGTAGTGCAGGACATATCTTTTTTCGCTCTGACCGTAACTTAGGTACAAGGGTTCATTGGATTCCACACTTTCTCATTTTTCTATTGTGGATCACGGATTTATATTTTAAACCACCTCGAATACTATATCCTCTTGAAAATGAGAGTTGAGAACGTGAAATGGACATTTACAGTGACTTTTATCTCCACGACAATACATCGGCGAAGCTCTTTAGCTACGAAGCTAACGTGATAGCTAACGTGATAGCAAATGCAGATTGAAACAAAAGAAATAAACCCCTGACTGGAAGGATAGACAGAAAATCAACAATACTATTAAACCATGGACATGTAAATACACGGTTAATGCTTTCCAGGCTGGCGATGCTTAACAATGCTGTTGCTAACGACACCATTGAAGCTAACTTAGCAACGGGACCTCTACAGAGCTATGCTAAAAACATTAGCTTTCCACCTACGCCAGCCCTCATCTGCTCATCAACACCCGTGCTCACCTGCGTTCCAGCGATCGACGAAGCGACGATCATAGATGCGGTCGGCGGCCCGGAGACGGAGGAAGTCAAGGTGAGGTCGGCGGCTAGCGTGTCTGCTATCCATCTCAAAGTCGTCCTGGTTGTGTTGCTGTAGTCCGCCGCTAATACACCGATCCCACCTACAACTTTCTTCTTTGCAGTCTTCATTGTTCATTAAACAAATTGCAAAAGATTCACCAACACAGATGTCCAGAATACTGTGGAATTTTGAGATGAAAACAGAGCTTTTTGTATTGGATTCAATGGTGTACCAATACTTCCGGTTCAACGATTGACGTCACGCGCATACGTCATCGTACATAGACGTTTTCAACCGGAAGTTTAGTGGGAAATTTAAAATTGCACTTTATAAGTTAACCCGGCCGTATTGGCATGTGTTGCAATGTTAAGATTTCATCATTGATATATAAACTGTCAGACTGCGTGGTCGGTAGTAGTGGGTTTCAGTAGGCCTTTAACCTCTCGTTTCAACTGCGGTAATTCATACCACTCTTCATTATGGCGTGTGGGAGCAATAGATCATAAGGTCAAGACAGAAATCTGTGAAAAATGCAGAATATTGATGTGACATTATTCCAAAGCTGTGCATAGACTCTGTTTTGGCACCTCCCACTGTTGTGTCAGGTTTGGTAGATGATGTGTTGGTGAATTACCGTCAGACTGGCTCACTGGTTCATTCTGGCACAATGACAATGTTCACAGTTTTGTTGTAATCACCATAAGAAACTGCATAAAAGCCTTATATCAATAGTGCATCCGCATAAATACCCACATATTCTAATGTGCATTTACTCTACCCTCTATGTATGATGTGAATGTAAGCAAATGCTCACAAATAAATGAAAAACTGCATGGAGGGAAAAGCAGTTTTGATAAATACTTGACTGCTCTGCTTATGTTGAATTTATGTCTGGCATTCTTGGCAGAACTCCTCTGCTGCTCTAAATTGCCTCATTTTGCAGATATTTTTTAGTTGGTTAAACCTCCCTTAAAACACTATTAACCCCATCACTCAACCTGTGCATTTATACCATCCGTCTGTGCTGCTTCTACGCTGTCTAAAAGACAAAGTCAGCAGACAAAAACAAAAAAGAGACCACAAAAAGAACTACAGAGAGACACGTTGCTCAGAAAAAAAACAAACTGATGGGGGGTTTACATTGAAGGGTAGCTTCCTGTAGCTATAGCAACCGCTGGTACGCTAGTCCAATCACCACGCCAATGTCTGGTTGCTAGGGAAAGAAGAGAGTGCAGGAGGCAATGGGACTTCTCCCCGACGGCTCTCCAGGATGCTGCGTACATGATAGATTATTTCTGTGCTTTTCTGTGTCGAGCATCACTGTATTACAGAATTTTCACACTCTAATGCCTCGCTTATTGTATTTAAATATGTATATGTGTTGAACTGTGTGTGTGCAAGACAAGGTAGGGCTTAAAAACCAATCCTGCTGTGTTAGACGAATACACACACTTTCCTCTTTGCATACAGATATGACCTCACTTTAACGCGTCTAACAAGGTTGTTAATCCTTCGCAATATACTGTATTGGTATTCTCATTCATGTGTATTTCCAATTTAACCAAGGTTGAAAGTTCTTAGATGGCAGGCTGGTTTAAAAAAGACTCCACTGGGCAACCATCTGTCTTGATTCAAAAACTGTTGCCAAGTGCAAAATGAGAGAAGTCATTCATGCACAGTCTTTCTCTACTATGGTGTTAAACTGTCAGCCGCCACCCCTTCTTGTCTTTGTCAACATCATCTTAGTCCCTGTTTGTTTGTGTGCAACTGTTTTTCATATATCAAGCTACAATTGTTTGTGATGGGAAGATTGGTTTCCAAATGTTCTGATTTTGTGACAGTTAAATGTTCTGACTTTGTGACAGTAAAGTAATAAAGATAGATTGGGGCGGTATAGCTCAGTTGGTAGAGTGGCCGTGCCAGCAACTTGAGGGTTCCAGGTTCGATCCCCGCTTCCGCAATCCTAGTCACTGCCGTTGTGTCCTTGGGCAAGACACTTTACCCACCTGTTCCCAGTGCCACCCACACTGGTATAAAAATGTAACTTAGATAATGGGTTTCACTATGTAAAGCGCTTTGAGTCACTAGAGAAAAGCGCTATATAAATATAATTCACTTCACTTCACTTCAAAACATGCTCAAAATATTATGTAGATCAGTGTTAATCAACCTTTTTTAGTGAAGTAAACCAGGAGGAAATCTTGTGACTTGCAGGCCGAACAGAAAAATAATTTGAATATTTAAATAACATATGGTGGTACCAGGGTTAGTGCGTGTGCCTCACAGTACCAAGGTCCTGGGTTCCATCCCCGGGCTCCGGGTCTTTATGTGTGGAGTTCGCATGTTCTCCCCGTGACTGCGTGGGTTCCCTGCAGGTACGCCGGCTTCCTCACACCTCCAAAGACATGAACCTGGAGATAGGTTGATCGGTAACGCTAATTTGGCCCTAGTGTGTGAATGTGAGTGTGAGTGTTGTCTGTCTATCTGTGTTGGCCCTGTGATGAGGGACGGCGACTTGTCCAGGGTGTACCCCGCCTTCCGCCCGATTGTAGCTGAGATAGGCACCAGCACCCCCCGCGATCCAGAGAGGGACAAGCGGTAGAAAATGGATTTATCACTAAGTAATAAGTTAACCAATATGAAATAAAATCCACAACAAATAGTCATGATTGTCACAATAAAATCAGCAGCCCTACAGATCACAGAGTAAGCTCAAAGAGAAAATGGCAAGATTGTACGCTACTTTAGGGACCCTATTCGCTCATGTGCCTAAGTGAAAAAAGGTTTGCAACTGTGCAGATTCTGGCGTCGCAGCATTCTCAACCCCCCTGACGAACCAGACGATTTTTTTGCACTAAACGAGGCATCTCCTCCTAACTATACCAATGCACATGTTGCCCGACCTCTTAAAAGGGGAGGGGGTGTCGCACTAATATACAATGAAAACTATAATTTTACACCTAACCTAAATAATAAATATAACTCGTTTGAGGTGCTCACTCTCCACCTGGCTGTTATCTACCGCCCCCCTGGGCCCTATTCGGACTTCATCAGTGAATTCTCAGAGTTTGTTGCTGATCTAGTGACGCACGCCGACAATATAATCATAATGGGGGACTTTAATATCCATATGAATACCCCATCGGACCCTCCATGCGTGGCGCTCCAGACTATAATTGATAGCTGTGGTCTTACACAAATAATAAATGAACCCACGCATCGCAACGGTAATACGATAGATCTAGTGCTTGTCAGGGGTGTCACCACCTCTAAAGTTACGATACTCCCGTACACTAAAGTAATGTCCGATCATTACCTTATAAAATTTGAAGTTCTGACTCATGGTCAACAAACTAATAATAATAATAATAACTACTATAGCAGCCGCAACATTAATGCTGCCACAACGACGACTCTTACTGACCTACTGCCTTCGGTAATGGCACCATTCCCAAATTATGTGGGCTCTATTGATAACCTCACTAACAACTTTAACAACGCCCTGCGCGGCACCATTGATAGTGTAGCACCGCTAAAGCTAAAAAGGGCCCCTAAAAGACGTACCCCATGGTTTACAGAAGAAACTAAAGCCCAGAAATTATCATGTAGAAAGCTGGAACGCAAATTGCGTGCGACTAAACTTGAGGTTTTCCATCAAGCATGGTGTGATAGTTTAATAACTTATAAACGCATGCTTACCTCAGCTAAAGCTAAATATTACTCAAATCTCATCCACCTCAACAAAAATGATCCTACATTTTTGTTTAGTACAGTAGCATCGCTAACCCAACAAGGGACTCCTCCCAGTAGCTCCACCCACTCAGCAGATGACTTTATGAATTTTTTAATAAGAAAATTGAAGTCATTAGAAAAGAGATTAAAGACAATGCATCTCAGCTACAACTGGGTTCTATTAACACAAATACGACTGTATATACGACGGATACCGCCCTCCAAAATAGTTTCTCTCTCTTTGATGAAATAACATTAGAGGAATTGTCAAAATGTGTAAATGGGACAAAACAAACAACATGTTTACTTGATCCAATTCCTGGGAAACTTATCAAGGAGCTTTTTGTATTATTAGGTCCATCAGTGTTAAATATTATAAACTTATCACTTTCCTCTGGCACTGTTCCCCTAGCATTCAAAAAAGCGGTTATTCATCCTCTACTCAAAAGACCTAACCTCGATCCTGATCTCTTGGTAAACTACCGGCCGGTGTCCCACCTTCCGTTTATCTCGAAAATCCTCGAAAAAATTGTCGCACAGCAGCTAAATGAACACTTAGCGTCTAACAATCTCTGTGAACCTTTTCAATCCGGTTTCAGGGCAAATCACTCTACGGAGACAGCCCTCGCAAAAATGACTAATGATCTATTGCTAACGATGGATTCTGATGCTTCATCTATGTTGCTACTTCTTGATCTTAGCGCCGCTTTCGATACTGTTGATCATAATATTTTATTAGAGCGTATCAAAACGCGTATTGGGATGACAGACTTAGCCTTGTCTTGGTTTAACTCTTATCTTACTGACAGGATGCAGTGTGTCTCCCATAACAATGTGACCTCGGACTATGTTAAGGTAACGTGCGGAGTTCCCCAGGGTTCGGTTCTTGGCCCTGCACTCTTTAGTATTTACATGCTGCCACTAGGTGACATCATACGCAAATACGGTGTTAGCTTTCACTGTTATGCTGATGACACTCAACTCTACATGCCCCTAAAGCTGACCAACACGCCGGATTGTAGTCAGCTGGAGGCGTGTCTTAATGAAATTAAACAATGGATGTCCGCTAACTTTTTGCAACTCAACGCTAAGAAAACGGAAATGCTGATTATCGGTCCTGCTCAACATCGACATCTATTTAATAATACCACCTTAACATTTGACAACCAAACAATTAAACAAGGCGACTCGGTAAAGAATCTAGGTATTATCTTCGACCCAACTCTCTCGTTTGAGTCACACATTAAGAGTGTTACTAAAACGGCCTTCTTTCATCTCCGTAATATCGCTAAAATTCGTTCCATTTTGTCCACAAGCGATGCTGAGATCATTATCCATGCGTTCGTTACATCTCGTCTCGATTACTGTAACGTTTTATTTTCGGGCCTCCCTATGTCTAGCATTAAAAGATTACAGATGGTACAAAATGCGGCTGCTAGACTTTTGACAAAAACAAGAAAGTTTGATCATATTACGCCTATACTGGCTCACTTGCACTGGCTTCGTGTGCACCTAAGCAGCGACTTTAAGGTTTTACTACTTATGTATAAAATACTACACGGTCAAGCGCCTGCCTATCTTGCCGATTATATTGTACCATATGTCCCGGCAAGAAATCTGCGTTCAAAGAACTCCGGCTTATTAGTGATTCCCAGAGCCCAAAAAAAGTCTGCGGGCTATAGAGCGTTTTCTATTCGGGCTCCAATACTATGGAATGCCCTCCCGGTAAAAGTTAGAGATGCTACCTCAGTAGAAGCATTTAAGTCTCATCTTAAAACTCATTTGTATACTCTAGCCTTCAAATAGACTCCCTTTTTAGACCAGTTGATCTGCCGTTTCTTTTCTTTTCTTTTCTACTCTGCTCCCGGTGGACCGCTAGCCTGTCCATCGGATGGGGACATCTCTACGCTGCTGACCCGTCTCCGCTCAGGATGGTTCCTGCTGGCCCCACTATGGACTGGACTTTCGCTGATGTGTTGGACTTTCACAATATTATGTCAGACCCACTCGACATCCATTGCTTTCGGTCTCCCCTAGAGGGGGGGGTTTACCCATATATGCGGTCTTCTCCAAGGTTTCTCATAGTCATTCACATTGACGTCCCACTGGGGTGAGTTTTCCTTGCCCGTATGTGGGCTCTGCACCGAGGATTTCGTTGTGGCTTGTACAGCCCTTTGAGACACTTGTGATTTAGGGCTATATAAATAAACATTCATTGATTGATTGATTGATTGATTGAAGTCTGTCACTGCGCGCCTTCATCCATGATGCGCATTTTGGGTGGATTAAGCCTTAAATGTGGCCGTTCCCTGTCAAATCTGGTCGGAAGCACACCTACTTTCTCTCTTCTGTGACTCTGAGGCTGGAATAGGTCCAGTGCCCCAAGAAGGTGGAATATTATATTGTACGTACGTACAGTTTGGGTGGAGTGTACATCACACATATTAAAATGATAAAATACAATTCCAGAAAACTATCAAATCGATTTTGCTCGCTTCAATTGAGACACCTGTAAACATCTATTGAGATGAGAATAAAGGCACCATAATGCCACTCTGTATTAACTATCAAAAATGTAAATGCATATTGTTGGGTCGTAAGTGCAACCACAGCGGAATGGGACACATGTACATTTCTGCCGTGTTTGAACATCCTAGAAGTTTATTACATACGATCGTGATCATTGACCCTGACTATTTAATAGAAAATACATATACCGTATAGAGTGCAAAGGTATTTAAGCCACACCCACCCAAATTTGGAAGAAATAATAATGTTTACATATATTAGTTGCACCAGGCTACAAGCGGCAGATATGTACTGGTACGAAAGGTTTTGTAAATGTTTATTTGCAAACCTTAAATGTTTCCAAATGGTGCCTGTAACACGGCAGTAAAACAAACAAAATCAAACAAAACAGACGCACGTTTACGTTATAAGCACTACCTGGATAACTAGTTTTTTCAAATTGAAAGTGTTATCGTTTTCATGGATTTTAATGAGATTTACGAGTGTTAGTAAAACTCCACACGCTACACTTTTCCCGCTATTGGAAAATAAGGCGCTACGACATAATCCGCCTCATTAATAATGAGCCTGCCTTCATTCCAGATTTACACACTTTTGCCTCACTTACGCAGGGTGAGCTTTTCCGCAGGCTGAATGGGAGAATTCGGATGAAAGGAACATCCGTAACTTCAAGCATGTAGAAAAACACTTAAGAGCAAACAGGAGAATATGGCTTTAGGTGCATATATCCACTGTTTAAATGCATACATTATTCAAAATTGAGTATACATTACTGACAATACAAAACCCAAAACCAGTGAAGTTGCCATGTTGTGTAATTCATAAACAAAAACAGAATACAATGATATGCCAATCCTTTTCAATTTATATTCAATTGAATAGACTGCAAAGGCAAGATATTTAATGTTCGAACTGAGAAACTGAATTTTCTTTTGCAAATAATCATCAACTTAGTGGCAGCAACACATTGCAAATACGGTGGCACAGTGGCATTCTTACCACTGTGTTACATGGCCCTTCCTTTTAACAACACTCAGTAAACGTTTGGGAACTGAGGAGACCAATTTTTGAAGCTTTTCAGGTGGAATTATTTCCCATTCTTGCTTGATGTACAGCTTAAGTTGTTCAACAGTCCGGGGTCTCCGTTGTGGTATTTTAGGCTTCATATTGCACCACTTATTTTCAATGAGAGACAGGTCTGGACTACAGGCAGGTCAGTCTAGTACCCGCACTCTTTTACTATGAAGCCACACTGTTGTAACAAGTGGCTTGGCATTGTCTTGCTAAAATAAACAGGGGCGTCCATGATAAGCTGCTTTTATACCCAATTATGGCACCCACATGTTCCAAATAAGTGTTTGATGAGCATTCCTCAACTTTCTCAGTCTTTTTTGCCACTTGTGCCAGCTTTTTTGAAACATGTTGCAGGTATCAACTATTTGTGAAAAATAACAGTTTTCCAGTTCGAACGTTAAGTATCTTGTCTTTGCAGTCTATTCAATTGAATATAGGTTGAAAATTATTTTCAAATCATTGCATTCTGTTTTTATTTACGAGTTACACAACGTGCCAACTTCACTGGATTTAGGGTTTGTACATCATTGATACACAATTGTGGTAGTGTTAAACTACCGTTGGTGTTTGCTTGTTAATTATACATGCAAGAGTCTCTGTGCAAAATTAAGTTACTTAGGAGACATTACTTGCACAATATCACCTTCAAGCACTTGTTACAGGTTTTTGATTTGATTTGATTTTTATTAAGGATCCCCATTAGCTGGTTGCCTCAACAACCCACTAGTCTTCCTGGGGTCCACAATTCAATACAATTACAAGTAAAAGCATATAATTATAACTACACAATACAGAAAAAAATAAAAGCATCAATAAAAAACAAGCAAACAATTTACAGTCACAGAATAATAATTACCATATAAATATAACTACACAATATAAAACCAAACAAATCATCAACGAGCAAACTAATTAAAAGATTTCCGCAAAGCATTCTTCCTGGGACGAGGGAGTACAAAATGCCCCTCACTGGATGCCCTGGTATTGTGATTATGTATAGTGCTACTGTGAACTATTTGGGCCATGAGAAAAGCAGGAGTTTTACTACCGGTTACTGATTTGAACAATATAAGAGTATTAGCCAACAACCTGTTCTGCACTGTTAGCCAGGAAAGAGAAGCATGCATTTGGTTCACATTGGTTCTTAGTGAACAATCAAGAACCAGCCTTGCTGCCCTATTCTGGACAATCTGGAGCTTACTGATCTCACCACTTGCAGCAGACGCCCAGACTGTAGAACAATAGTCAATATGACACAAGACTAAACTCTTAACAATTTGACAAAGAAGAGGTGGATCAGCAAAAGCAGCACATTTCCTGGAAATACCAACAGCCCTTCCCATCTTTGTAACTATATCACTGATATGATTTGACCAGGATAGAGTGCAGTCCAGCATCACTCCAAGGAGCTTGGCACTTCTGACCTGTTGAACTGTTGAAATACCTAGCCTCAAATCCAACTTTGGGTCACAAGATAACCCTTGCCTAGTCCCCAATATAATACTTTTTGTTTTTGAGGTGTTAAGGACAAGTCTGTTACATACTGTCCAGTTATGCACAGCTTTTTTCCTCACTCAATACTACATTCAGTACACTGCATGATGGTGCAGCATGATATAAGGTTGCATCATCAGCATAAAGAACCAATCTTGCATGCCCGGTAGCCCAAGGTAAATCATTGGTGAATATAGAAAAAAGTAAAGGTCCTAGGCAACTTCCCTGTGGAACACCACAATCCAAACTTCTGCTATTAGACAAGCTGCCATTAAGATACACCTGTTGTGATCTTGAGGACAAATAACTCTGTATCCACATTAAACTTGAAGTATTAAAACCATAACATTTAAGTTTCTCAATTAAAAGAGAGTGGTCAATCACGTCAAATGCAGCACTAAAATCTAACAGGACAGCTCCAACCAACATAGAATTATCTATAGCATTAAGCCAATCGTCCGTCATTTGTATAAGAGCCATGGACGTAGAGTGGCCCGTTCTATATGCATGTTGAGAATCAGTTGCTAGCCCATTTGATTGAAAGTAAGCTTGAATTTGTGCATACACACATTTCTCCAGTATTTTACATAACCCAGGTAGGATGCTTATTGGTCTAGAATTGCCCTCATTGAAAGCCAATTTGGTATCCTTATGTAGAGGAGTAACCTTAGCCACCTTCCATATCTTTGGACACAGGCCCACTTGTAAACATTTATTAAAAATATGACAAACAGGCACTGATATGATACCAGCAGTCATTTTCAGTAATTTACTATCCAGGTTGTCTACACCAGCTACTTTGTTGTCCGGAAGAGAGTGTAGTAACCTCTCAACCTCACTGACTTCAACCTGATGAAAATTGAATTCACAGTCCTTATTATCCATTATAATATTCCTAATGAGGTCAGCTGATTTGTTGTTATTGGATATATGCATACCATGCCTTAATTGAGATACCTTGTCAACATAATAGTTATTAAAATGATTGGCGATGTCACATGGCTTAGTGAGTACCAACCCATTTGATTCCACAAAAGGTGTACACACATTGTTCTTTCTACCCATGATTTCATTCAAAACATTCCATAAGTTTTTGCTATCATATCTCACATCATATAACCTCTGTTTGTAATATTCCCTTTTTTTCAGTTTGTTTAACTTTGTGACCTGGTTTCTTAAGGAACAGTACTTATGCCTGTCATCAATTAAACCTGAGTTGACGGAGGCTTTTTTAGCCATGTCTCTTTCAGTCATTAAACTTCTAAGTCCATTATCAATCCATGGGGCAGACTTAGTTTTGACAGAAAACTTCTTCAAAGGGGCATGGTTGTCCACAACACTCATGTACATTAACATAAATAAGTACAGTGCAGCCTCAGGGTCTTCCTCACTGCACACCTCGTTCCAATTTAAACAGAATATTTCATTAATAAAACATTCTTCATCAAATCTCTTATAAGACCTTGTAAAAATAATTTTTGCTTTAGGTTTAGGAACCCTTGTCTTTCTAGTGACAGCTATTATATTGTGGTCAGTAAAACCTACAGGAACCGAGACTGCTTTGGAGCATTGGTCCGGAACATTTGTATAAATATGATCAATGCATGTAGCTAGAATAATACCATCACTATTACTACCTATTCTCGTGGGAGGGGCAACAATTTGGGACAGATTGCAAGCATTTAAAATGGATAGTAACTTATTTTTGTTTGTACACCCCTGTTCCAGCCAGTCAACATTCATATCACCCAGTAAATAGATTTCTCTATTCTCATCTGATATCCTGTCAAACATCTCACATAACTCCTTCAGATACAGAGCATCAGCACTAGGAGGCCTATAGAAACAGCATACTAGAATTTGTTTCAAATAAGGCAGATAGACCTGCACACAAATAGCTTCAATACTCTCCCTCATCAAATCATTGCACACTCTGATAGATAAATGATTCTGAACATAAATAGCCACCCCACCCCCAAACCTGTTCCTATCTTTCCTAAAAATTGAGAGCCCCTCAATGGCTACAATTGAATCAGAAAAGGAATCATCAAGGTGGGTCTCAGAAATGGCAAAGATATTAATAAAATTATCTTTGATAATACACTCTACTTCCTGATACTTATTACGCAGGCTGCATACATTCACGTGAGCTAACACCAGGCCCCTATGAAGGCCCAGCTTAGTGCAGGACATAACAGTACTGGAAGTAGTCATGACACAGGCCAAACCAAGATACTAAAAACACCCACGAATGCCCATTCTAAAAAAGCCAGGGGGTAACCTTTGGGTCCCGATACAGCTGTCCATTTATGTACAGCCTATCCACTGTTAGTGCCACTCTCTTGTTCTGGGCTCGGTTCTCTCTCATGATCGGTGACAGTTTCTTTCTCCTATCGTTGATCTCAGCCGGGAAGTGGTCATTTAACCAGAGAGAGGTCCCTTTCAGCTCCTTTCCTCGGCTTTTCACCAACTCTTTGTGCTTAAAATGCTCAAAACGAGCTATTATGGGACGGACTTTATTGTCCACAGGTCTGCCCATTCTGTGCACTCTGGAAAAAGTTATGTCTCTTACCACCTCCGGGGAGAGCTTGAGCTTATCCGACATGAACTCTCTTACAGATTTTTCCGGATCGGCGTTGCCCTCTCGGATCCCCGAGAAAATGAGATTGTCTCTCATGTCCCTGCACTGTATATCCAACAGCGTGTCTTTAATGCGCCTATAGTCCGCGGTAAAAAAGTCAGTAGATCTCTGCATGTCAGTCATCGCACCTCTCAGAAAGACATTATCCTTTCTTAGATCCTCAATCTCCTTCTGACTGAATTCCAGGCTACTTCTCAAGTCACGGATGTCCTGCTGTAGTGCATCCAGAATATCCAGCTAGCTCAATCTCGCGTTGATCGATTCCAATACGGATGCGTCCACCTCCATGCTACCACCTGGCTCACCTCCGCTATCGGTCGAGCCACGCTGGGATCGGTGTCTCCTGGCTGGTTGTTTGACTTTACACGCAGCCCCACCAGACACCTCCTTCTTGTCACTCTTTTTGTTGGTCATCTCAACTGTGACTGTCCAAAAACCCGGTATTCAACCGTGCGATCGTTAAAATGCCAAGCTCAAGGCGAGCTGGAGGTTAGCGACTGGCTAGCTAGCCACCTGGCTAAAAACAAACCAGGCTAGCTAGCAGTCGGTGAAGTTTTTAAACAAACAAGGACACCTTGATCACTTTAGAATTGTCCATAAGGTGTCCATAAAAGTATCCAGAATAGGTATCAAAAATAAAATATGGTATATTTGCGACCTAAAATTGGATACAAACGCCAATTTCTGCTCGCGGCAATGGAGAAGTTGACACTTGGGCTTCACTAACCTGACTCTCGCCAGATATATATAATGGTATCACAAGAGGCTGCAAAATAGATCATAATATATCTTAGCTCTATCGCCCTTCTTTGGCAGGGTCCCCACTTTGCTGTGGCAAATGGTGTGTCCGTTGTAGCAATGCTCTGCTGACTCATCACCTGCAGAAATCACGTCCTTTGCCATTAAAGCTTAGCCAAGGTTACTGAGTGCATCGTTTGAGGTGAAGTACAACCAAACTTTTTATGGCATTTAATCATGAGCATTTTATATGAACACATATTGTCGTCTGTGCAGGTGAAAAAATCATGTCAAGTGTCGTACTGTCACAACAGATCCCATCGTTTTTGTCTCATGTCGGTGTTCAATTAATAGTTGTCAATGTAGTGGCACAAAAATTAGCACCACTATCTTTTTTGTTTTACGGTCTGGTTACTATTGTTCCCGTCGGCACTAGGGCTAAACGACTATTTTAATAATCATCTTATCATCAACAAGCTCAATTATTAGTCACCTAGTGGGATTATGAAGCTTTTCATTTGCTCAAATTTGAATATCGTCTTTTAAATTCACCTTGAGTGTCCCGCAAAAATCATTGTTTTGCCATCCATCCATTGTTTTGCATATCAAATAATGATCATCCACTACTTCAACACCCCCAGGTGCTTATCAACTATCTCTAATTACACAGAAAACAGTTATTTTATCTGTTAAACTGAGCAAGCCAACATTTAGCTGAAAGCATTATTGCTGACATGGCTGACGACTCATAGTAGTTTTTTAAAATACCCTTGATTTTGCACAAATTGAGAAAAGTCCATGTGTACTCGACATACCTGTCAACATTTGCATTTCTAAATATGAGACATAGTGGAAAATATGGGAATTTCATCCCCCACCGTCCCAAATGCCCTGAAAATTTCACAGGAGAAGTAAAACTACAATATTACAGTTTCAGCAGAAGGATGTCAAGGTACTGCACAAACTATGTTCTTTTAGCATAGAGCAACACGGTGAACAGCTGTACTGTATAATGAGCTTAGAAGACAGTCACAGTGAGAGCCACAACAACAATGTGTCGTCGTGAGGGAGGCTTGTGCGAATGGAGATAAAGTGGAAGCCTTGTGGTCAGGCTTACAAAGATTTTGTAGCAGACACTGAAAAGTTTTTAAAAAATAACACAAGAAAAAAGTGGGAATGTGTCAGGGCTATTTTGGGATTCCAGCCTAGGCCGACTTTAGATGGGAATTTTAATTGCGTCTGTTGGCGGGAGATAACTACCCAATCATCCAGACCCCATGTTGGTGTCTAATCAGTGTGGTTCTAATGACCACAGCTGCAGACACCAGGCTTCGTGTTAACCCTAATCACCAGGCTTGTGATCTCTCAACGTTAAGTTCTTACGTTGCCAAACAGGAGAAACATGAAGGAAAAAGACACAAATTTACTTGGCTTCATTAGCATGCCACTCAGGGAATGATCATAAAATGAGCAGAAATAATTAAATCAAGCCTTTAATGTACTTAGTGTTGCCTAATTCATTTCATTTGGGAGCCAATTGTTGATAAATCTGATTGTGCTTGGTAAAATAAAAGACTGTTATCACATGAATGGGTCTTCTTGTGTCTGTATTGCCAAATATTGAGACTGCAAGTCTTCAGCCATTTACAGGGCAATGAAACAGACCATACAAGTTCTACTCTGGTTTGATTTGACTGCTGCTTCATGGATGACTGTTGATAACATGTGCTGCTGGTTGTGCAGCTGTAACCAAAGTATTTATTCTGCAAGCCTTAAGCCAGGCCTCTGCTGGGAAAATGACTTTCTGAAGTTCCAACCCAACTTTATCCACACTTCTGGCAATAAAAACTTTAAAAGGGTTGAAACTTTTGCTCCAAGACTGTGAAAGTTTTGCAGGTCAGAGTGTGTCTTACATTTGTGTGAATACACACTTACTGGCAGAATGGTGGCAGAGTGGTTAGAAGTGCTACCTCACTCCAGGGTTTTGTGAAGATTTGTTCTTGCTGTGCTTGCGCTGGATTTCTGTAGGTGCTCATTTTTTAAAAATGTTTTCAAAGATAAAACCATTTAAGGGTAATTTAAGATGGAGGTGTGACACAAGATTTGGATTGGGTCACTACTTTTTCTCAATGATTAAATACAGATAACATATACAGACACATTGTATGTGTGACAAAAATTACCTTTACCTTTATTGAATTTCAATTGGGATGTTGCTGTTCAAAATATTTAGAAAAATTTACTTAAAATATATTTTTATTTCAACCATCCATGTAAATAAAGCCTATGTGTTTTTCTCATGCAGGATAATTAATATAAAATATATTGGCAAGGCAAGGCAGATTTATTTTTAAAGCACAAATTGTACACATGACAATTCAAAGTGCTACAAGGAGGCGAATAAAATCATTATACAAATACGGTAAGTATGACCTTATAAAAGCATAAAATGTTGATGAAATACTTAAGTTGTCATATGCACAACCAAAAAGTGATTTCAGCCCAGATTTAAACATTGCAAAAGTTGAAGTCTCACATATTTTGCAAGACTGTTCCAAATTTTAGCAGCATACAACTGAAATGCAGCCTCACCCTGTTTAAACCTGACTCTGAACACCAGCCCGCGATAGTTCATATTGCGGGCAGAACCAGATATCCCCACCTAGTTTTCTAAAATCTATAATTAGATATGTCAAATGCAGCGCTCGGGTCAAACAGAATTAAAGCTCAATCCGAATACTTCCTCTTGTTTTAGCTCTACCCCCTTTGTTTTGCGCGGTCATGTCAATCAAGTGGTCTCCAAATTCTAAGGTAAGGGGGAAGGGCCAAGCGCGAAGGCCGCAGAGCTCTCTAATTGAAGTGAGCTCTGGGACCTCCCTAGAATATCGAGGGAGAAGGGACATTTCCAACATTACACTATGCCCGCTAAAAACTATGTCATGCAGAAAACAAACAAAGAGAAGCCTAAGTAATACGCTTAAATATTGATCTTCATATTATTGACGCTCATCATTTTGTTCAGATGTTCACATGTTGCTACTCCATGTAAATATTGACTATTTTTATAATTGTTTGTTGTATTTTCTATCGCATGTTATAACGATCAGGTGGAAAAATAGAGCCCAAACAAAGCCAAACATCACCTGCAACAGCTTCTTGAACGTAAACAAACATTTGTCGCATCTGCTTTATGTTACTGTCGGCAAACGGCGAGGGTTGATGATGTAGCAAAACTCAAGCAACGTCCGAATGTCTAGGGGTGTCTTTTCAACATTTTGCCATAGCACTAGATTCCAAATTCTAGGAGGGGGAGGGTTATGACGAATGGGGAAGGGGGAAGAAGGATAATTCGGATTAAGCCTAAGAATTTGCTTGTGTTCTGAGGGATATCATTTGTCACCTTAATCAGAGCTGTTCCAGTGTTGTGGAGGGGCCTAAAAGTCTGATTGGAAAGTATTAAACACATTGTTATCCAGGAGAAAGTTACTAAGCTGTTGGGAAACAACTTTTATTTAGACTTTGCCCAAAAATGGCAAGTTTGACAGGTAAATCTGGATAATTCAGTGTATCTTTCAAAACGTTATTATCTTCAGTAGTTCAATTAAAAAATGTAAGTCTTATATTCTATATATTTACTGGACTTTTTAAGAAAGTATTTTTGAATTTATTAATCATTTTGATGATTATAGATTACAGTTTATAAAAATAAATGTTACATTTACTATTTCGTTAAAGCAAAACTGCAAAGACTTTATTTGGTGTCTTAGGCCATGTCCACATGAACACAGATACTTAATAAACGCATACTTATCTCTGCATTTAGGCCTCTTGTTCACACGCAGACGCTTACTTTTGTCTTTAAAAACGCAGACTTTTGCAAACGCTGGCCAAAGTGTAGAGTTCCAAAACTGTCCACTTAGCGTGTGCGTGTACACGGCACAAACGGAGACTTGTGATGACGTCACGGTTGTGCGCTGTCATTTCCAAGCTCAACAACAATGCCCTGCTGGCTTCAAACACACTATAAGAGCACTTAATGTATGTTTGAACGTAAACATGCTGCTCTTTTCACTCAACATTAATAAAAAAAGACACATCAAAATGGGCTTTGCGACACTCCTGCCAACGCTAATGACAGTCAGCTGTTTTGGATATGATCGCTGTGGAACCTCCAGCTGATGGAACAACTTTGACAAGCAAGACTTTGTGCTGTGTCTCCTAAGAAAGGTGCAACATTATCTTATGTTGTTAGTCCTCGTTTAACGACAGATCATGAAGTTAACTTACGTGTCTTGCTTCCATTTTTGTAGATGGAGCCGGGCGTGACCGTGCACGTGCGTAAAAAGCGACCAAGCAACTAAAAAAAACCATAATGTAGCATCCACTTGTAGTGTGTACTGATGTTAAAGACAATATACACTTCATTACACATATACTATATTACTATATCAATGATTAAATGCGTTATAATTCCCTTAAACATGCAAAATGGTTTCCTTGTCTCATTGGTGCGTGCTGATTTGAGAAATAATGTAATACATCTCCATGTTGCTGAACATGTTATAATTTTATGAGTGTTGGGTTTCAGCAGCACTCGCTCTTTAAAGGCCTACTGAAACCCACTACTACCGACCACGCAGTCTGATAGTTTATATATCAATGAGGAAATCTTAACATTGCAACACATGCCAATACGGCCGAGTTAGATTAGTAAAGTGCAATTTTAAATTTCCCGCAAAATATCCTGCTGAAAACGTCTCGTATGATGACGTTTGCGCGTGACGTCACGGATTGTAGCGGACATTTTGGGACACCATTGTGGCCAGCTATTAAGTCGTCTGTTTTCATCGCAAAATTCCACAGTATTCTGGACATCTGTGTTGGTGAATCTTTTGCAATTTGTTTAATGAACAATGGAGACAGCAAAGAAGAAAGCTGTAGGTGGTAAGCGGTGTATTAGCGGTCAGCTGCAGCAACACAAACACATAGCCGGTGTTTCATTGTTTACATTCCCGAAAGATGACAGTCAAGCTTTACCATTGGCCTGTGGAGAACTGGGACAACAGAGACTCTTACCTGGAGGACTTTGAGTTGGATACGCGGTACCGTCAGTATGCAGCTGCGGCTTCCAAACATTTGATCGCTTGCCCGTACGTGCGTGCCGCTATGTGCATGTCACGTACGTAACTTTGGGGACTTTGGGGAAATATATGTGCTGTATGAACTTTGCGGAGGTGAACGGTACTTTGGGCTGTGGGATTGAGTGTGTTGTGCGGGTGTTTGATTTGTATTGGCGGGTTATATGGACGGGAGGGGGGAGGTATTTGTTATGCGGGATTAATTTGTGGCATATTAAATATAAGCCTGGTTGTGTTGTGGCTAATAGAGTATATATATGCCTTGTGTTTATTTACTGTTTTAGTCATTCCCAGCTGAATATCAGGTCCCACCCGCCTCTCACAGCATCTTCCCTATCTGAATCGCTTCCACTGCCCTCTAGTCCTTCACTCTCACTTTCCTCATCCACAAATCTTTCATCTTCGCTCAAATTAATGGGGAAATCGTCGCTTTCTCGGTCCGAATCGCTCTCGCTACTGGTGGCCATGATTGTAAACAATGTGCAGATGTGAGGAGCTCCACAACCTGTGACGTCACGCTACTTTCGGTACAGGCAAGACTTTTTTATCAGCGACCAAAAGTTGCGAACTTTATCGTCGATGTTCTCTACTAAATCCTTTCAGCAAGTGTATGCGTTTGTGTGTAGACATAGACAGTTTTGAAACTACATTTGTGTGGATGGAGATTGTTTTAACCCCAAATATGTGTTTTAGAAACTCTTCGTGTTCGTGTGGACATGACCATAATCTGAACTGAGTTTCCTGATATCAAATAACTTTTCAAGAATATTCTAGTGTTTTTAGATGTACCTGTATATACAGGTATAAATCAGTGGCGTGCGGTGAGGTTAATGTCTGGTGAGGCACTGCATCATCACAGTCAGATTTACAAACATATGAACCCTAAATAGTATCTTATTCACCATGTGATTGGCAGCAGTTAACGGGTTATGTTTAAAAGCTCATACCAGCATTCTTTACAAAACTGTAGCACACAAAAAAGCACATTTAATAAAAAAAACATTATTATGGTCTTACCTTTCTTGCTGGACATCCACACAGCCAGCCTTTGCGTGTGTACCACGCCGTTTTAAAAGAACGGGTCTTCTGTCCCGAAGTCAAAAGCAAACCTTTTAGCCCCGGCGTT
Source organism: Entelurus aequoreus (assembly GCF_033978785.1). Classification (NCBI taxonomy): domain Eukaryota; kingdom Metazoa; phylum Chordata; class Actinopteri; order Syngnathiformes; family Syngnathidae; genus Entelurus; species Entelurus aequoreus. The sequence continues at coordinate 70,437,381 of NC_084734.1, read as the reverse complement.
GGTCTACCTTTAATTATTACCTCCTGCTTTGATTGAAGTCCAGTTTAGAAAACTGTTTTATTTTACATATGTAATCCTCCATGTTTTTAATAAAAGTCCAGGCGAGAGGAAATAAACAATCGCTTCACTAATTAACTTGCAAACTTTCCTTTTTTTTTTTTTTTTTTCTTCTGCTGCCGAGGAATGATCTCTGGGATCACTACCGCCCTCTACCACCAGGAGGCCGGATTACTGCGAGCCTCAAGCAGTACATCTTTTGCAGCAGATTTATGAATGCTCAGCACAAGAAATACGTTACACACATACAGTTTTTGACAAAATACACTGTACATTATATACCTCAGCTAACTAAACTATGCCATAGTTTAGTTTGCTGATATAATTCATATAGCAATACAGTCTCACTGCACAGCAGCTCAGCAGTTAGCCGAGTCATTGTGCACAATCCATGTTGAGGCACAAATCAGTGACGTGCCTCAACTGGCTGCTGATCACCGCACCGTCTCTTCTCAGTATTTGAATGGCAAATGTGAAAATAAAAATAAAAATAATCTAAAACTGGTGAAGTTAAATGGAAAATAACTTTAGTATAATCACTGGATACATATAACAATTTAATTTTTTTTTTTTTCTTTTTACATTTTTTTTTTCCATGATGGCAGGTGAGGCCCCGCCTCCCCTGCCTCTAGTGACTGCATGCCACTGGTATAAATAAGCTTTATAGGGAGGTTTTACCAGACCAAAACCAATTAACAGCCAGCACAAATTATGCCACCTGCACAATAATCACAATATATTTTAGAAGGGGACCTGTCTCTCGAGCAACTGTGAAATGCTTCTGTTTCCTATAGTAACCAAGAAACGGGGACATTCTTTGCAGTGTCGAAGCCAATCATTCATCGTGGCACAAACGTGATTAACCAGAACAGATCGGACCTTCCAATCAAGTTCCAGTCAGCCAGCTGCGAGTCGGTCAGGCGTCCATATGCTAATGAATGAACCACATTAGACTACGTCTGCATATTCTCGTTATTTGACAATCTGGAAAGCAGAAGGGAGAGAAAGGGTTTCCATGCATTTCAAATTGCATTTGTTTTTCTGACTTTCCCTTTTCCATGACTGTATCAGATAGCCTGTGATTAAGGTTTCTGGTTGGAGCTTAAGATAGACTAGATCAAAATGTGGTGGGAACACTTTGAGGGCAGTGGCTCAGAAAATGTGGTTGACACACATTTTCATGAGCTGTAGTCCCGTTTTTCCACTTGCCTCCCTTCTCTTCTTGTGTACTTTTGAAGCCACTTCGCCACAGTGCCAATGACCTGTCATGATGATAAAGATCCATCATCACATCTCACCATACATGCTGTCACATTTCATCATCTTATCTGTGCATATGCACTCTGTCAGCGCAACAGAGATTTATGTGTTTCCAACAGTCTGCTGCTGCTGAGATTGTTTTGTTACTAAGTGAGGGCACATTGATCTTTTATTATGCTGTTAAGTCAATACGTTCCTAATAAACTGCTTGAGATTAAATGAGCCCCTTTAAAGGGTTTTACACTTGTGTTGTGTGTAAGCGCAGTGTCATTCAGCTTCAAATTGGTAGCTTTATGGAGCAGAAATTCTAACCTTTACTGGCATGGTCGAGGCAGACTTTCCACCTCTGCTGATGCTGACATCTGCTAGCAGGATTACACAAACTAGTAGCTCTAGGATTCATTTTAATCCTCATTACCCCACTTCCTTTTAAATTGTAAACGCTTTAGAATAATTGGTGTATTGCAAGATGTGTTAGTACCCACAAGTGCGGAAGGTTTTAGGCCCTTTCAAGTACGAATAATGTCAGCAATAGGAAACTGAGCTACATTATTGCATTAATTGCAGTGGTTTCCACACATTGATTCATCTGTACGGCCCACCACTGATACATTTTGACCTCCACAAATAGATTTGTTTGGAATTCCCCATGTTTTTGCACGTTAATAATGAAACATGATAAACATGAAACATTATTTTGAAACCATCTGGTTTTCTTTATGTTACAGTGGCCGCTTTATTACCAGCGCAGAAATATTTGCTAATGTGAGTTTTATTTGTCTTTTGACATCATTGTAGTCAGAATGACCACTATATTTACTTAAGTAAATAGCATCTTACTGCTAAACAAATTGGGGCAGCACGGTGGAACAGGGGTTAGTGCGTGTGCCTCACAATACGAAGGTCCTTGGCTCGGGATCTTTCTGTGTGGAGTTTGCATGTTCTCCCTGTGACTGCGTGGGTTTCTTCCGGGTACTCCGGCTTCCTCCCACTTCCAAAGACATGCACCTGGGGATAGGTTGATTGGCAACACTAAATTGGCCCTAGTGTGTGAATGTGAGTGTGAATATTGTCCGTCTGTCTGTGTTGGCCCTGCGATGAGGTGGCAACTTGTCCAGGGTGTACCCCGCCTTCCGCCCGAATGCAGCTGGATAGGGTCCAGCACCCCCCGCTGGGGACAAGCGGTAGTAAATGGATGGATGGATCGATGCTAAACAAATTAGACCTTGTCCACACGGGAACGTTTTAGGTTGTAAAAGTAACGTATTGTATGTGTACATGTAGGGCTGAGCGATATGGCCTTTTTTTAATATTGCGATATTTTAAGGCCATATCGCGATACACGGTATATATCTCGATATTTTGCCTTAGCCTTGAATGAACACTTGATGCATATAATCACAGCAGTATGATGATTCTATGTGTCTACATTAAAACATTCTTCTTCATACTGCATTAATATATGCTACTTTAAAACTTTCATGCAGAGAAGGAAATCACAACTAAAATAATCAAAAATGTTTTCATACGGTGTTGATCTGGAAATGTTTGCCTCAGCATTTTGATGGTGTGGGTGTGTGGCACCGAACGGAGATGTTGACATGCGGAGTAAGCACTCTTCATTCCTAGCAGGTGACTTTTCAAATGATGCTACATATTAGCAGTAATGCTACTTTTTATAGCAACGCTTTTGCCCCACACTTGACAAATTACGGTTGTCTGTTCGACATATTCCCACTTGAAGCCAAACCACCGCCAGACGATGGACCCCCTGCTGTTTTTGGGGGAATTAATTATTCCTTCATTTGTTACCAGATTCGCACCTTCTCTCTCTTGTATTACCACTCGCATCCCTCTGCTAGCATCACAGCTGACAATACCCATGCTGCTACCTCTTTGCTGCGCGAGGGCGTATACGTATGTGACGTATGACGTGACAGTATGTGACGTGTGTAAGAAAGTGCGCTTGTCTGTCTGTGAGAAGGAGACACAGGAAAGAGCGAGGAGAGCCTGTAGTGTAATGCCAGCAGCTAAAAGCAACTGCGTGAGAACGTATACTCGAATATCACGATATAGTAATTTTCTATATCACACAGAGACAAACCCGCAATATATCGCGTATATCGATATATCGCCCAGCCCTATGTACATGAAAATGGCATCCTATATGCCCTGGAACAATATATTTTGAGAACAGGTTCCAAAAGGAGAAAATCTGATAATAATTTTGCTCGACGCCAGCAAACCACTCAATTTTGAGAACGATGACCGTAAGAACAAAAAAAGAACCCCACAGGCAACCACCGCTAAGAAGAAGAACAACAATGGCGAACAGCAGAGCTGTGGTTGTTATGTAATCTGATATAACTTGCAGAAGTAGTTCTACTTTGTCATCGTATCCAGACGAGAGACTCAGGTTTCTTTCTTCTTATTGTGGTCATTGGTTGTGTAGCGAAAAATGGACTTAAAGCGAATTGCTTTTTTTTCTTCTATTGTTTACGTCTGTTTAGTGGCTCGGTCTGAATCTGTTTAATAGCGCTACAGGTAAGTGTGGCATATGAATTACATTGTTTTCAACAAGTAATCCATTCCCGTCTGAAGATGAATATTTATCATGTGTCATGTGTGTCTGGACGCATTTTTTTTTTCAACCAGCCAAAAACAACCATGAGCGTTCCTGTTTAAACTAGGCGATGGCTTTTCTGGCTAACATGCAAAGTCTACTTTAGGACTACAGTTTAATTGGCACCTATTATATGCAATTATGTTTGCCGCTATTGTTAATATTTATATACAGTTTATATGCATATAAGATGCAGACATTACGTCTATTCAATAGATTACAGAATATCCATCCATCCATCCATTTTCTACCGCTTGTCCCTTTCAGGGTCGCGGGGGGTGCTGGAGTCTATCTCAGCTGCACTCGGGCTGTAGGCAGGGTACACCCTGGACAAGTCGCTACCTCATCGCAGGGCCAACACAGATAGACAGACAACATTCACACTCACATTCACACACAAGGGCCAATTTAGTGTTGTCAATCAACCTATACCCAGGTGCATGTCTTTGGAGGTGGGAGGAAGCCGGAGTACCCGGGGGGAACCCACACAGTCACGGGGAGAACATGCAAACTCCACACAGAAAGATCCTGAGCCCAGGATTAGAGAATAAAACCAATATATATTGTACTAGTGTATTTCAGATATTAAACTAACGTAATGCACCGTATACACTTCAAAGTCCACCAATACCAGTGGTCAATAATTCCATACACCAGTTTGAGAGTTAAATGCTCAAAAATACCTGTTTGCCCTCGCTCATAAACACATTTAATAATTACCATTATTTTGTGTCTGATATTATGCATCCATGGCAAGTTACATAGCCCCTAACACCATACAAGTGGGTGACATTGTTATCACCAGGAAAGATGAGGTCACCTACCTAGGTTCCATTCTAGAGGCTAACCTTTCCTGTGATAAAATGGCAACCAAGGTAATCAGAAAGGTTAACCAACGAACGAGATTTCTCTACAGAATCTCCTCTCTGGTCAACAAAAGCACCTTGAGGATTCTGGCGGGAACTCTCGTTCAACCCTTTTTCGATTACGCATGCACCTCCTGGTACCCTAGCACCTCCAAAACCCTCAAATCTAAACTCCAAACATCTCAGAACAAGCTAGTCAGGTTACTTCTAGACCTCCACCCCAGATCCCACCTCACTCCTACCCACTTCTCTAAAGTGGGCTGGCTCAAGGTGGAGGACAGAGTTAAACAACTTGCACTGAGCCTAGTCTATAAAATCCACTACACCTCCCTGATACCGAAGTACATGTCAAACTACTTCCTTAACGTAAATGACCGTCATAACCACAACACCAGGGGGAGCTCCACTAACCACGTTAAACCCAGATTCCGAACTAACAAAGGTCTTAACTCATTCTCTTTCTATGCCACATCAATGTGGAATGCGCTCCCAACAGGTATAAAAGAAAGGGCATCTCTATCCTCCTTCAAAACCGCACTAAAAGTTCACCTCCAGGCAGCTACAACCCTAAACTAACACCCTCCCCGGATTGCTAATAATCAAATGTAAACAATCAAATGCAGATACTTTTTCTTATGCCTTCTGATCTCTCTCTCTCTCTCTCTCTCTCTCTCTCTCTCTCTCTCTCTCTCTCTCTCTCTCTCTCTCTCTCTCTCTCTCTCTCTCTCTCTCTCTCTCCCTCTCTCTCTCTCTCTCTCTCTCTCTCTCTCTCTCTCTCTCTCTCTCTATGTCCACTACTTGATGTCCATATCCCCCACCCCCTCCACACCCCTGATTGTAAATAATGTAAATAATTCAATGTGATTATCTTGTGTGATGACTGTATTATGATGATAGTATATATGATAGTATATATCTGTATCATGAATCAATTTAAGTGGACCCCGACTTAAACAAGTTGAAAAACTTATTCGGGTGTTACCATTTAGTGGTCAATTGTACGGAATATGTACTTCACTGTGCAACCTACAAATAAAAGTCTCAATCAATCAAAAAACCAACTCAGTGCCACAGATAAGTTATGGTTCTGTGTCAAGTGTCAAGTGCCCATTCCTTGTTATTTGTTTATATATTGTGTAGGTAACTGCTCTATTAAGGGCTATACTTGTTACCTTTTGGAGCAATTCATTGTTTCTTATGGTAACATGCAGCATATTACAATATTAATAGTTTTCTTCATTGTGTCAACATTTCACCAGAAGTATTGTGAATGCTCACAATCTAAAACATTATTTAATTGAAGCCTTGTTAATTAAATATCCCTGTAAGCCTGGTAGCCATATGGCTTTAGTCCATATTTGACTGTTTAATAAATGTACAATGTCTGCCTTGTCCTGTTACTGTCTGTATTTCATTTTCAAGTCATGTGACTTTTATTAGTGTTACCATTTTTTTTCCAGGAGAAGGTTACAACATCTGTCAATTCCTTTTGTTGGTTAACCACATAAATCGGGATAAACCAGACACGGCAGTGCTTACCACCCTAGCCACAATTCTGCATAACCTTTTTACCTCTTCTGTTAAACCCACTGGAATTTACTCGCAGTTACATGGTAAAAACTTGAAGAGCATACTGTCTTTTTAGCATTCACAGTTTTAGGTTAACACATACTTGACACAAACACACACTATGTAATCTTCATCCAGTTACTGGTGCTGATGATGGGGACTGTTGTTTTGTCTCCATCTTTACATATTAGTGTATAGTCGCACACAAAACGACTGTTCCACTGATTAAATCATTATTTTGCCACGAGAGCAAATTGGGTCATTCCAGTCTTACGCTTACGCTGAATAATGTCTCTCACGGCTCTTTGTAAAGACAAACACACATACACAGTGAGCAACAAAGCACACTAGCAAACACAAATAGGACTAATTGACAATACACAAGATGACAAAACCAAACAAAAATAAATATTACCAAGACGTTAGCGTTTAAGAAATCAGTCATTGGGACTGTTTATTTGTCATTTTCATCTTAAAATAAAAATGTTTGGGGATGCCGGCAATAGAGAGCAGGAGGCATGGCAGCTCAAGTAAAATAACAATTAGTTTAGTTTTTTTAAACTGATAAACCTTTGCTATATGTGAAGGATTTGCATATGATAATGTGATGCAATATGGTTTATTTTTGTGTAAGAATCCACTGTGTTACATTATCCTACATTCCAAACTTTTCAGACTTATTCATAAGTTTACAATGTTTTACTCTACATGTAAATGCATTGTACTCGGTTGTACCTATACACAATGTGGAAGTGCTGTATTACGAGGTTGGTGAGTTTTTGAGTAATGCCTGGTTTCGTTGTATGCCTCTTGAACCGTCAGACACAAGAACTTCAGAAAAATTCCACAAGATCTTGTGAAATTCTCATGGCACAACTTCAGGAAGTGTATGTATGGCAACTTGTGGCTTGCCCAGCAGTAACTGCGGATCAGTACCGTTTGTGGCTTTATCTTGTACGTTTGTAAAAGGAGGACAGAGATAGTTTTTTGGATTTATAAATGTGTTTCCCATGGAAACCAGAGTAAGACAGCAATGGGAAGATGGTTTTGCTTTTTGGGGAGCTAAAGACCTACTTCGCAGCCACTGCTCCTCAGGTTTTGCCACTTCACATACAACTTTTTGTGAACAAAGCACCGTTCTCCATTATTTATTCAATAAACAATTTATGTTTATTTTTTTACTGTTAACTATTAACACATATGAGGTCAAGGTAGGCATGTCTCTTTGTGGTTCTAAGCAGTGGCGCTGATTGGGGATTAGGATGGGGGGCTGAAACTGACAGCCTTCACCCCCAACAATGCCTACCCTAATAGTCGGTGAATCTAAGAGTTTTGATCAAGAGGAGAAGAATGCAAATGTATCCTGTACACAAAATTGATATTCATAAAGTATTGTATTTGTTTATTAAGGTTGTAAATGTTAATAAGTATCCAGCAGTTTCAGAATTTGTTGGGTTAAGAGCATTAAAATCGATTTTAAATCAAATATTCAAAATTGTTTTATACAGTACATACATTAATAAAACTCATGTATGCCTAAATGTAAACAACAGTATAGCAACATCTAAATCGGACATTATGTTCCTTAGATTTTAAAACTGTGATTTAGCCTCATAGGAGTCCAAGTTCTAAGCAATAATCTTTAAATAAATATTTAGGAAAGCCCTCCAAGAATAAAATACACAGTTATGCATCAATACCATTAGTTTATGTCAAATTGTTTTATTCTTCTATTGTAAAACAATGTCAACGCCCTAAAGGGTGAGACATAAACACAACCTTGTGGGTCACTTTAGTTGCTTTAAAATACCCACACCCAAAATAGAAAATGCAAAAATATTAGCATGCTGGATTCATGTATTAATTTTTACATTTGTAGACGTATAACTATTTATGTAAAACATACTGACATGTTGTTTTGTGCCAAATGCAAACCCTAGCAACATTTGTCCACTCCCCTCTCCACAGTATGTAACTGTGATCTGGCGAGGTCAGGCTTCTTCCAGAAAAAGGGCGAGTACATCTGCACAGCGGACTACCAGCGTCTGTACGGGACACGGTGCAACTGTTGTGGCAACTTCATCACAGGCGAGGTGGTCTCGGCTCTGGGACGGACTTACCACCCAAAGTGCTTTGTCTGCAGTGTCTGCAGGTACACACTGAACACACTCACCATCACACACGCACAGCTGTTGTTGAAGATGGGAGGGGAACACATCATTTATTATTCCTCAGCTGATAATCAAGACAAATGATCGGTAAAATCAAGCAATGTGTGATTCTCCATAAGAGTTTACCCAGTGTGTCAGACAATAAGAAAAGTAGGCCATCTTTCTTTTTATCACGCTTGATGTTTAGCTCCTTCTGACAAACCAGAGTTAGTTATTCAGTTCAGTTTTTGCTCTCCCTTACATTCTCACCCCTTCTACACTGAGAAAGACAAGTTGAAACCAACTTTTTAGAGACAGTCAGTAGAGCAGTCACGTCAGGATGTTTCAACAGGAGGAGACAGCATCAATCCAAAGGGCGGATCACTTCTTTTCTGCCCTGTCTGCCCTTTGACACATTGCTCGCAAGCCTTTTCCTGACCTTATCTTTTCTTGGCATTTTCCACCCTTCAGTTGGGCAACAGATATATAGTATATCGATGAAATGTACGGCATTGCTCAAGAGGTAAAAAGGGTCACTTAGTAACTGATGCGTTCAAGTCCTGCTAACTCAGCTGCTGCCGTTGTGTCCTTGAGCAGGATGCCCACATCCATGGTCGCCCACACATTACCATTTTAATGACCAAGTTGCTAAATTATGACCTAGATCGGGTTACTGTATACGCCAAACAATGGTTGTACACTGCTCCTTAATAAGGATGAGTGAAATTCAGAGACATAATTTCAAATTGTGCATGTGACAATAAAGTAAGCCCATTTGTAGGATAAACTGTAAAGCATGTTAAAGTGTTCTTTAACACACTTGGTCAGTGTGAGTTGGGTTCACTTATGCATGTTTTTGTTCCTCAGGTTTCAGATGAGCTCACCAACTTACTCATGAACTCGCATGCTGCCTTTGCTTTTGTTCCCTGAACAACGGCCAAGCATGACAGAGATAAGCATGTCTGTAACGACAGAGATTTGTTAGTCAAATAATGGCTAAATATCTATTTATGAGAATCCGAATTACAGACATTAACATTATCTGAAGCCAGGTTGTTTCTGTATTTCCTTATTTCCCTCCAGCATTAAAATACTGGTAATTTAGGTGTGGTAATAAAGTGTCTCATTGAACCATATCAGTGTTTCCCATAAACTGCCAAGATACCTGTGGCGGTGGGGGCGTGGCTGTGGGCGTGGTCACCATGACATCATCGAGTAATTTGCATAATTTACTACAATGATATGATTTTCTCTAAAACGGCTCAAAAATGTATACTTACTATTTAATAATAACAGTTTTGTTTTAAACGTCCATCCATCCATCCATCCATTTTACAATATAATTACAACACTTTATGTACATATTTATATACAGATTTGAACAATAAGTTATTCACTGAAATATATTTATTAATTGTGGTTCTTACAAAAAATATATCTTATAAAATATAAAAGCTAAAATGTCTCTTAAAGCTCTGCCCCTTTAATTAGTGCATACTAAATAATTTAACTTTAGCCTACTACTACAACCATGTTATTTCCCAGCAACATAAAGTGAAACAGAAGCAGAGGTGTCCTGCCACAGTCAGTAACAAATACAAATAAACAGAAAACAGTAGTGGTCAAATACAAATAAGGCAACAAAAGAAGTATCCTACACTTCTCTTTTGTAAAGTAAATCTGAACAGCCTATATGGGCATCTACATCAACTATATGTTTTACCTGAGAAGCTGGACAGGACCAAAAATATATATATATATATATTTATATATATAAAAAAAAAAATATATATATATATATATATTTTTTTTTTAATTTATTTTTTTTTTTTTTTGTGGCTGACGTAATTCTTTCGTGGCGGGCCGCCACAAATAAATAGATGTGTTGGAAACACTGGTGCTTGATGAGATCAAGAGTTGCGGTATAAGCATTACTCAAAAACTAAACCTTTGGAAGGGAGCTTGGCATGAACCATTGTGTTTTGATGCAAAATCTAAATTGTGGATTCAGGATTTATTCTCGTATCGATATTTCATCACTACATTTTGTTTTGCCCCACCCTACTGCCCTGACATATTTAATCTGAACAATTACTCTACCTTCCCCCAAAGTTATTTTCATTACTATCATCACCATCTTTCTTTATCATTCCACATCACAATGTCCTCTGCATCTTTATCATCATGGCTTCAACACCAATGAAATCAGAACAGGTTTTTGTGCTGATGCTTTAATTGGGAATGATCAAAAGAGCGTACTTAACTATGACCAGAAATGGCTTCCCTTTAGTGGCTCGTTAAACAATGCATTAAACACTTTAACTGCAACATTTTAAAGCATTGCTGACAAAGTAAACTCCCTGAGAGAAACAGTCTGGTATGGACAGGATCAACTATCACACATGCATTTATGTCGCCCTTCTATATCTCAATTATCCTTGTAAATTATTTTCCTTGTCATGTTTGAAACATATTTATTAAGTCTATTTTTTAGCTTGAATTACAAAGAAGAGTGATGTCATTTCAGAAAGTAAAATTGTAATATTGAATTTTAAGAAAACATTAGTTAGTATTGACTTAGTTCCTTTAAATAATTTGCGCTGTTTTTAAAAATACAATGGACAATAGAATCACAAAGAAGCTTGCATTCTAAAGCTCTCTAGATTCTGTCTCAACTAGATGATATACACAAGTAATATTCCAATCATTCTTTCTCTATCTTAAGCATCATTATGAATAACAATATCACTTGAAAACGAGGCTAAACATGTTACACATCGAGAGCGAGCAGGAGAAGGCATGCTAATAGCTAAAGCAGCCACTAAGATAGCTAAAAGCAGAAGCGTAAAGTAAGCAGCTATTAACATGAGTAGATTAATAAAAGTTTGAATAGAGGATAATATAAACTTAACTGTTGGTGTGCCATCATTGTAGCAGTCAGTACACATGTGCGATGAGGGTGGATACATCCAAAAATTGTTGATGTCGACACTAAGGGTAATTAATATCAGTATATGATTGATACTACCATGATTAAATCGGTGTTTTCATTTTCTCAAAATCATTTTCAAATTGATTTTATTAATGTTAACAAATTCAGAAAACAATTTCCTTGACAAAAAATAATTTTGAGTGTAATGATCATTTAAATGAATATTAGTAGTTTTGAATTTTGTTTAGTTATTGTATATTATTGACTTTCTTTTGCTCCAAAAATTGTATGTATTCAAATAAAATAATAAACTGTTTTAAATATTGCGCTGATATTGTTAAATTGTCAATAGTACTCACCTTGAATCAATTGGAAATTGTACAGTTAATACATGTGATTGGTATGGTATAGGTATTGGTATCGGCCGACCTCACTCATGGACAGTCGGAATGGGCAGTATAAATCCCTGTTCGGAACATCCATAAAAATATATCAAAATGTAAAAAACAGTTTTTCCCAAAAAACAAACAGTTAAGAGATAGCTTGTATCCCAAAAACTTGTGAGCTGGGGCACTAGTAAGCCAAGGTACCACTTTATCACCTTACCTAATTACCATTAAATAGAAGACAAAGTCATTTTATTCATGAACTACAAAAGTAAGCCCAACTTAAAACATATTCCTTTGAGTTGTATGCCTAATGTAATGCCTAATGCTTATTCATAAATGATTCATATTAAATGTAAACTGTATTCGATCAAGATATGAGGGTCGATTGGTGAGCATGTTGGAGCAAGTTTGAATCTCTGTTTAGGCGTGTCTGTGTAGAGTTTGCATGTTGTCCCTCTGCAATATACAAGTGTACTTCCTATTTATGCCTTTATGTTTGGGAATCTCTTTTCATGGTTACCAGAAATAAGAGTTTCTTAGCAGTATTACGGTATGTCTGTCACACACTCATGTTCCTGCCATCACCCATTTTCTGGATTGTCTGCAAAAACTCAAGACATGATCCACAGTTGTGCATTAGTTTTTCTAATTCACCTTCTGTATTTTCACCCCCACAGTAAACCCTTTCCCATCGGAGACAGAGTGACATTCAGTGGAAAGGACTGTGTGTGCCAGCAGTGCTCTCACTCACTCACTAAGCCAAATGAACCTATCAAAATCCACGGGCCCAGCCGTAAGTCCTGCATCTGCCTCGCCTTGTCCTTTCTGCTGAGCGCCACCAGCCACAACCTCTAATTTGATGTGTCCATTAGCCTACTTAGCACATTAGGCTAATCAAGTTTCTGTCACATCAATCTGCACCGGGAGAATGAGGGAGCCCAAACACACTCATTCATGTGTTACTGTCAACACGAGACGTGAAGAGTAGGATGATATTCATACATGAATGTCATGTAACATGGTATCACTTTTATCTGTGCAAACATTCCTCTGTTGTACACATAAATGGGAGAATTTACAATAACGCCATAAAAGCAATGATGAAGTTAAGTTCAAGTAAAAGTATTGTATTAATCACATAGTGGTCATGCTTGTTTACTGAATGACACAGACATTTATTAATTGCATACTTTTTAGATGGCACCAAGTAATGGAATATATGGTTATTAGGTTAAAGAGTATAACATTAGCTACAATGCTAGCATCAACTGTTTACATGCTAACGTTTGCATGGTAACAGGGGAACAGGTAGTATACTTATAAGATGGCACCTACGGAATCCATGATTATTAGGTTTAAAACTTGGAAAATTAGCTAAAATGTCACAGGCTAATATTTGCTCGCCAACAATAGCATGCTAACATATTAAAGGCTAACATACTTTTAGGATGGCGCCAGGTAACGAAATCTGTGAGTATTGGGTTAAAATGTAAAAAATTAGATCAAATGCTAGCATAAACTGTTAGCATTCTGACATCAGCCTGATAACAGGGTAACAGTTGGCATGCCTCTAGAATAGCACCAAGGGACAAAATCCATGATTATTAGGTTTAAAATGTATTAAAATGCTAATATGCGAGCATAAAACGTTAGTGTGCCAATATTAGCAGACTAACATTAGCATGCCAACAGGTGAAAGGCAAGCATACTTGTCGCCAAGTAACGGAATCCATGACTATTAAAGGCCTACTGAAATGATTTTTATTTATTTAAACGGGGATAGCAGATCCATTCTATGTGTCATACTTGATCATTTTGCGATATTGCCATATTTTTGCTGAAAGGATTTAGTATAGAACAACGTCGATAAAGTTTGCAACTTTTGGTCTCTGATAAAAAAAAACCTTGCCCCTACCGGAAGTAGCGTGACGTTGTCAGTTGTTCACTCCCTCATATTTTCCTATTGTTTTCAACGCAGCTAGAGCTATTCGGACCGTGAAAGTGATGATTACTCCATTAATTTGAGCAAGAATGAAAGATTCGTGGACGAGGAACGTTAGAGTGACGGACTAGAATGCAGTGAAATACATATTTTTTTTCGCTCTGACCGTAACTTAGGTACAAGCTGGCTCATTGGATTCCACACTCTCTCCTTTTTCTATTGTGGATCACGGATTTGTATTTTAAACCACCTCGGATACTATATCCTCTTGAAAATGAGAGTCGAGAACACGAAATGGACATTACAGTGCCTTTTATCTCCACGACAATACATCGACAAAGCTCTTTAGCATCTTTAGCATGAGCTAACGTGATAGCATCTGTCTCAAATGCAGATAGAAACAAAATAAATAAATCCCTGACTGGAAGGATAGACAGAAGATCGACAATACTATTAAACCATGTACATGTAACTACACGGTTAATAGATCTCAGCCTGGCAAAGCTTAACAATGCTGTTGCTAACGACGCTAAGGCTAACTTAGCAACCGGAGCTCACAGAGCTGTGATAAAAACATTAGCGCTCCACGTACGCCAGCCAGCCCTCATCTGCTTTGCTCAGCAACACCCGTGCTCACCTGCGTTCAAGCGATTGACGGCGCGACGAAGGACTTCACCAGATCATCCCTGCGGTGGGTCTGCTAGCATCGGCTAGGCGTCTGCTAGCATCGGCTAGGCGTCTGCTATCCGGGTAAGTGGTCCTTGTGTTGCTACAGCCACCTACAACGTTCTTCTTTGTAGCCTCCATTGTTCATTAAACAAGTTGCAAAAGATTCACCAACACAGATGTCCAGAATACTGTGGAATTATGAAATGAAAACAGAGCTTTTTTGTATTGTATTCAATGGAGAAGGCATACCTCTGTTCCCCGGGCTACGTCACGCGCATACGTCATCCTTCGAAGGCTTTTTCAACCGGAAGTGTGGCGGAAAATTTAAAATGTCACTTTATAAGTTAACCCGGCCGTATTGGCATGTGTTGCAATGTTAAGATTTCATCATTGATATATAAACTATCAGACTGCGTGGTCGGTAGTTGTGGGTTTCAGTAGGCCTTTAAGTTAAAAAGTAAGAAATTAGATCAAAGCCTAGCTTAAAATGTTAGCATGCTAACATTAGCATACTAACAGGGGAACAGCTAGCATACTTCCAGGATGGTGCTGTGTAATACAATTAATGAGCTGAACATGTTAATGTTGGAACCAATTGAATCGGTTACGAAATGTGGGGAATTGTGGAACTTGGAAAAATGTCCTAATAATTTCAATGGCAATTTCCTGGTAATTTAAAGGTTTCACGAAATGTAGTTTGGGTTTTTTAAATTGATCAATAGAATAATTGTCTTGAACAATCTGAATTGGTAGGTGTTGGAATTATTTGAATCGGTGGAGAAATTTGGAAATTGTGGAGCTTTGAAAAATGTCTTATTAGTTTTAATGGTAATTTTTTGGTTCAGTGATTTGGGAATTTCGGGGAAAATGGTAATTTTTTTTAAGATAATAAATACAATGAATGTCCTGAATTAGATGAATTAGTTGGGGTTTGAATTGTTTGAATCAGTTGCAAAATGTGTTATTAATGACAATTTCGATTTGAGAATTAGAGTTACAGAATTCCAGGGATTCCAAATTTCAGGAAAAGCAGAATTTGTTTTGGGACTTGGAAAAGTGTTCGTTTGAATGTCCATGTTGAGAGGAATTTGTTGATGGTGGAATTATTTGAATCGGTTGAGAAATATTTGAAAAATGTGAAAAAAATTCCCATTCATTTCAAGGGAAATTTCCTAGAAATTTGGAAATTTCGGGAAAAGCTGAAATATTTTGAAAGTGATAAATAGCATGAATGTCCTGAATGAGCTAAATTGGTTGGTGTTGGAATGGTTTGAATCGGTTAAGAAATGTGTTAGTAGTGACAATTTGTAATTAAATAATAGCGTTCCAGGAATTCGAGAGTTTCCAGGAAAACCGGGATTTAGTTTGGAACTTGGGGAAGTGTAAGTTTGAATATCCAGGATGAGTGGAATGTGTTGATGTTGGAATTGTTTGAATAGGTTGAAAAATGTGGGGATTGTGGAACTTTAAAAAATGTCCCATTCATTTCAAAAGGAACTTCCTGGAAATTTGGGAATTTCGGGAAAGTGGCATTTAAAAAAAAATTATAGATAGCATGAATGTCTTAAATGAGCTGAAATAGTTGATGTTGGAATTGTTTAAATCGGTCAAGAAATGTTAAAATAGGAACATTTTTTAATTGAGAAATGGTATTACGGAATTCCCGGAATTTCAAGAAAACCGGTAATTGTTCTAGTTTCTAAACCAACTTGTTTTTTTCTCCTGACTAAGAGGAATGTTTTGACGGTGGAACGGTTAAAATGGGTTGAAAAATGTAAAAGGAGTAGTCGAATGAAAAAAGGGTGGAAATAGGGTTAGGAAAACCAGACATTTTTGGAATTCCTGGAAATTTGTTGAACGTGAGAAAATGGTAGATTAGATTTTTTTAAGGAGAGCACACAATCCCTAACCAGGCTGAATATTTTGAAGTTGTAACGGTATAAATCGGATGAAAAATTGGGATTTTTGGGAAAAGTGGAAAAAATGGAACGGTTGAAATGGGTTGAAAAATTTGTAAGGGAGTAGTTAAAAGAAAACAGGGTGGAAATAGGGCTTTGGAAAATGAAGTTGGAACAATTTGAATCGGATTAAAAATGTGGAAGGTAGCGTGCGCCAAAATCCGCTCGGGACGGTTTCCCACTGGCCCCACTATGGACTGGACTCTCGCTGATGTGTTGGATCCACTGTGGACTGGACTTTCACAATATTATGTCAGACCCACTCGACATCCATTGCTTTCGGTCTCCCCTAGAGGGGGCGGGGGGTTACACACATATGCGGTCCTCTCCAAGGTTTCTCATAGTCATTCACCGGCGTCCCACTGGGGTGAGTTTTTCCTTGCCCATATGTGGGCTCTGTACCGAGGATGTCGTCGTGGCTTGTGCAGCCCTTTGAGACACTTGTGATTTAGGGCTATATAAATAAACATTGATTGATTAAAGACATGCACCTGGGGATAGGTTGATTGGCAACACTAAATTGGCACTAGTGTGTGAATGTGAGTGTGAATGTTGTCTGTCTATCTGTGTTGGCCCTGCGATGAGGTGGCGACATGTCCAGGGTGTACCCCGCCTTCTGCCCGATTGCAGCTGAGATAGGCTCCAGCGCCCCCCGCGACCCCGAAGGGAATAAGCGGTAGAAAATGGATGGATGGATGGATGATTGAAGAATAATAAATACCCAAACAGGGACAAGCGGTAGAAAACGGGTAGATTGTTTAATTTTGGTGTAGAAAAGCGTACTTTGGAGCATTCACACTTAAATCGTTTTTCAATCAATGAATACCATTCTTGTTTTGTTTCATCTCAATGTTGAAATGTTTAGTAGCTTTTGTTGTGGAATGCTTTCCTACATCCATCCATCCAAACTTATTGTTTTTGATTAAAAAAAAATGTAACATGTCCTTTCCAGCCACTCAGGCAAATCATATTGTTGATGTAGATGCTCATATCTTCTGTACAGATTTACTTTACAAAAGAGAAGTGTAGGATACTTCTCTTGTTGCCTTATTTGTATTTGACTTTATTAAATTTATTTATTTAATGTTTGGCGCAGCCAGACCGCAGCAGGAGGAGATAGAAAGAAGAAAAAAAAGAAGACAGAGGGGGAAATAGCGGGAAAACGAGGGGGATATGACAAAGAGACAACGACAACAAAAACTAAATAAGCTAATAAGAACTACATACAAACTAATAAAAACTACATACAAACTTAAACTCCACTCCAAACTTCAACTTTACTGATGTGTTGTGGCCAAAACATCTTGCATCATCTGCTGTCAGCCCTGGTTAGGGATGTGTACAGAGACTGTGTTCCATAATGGCACCGGTTTTGGTGAAAACCAGACCATGAAAAAAGTAACTATTAGTGCTTAATTTCACTGGTAAATGAATGCAGACTCAATCACATGCAGCAAGCTCTTGAAGGTGATTGTGCAAATAATATCTTGTACTGTAAGATACGTAGTCTTGACAGAGGCACCAAGGGCCTGATCTACTAAAGGGTTGCGTGCACGTGTAAACTTGATAGCACACGCAAAGCTGATCTACTAAACTTGTGCCCAGAGGAATGAGCTCTTCAGTGAGTAAAATAAAGAGTACAATCAATTTAGCGCAGACCTGGGCAAGTTAAGGCCTGGGGGGCGCATGCGGCCCGTTAAGATTTTTAATCTGGCCAGCCGGAAATTGCCAAATATTTTTTTTAGATCTTTAAACTGGAAACTGTAGCTGCCAATATGATGTGCAGTGATGTTTTCAAATTACCGTACGTCTTGAACTATACAAAGTATTTCAATGGTTGGAATCTGCGCTTTTGCATGATATACTAGTTACTATGGTCATCTAATTAGTTGCTATGGTAATCTAAGTCACAGCAGCTCAGACGAGGCACCAAGCCGTGTGGGAGCGTTTCCACAGAGTGTTTCCAGAGCGGGCCAGCCTGAAATGCGGGTGTCAGGGACAGACGCGGAAGGAGATTATTACAACAAAGTTCTAAAGCTTAGTGATATGTCAGATAGTATGTAGGGTTTTTTTACCCTTCACGTTCATATTTCGCTGTGTTTGTTGCATTTTTGTTGATTGTAAAATATGTCGATCAAGAGGGGGTGTGACGTTCATATGTTGTCAGTATTCAGTGTTTTATCCTTCATAGTTAATATTGTAAATCCCACATTCTTTATTTTCATGTACATTCCGGGTGTCTCATCCAGTAAAACAATTTTAATTCCATTCCAATTTTTAAGACGGTCAGTCATAACATTTTTAGCACTCAGACATTATTGTGAGGTTTTGTGTTAGTGTTCCTAAAAATAGATATACTGGCCCCCAGACACATTTTTTTCTCTAAACTTGGCCCCCCGAGTCAAAATAATTGCACATGCCTGATTTACTGTTTCTGTCGTCATGAATATGCAGAATATAGGCTGATATTAACGGCCACATTATTGGGGTGAGAAGATGCAAACTTACAGTAAATATTTAAAACGCGCAGTGTGATTTATCAAGGCTGAAATTGTTCTGCGGTCGTTGTTTTGCATGTATATTTATTATACCTATAAATGGTGTGCAAACTGGCATTCACGCAAAAATAGCTTTGAGAAAGGACTCCATCCTATGTATGCTTGTCAACATATATGGACTGTTGAGAAAAAAAAACATTAGCCATGTTGTCTATTGAGCAATATCATTTTATCCTTAACTGCCAGATGACTTAAGGGGCTTATTTAAAGCAAACTCAACAGATGTATTTTGGGGTCTGCTGGTGTTTTTGTATTGTGTTCATATTTTTATTTAGGAAATAAATTATTATTATATCTCTCTTTTTTGATAAGAATGTCTTGCAATATGTATTTTCTTGTATTCTAATCATTCAGACCAGGGGTGTCAAACTCATTTTAGCTCAGGGGCCGGGCCGCATGGAGGAAAATCTGTGCACACGCGGGCCGGACTATTAAAATCATGGCAATAAAACAACAAAATAAAGACAACTTCAGATTGTTTTCTTTGTCTTACTTTGGCCAAAAATAGAACAAACACATTCTGAAAATATTACAATAAAAATATAGAAAAAAATACCGGCAGCGATAAAGTTTAGATCCATGAAGGAAAGAAGAAAGTGAATGAATGTTTATAACTGAATACATTTACATATGCATAAAAATATGTTTTCTTTTGTATTATTATTTTTAATGAATTAAGTAACGTTAATGACAACTTTTTTCCAAAACACAATATGTTATGTGAGATACAACAGGATAATGCATACATTTATCATTTGTTTTCAAAACGGTTACAAAAAAGTGGGACCTGAAAAATGTACTGTGGGACCCCATTTTTATGACTTGATGGGGTCCCTGGGACCCCATTTTGAAAATTCCTAGCGCCAACACTGATGGAGTATTGGTGCATGCAAAACAGCAGCAGGTGGCTGTGGCCTGCGGGCCGATTCTAATACTAATCAAATACCATCCCGGGGGCCATAGATAATTCATTTGCGGGCCAGATCTTGACTTTGACACCACTGTTCTAGATGCATTAGTGCGCTGCAGTGTTGTGATGGTCCAAAAAAAAAGTTTTACATTTGTTTATGTTTTCTAGATTGCGATTAAGATGTGTGCTGTTTGTTCAACACTGCAAAACCCCACAGGTAGTAGCATGTGTTTCCATGGGCACATAATGCTGGTAGTACACGCAAAACCTTGTTTAAATAAGACGATCTGCGCCATTTTTGTACTTGTCAATTATACACACAGTCTTAGTAGATCACACGCAACACGCCCACTATTAGTACATTCAATTTTATAGTTTGCACATGCTGTTTAGCGCGTGGTATTTAGATCTTCGTAGATCAGGCCCATACTGTAGTTTGCTTAAAAGCCTACTCCATTGATAAAATACAGGGAACGTAAAGCATTTGATAGCGCAGCAAAGCGCCAGTGGTTTATAGTGAATCCTTTCTTTACTGTAGTGTATAAAGCACAGTCTCCAACACACTGACTGCTGTAATAAAAGATGGTGGCTCAGTACATCAGAGCAGTAAGTTACTGCCTTCCCCAGATTGCTCCATTCATGAGAACAAAATCCAAATGGCTCCCCAGTTGCGTGTTCGTCACTCTGTCAGAGTGTGTGACGGTGTAGAAGTGAAATGTAATCCTCTGTTTGTTCCACTGCAGTTCTCTGACATGAGAGTGATTTGTAAGAATACAAATGTATGCACAGTGTGCACAAGTAGTGGGACTAAGAGTATGTGTTTATTATATAACCTCATACATCTGGGAATTGCATAGGATTTTCTCAAAGAACAGTTAAGTGCCCATCCATCCATTTTCTACCGCTTGTCCTTTGAAAATACTTAATTCTGCAGTTTTACTTGCTGCACATTTTCATTAGCTTTATAGCTCTTTAGACCATCCAATTGGGTATCAAGTCATCAGCATAAAAAGGAACTGTATCAAGACTTTGCGGAGTCACTTTTGTAAAGCCGAGATAAATCTTGACTCTATTGATCCAGCCCTATCACCACTAATGACAGTTTAAATATATTTGCCTGCAGCAAACAGTCTGGATGTGCCGCAGTTTTTCACAGTAAAATGCAGTTTATCTTGGCTGACAGTGTGTAGAGTAGAGTAGTCCCTTAGCTAGCGAAAACACCCAGGACCGGTAGATCATGTCTTTAAAGACTGCCCTGTAGACACATCATTTTCCTAATGAAAACAAAGTGACTTATCCTCAACATTATGATACTCTGGAGCCATGCATGGACGGTAGCCTCGTGATCTCAATCCTCCTGATGTTCTCAATTACATATATAAGGTACAGAATTTGAATGTACAGTTTGCTTGAATCCAAATCACTCTTCACAAAGAGAAATGCATTCCTGTTTGAATTAGTGTTTTGAAATGTGAGGAAAAACAGCTGAGCTCGGCAATATCCTGCATTACCATAGCTATTGACTAGTTAAGGGTACAAATCTGTGATTTTTTTAAAGAAGTCAAATTACACTTCAGCAAGACACTGCTCCTACTCGTTTCCGCTTCACTATTAA
Organism: Entelurus aequoreus; assembly: GCF_033978785.1. Lineage (NCBI taxonomy): Eukaryota > Metazoa > Chordata > Actinopteri > Syngnathiformes > Syngnathidae > Entelurus > Entelurus aequoreus. Next base: position 70,415,883 of record NC_084734.1, on the reverse strand, counting down.
GTTTGTTTGTGTTTCACTGCCTAATTTTCCCCTCATCCTAGTCTTGCTCTTTTTGTCCAGACTGTGCCGGATGCAGAGCAGAGATCAAGCAAGGTCAATCTCTCCTGGCGCTGGAGAAGCAGTGGCACGTCAGTTGCTTCAGGTGTCAAACATGCAACATAGTCCTCACCGGGGAGTACATCAGCAAGTGAGCATGAAAAGGACAACAGAAACCGAAAATAATGCGATTTGCGTTGTTTTATTTTTGTTATTTAATTATTATTAAATCAACATAAAAAACACAAGATACACTTACAATTAGTGCACCAACCCAAAACCTCTCCCTCCCCCATTTACAATCATTGTCTCTCATTCACACAAAAGGGTTGTTTCCTTCTGTTATTAATATTCTGGTTCCTACAGATACAGTCTGCAAGGGATACAGTCCGTGAAGCACACATGATTGTGCTGGTCCACTAACAGTACTAACCTTTAACAGTTAATTTTACTCATTTTCATTAATTACTAGTTTCTATGTAACTGTTTTTATTTTATTTGAGTTTCTTTTTTGTTCAATAATTTATTTAAATTTTAATTTATTTATTATTTTTTTAAACTAAAGGACATTATCTTCACCAGACCAGGTTGTCAATGAAATTAGATTGTTTAAAGAGTTCTTAAAACCAGGTCCAGTTCAGATTATGTCCAGGTCGGGCTCAGCAACACACACCTTCATTTATGTATACTCAAAATTAGGGAACACAACAACAAATTGCATATAATCTATAAACAAAATAACATTTTCAAAATAAGCATTTATGTACAGTCCAGATTATGTCCAGGTCGGACTCAGCAACACACACCTTTATTTATGTACACTCAATTTAGGGAACACAACAACAGATTGCATATAATCTTTGCATTGTTTGCTTTCAATGCCATTGACTATTCCAAATTTTTGTATGTGTGTTGCAGGGACGGAGTACCCTACTGTGAGGCAGACTACCATGCCCAGTATGGGGTGAAATGTGAGGCCTGCAGCAGATACATAAGTGGAAGAGTTCTGGAGGTGAGGATACAGCATCATTTCTTCCGTAACACAACGCTGAACAGAAATTCAGCTAGGTAAATTTCTGCAGTAATTGAGAAGTACTCAAATGGGAGCTGACTGTGCTAACTGAGCATAATCAGCCTTATCACAATGGAGCAGTCGCTTCTTCTTCCTCGGCTCAGTTTAAGCCCAGCTGTGCTTGGGGAGTGTGTGACTTATCATGGGAGAGTGATACACCCTTTGACATGCTTAACCAAACCAAAACAAATGTATGTATGTGGTTCTACTGTAGTCTAACATAGTAGGATCTAGTGTTGTCCCGATACCAATACTTTGGTACCGTCACCGGTACCAAAATTATTTCGATACTTTTCGGTAGTTTTCGGTAATTTTCTAAATAAAGGGGACCACACAAAATTGCATTATTGGCTTTATTTTAACAAAAACTCTTACGGTACATTATACATACAGTATGTTTCTTATTGCAAGTTTGTCCTTAAATAAAATAGTGAACATACAAGACAACTTGTCTTTTATTAGTAAGTAAGCAAATAAAGGCTCCTAATTTAGCTGCTGACATATGCAGTAACATATTGTGTCATTTTCCATTCTATTATTTTGTCAAAATTATTAAGGACAAGTGGTAGAAAATGAATGATTAATCTACTTGTTCATTTACTGTTAATATCTGCTTACTTTCTCTTTTAACATGTTCTACACTTCTGTTAAAATGTAATAATGTCTTATTCTTCTGTTGTTTGATACTTTACATTTTGTTTTGGAAGATAACACAAATTTGGGTATCAATCCGATACCAAGTCGTTACAGGACCATACATTGGTCATATTCAAAGTCCTCATGTGTACAGGGAGTTTAAAAGAAGATGTTGTGATGCCAAAAAATATCAACGTAATCATAGTAGTATCGACTAGATACGTGCCTGTACTTGATATCATTACAGTGGATGTTAGGTGTAGATCCACCCATGGCGTTTGTTTACATTTTCATGCCGGTGAGCTACGGTGTGTAGTGAAGCATGTTTAGCTATTCCTCGTCCTGCAGGGATGATACTTGTAAGAAACGTACTTTATTTGTCGCCATGGAGACCAGGATTAGTGATTTAGAAGTAGCTAAAACACTGCTGACTGGGGCTGGACTTTAGCAGCTAGCTAGCTAGCCATGTCTTAAAGCACCTCTTCCGGTGGGCGTTTCAGTGTTATAACTACACCATTATCTTTTTAAGCCAAAACGCGTCTGTTCTCCCTTTTCTGTCTACACACTGTGTCTGCTTGTAAGTACTCCATGATTGTGCACTGCAGAACATGCAGACCGGTACTTTTCAGAGGCGGTATGGTACAGAATATGATTCATTAGTATCGCGGTACTATATTAATACCGGCATACCGTACAACCCTCGTAGGATCTTAAACTGTTTCAGAAAAACTGACTGTAGGGATAGGATAGATCGATAATGCTGAATTGGCATGTTTATATTTTAGGAGGAAGGAGGTATTATTTTTATCTGTGGACAGTTTTAAACAACCAGTGAAAACATGTTTTGTTACAACCTGTTTGTAACCATTAGCTGCTCTATTACTCATCAACACTATTCAAGTATGGAGATAATTGCTATTACTTTATGGTAATAAAGCAAGTGGTGACAACTTTGAAGCAAATAATGGACAAAAAAGGTTTGTTTTTAACAATAATTTTGCTAAAGAAGAAACTTGGGTTATTTTCAAACATTCAATCATCTTTTTTGCAATAATTAACAATCAACATGTTAATTTCCCCACTCTTGAAAAAATATTATTCACCAGACTGTTTTAATAGGATATTGTTTATTAATTTCTAAAAGTTCTGTTTGCTTAATGTACAAGAATACACTTTTTCCAAAATTTGTTCCTACTGCATTTAGGATAAAATTGTGATTGTATTGTATCCGTTTTTTCCCAATACATTATTTGATAGTATTGTATATTTGCATCTCATCATCAAACTACTATTGTATCGTGATGATGACTGGACTAAGGTGGTCAGTAATAAGTTAGCAAAAGTGATTATGAATACAAAAGAGTAAAACGTGCAGTGATGTAATATGTAATAATGTATAACAATATATAAAACGGGTTTTAACTGAAATATGTGTATAAGAAGATGGTAAGTAAAAAGCAGTAAAACGACTTTAAGAAGAAGTTAATGACAATTAAGGGAGTTGGATTGGAACTAATTTTAGAAGTGGGTTGCCACACGCAGACCCACACACACATTCACACACACTTACACTCACGCACGCTCAATGTCTTGTTGTCCCTGCGCTGCTGTGCTCATCAAATTGGTTGGTGTGAAGTGCTTTGTTCTTCTCTTGAGTTATTTATAGACACACAGACATGTCAGCCTTTATCGGAGAGTCTCCCACTCACTCTCTACCATTCCTATATCTATGTCTCACTCCAGGAACGCTCAGGTGCATGCACACATAACTGTCAGAATTTGACATCCTAATGATGGGTTTCTTGAGAACTATGTATTGCATATGCTTTGGTGTAAATTGTGCGTAAATCTTGCTCCACAGTCTTTTTTATTTAAGTTTTATTTTTTGGTTTGGTATCAGGGGTGAGCTGAAGCCTATCCCAGCTAAAACGTGGTTTAGTATTTTTTGTCTAATTGTGACAACAAACAAAAGGCAAATAAATATCTTGATTAACACTTTTTTAATGAATGCATTCGACCGTTTGAGTGCCCAGCAAGTTGAACTGCAGGTGCAATGTTCATTAATAATTATCTTCGAACTAATAGTTGGTATGTATGTTAGGGCAATGCTCTTGAAGTTTTCTGACAGCTAATCATGTGAGTTTTCTCAAAATATGTCTTAAATTGATCTTAAATCCCCAGTAGCACAGAGACTTACGTTATTATTTTAATGGATTGCTCTAAAAGCTTGACACAAAAAGGAACTTGAAAAAGAGCGGCTTCCGCTACTGTATAAACACCATATGGCCACAAACAGTAAAATCGGAAACGGAAATGTGTCTCTGTTGGTTTTCCTTACAATGTAACCTGAGATGAAAAAGGAGGACCAACATTTGCTAATGCATCCTCGATACAATTAGCAACTGACCAGGGTGCAAGCAGTTCTATAAGAGATTTTATTCGCTGCAGCGGTTTGTGTATGCACTGTTTGTATAAACAACAAACTACTACCTTGCACAGACATTCTAGGTGTGTTGAGATTAAATCGCTTTGGTCCACTTGGCACATACTGTTTCTATAAATAAAATTCCCTGATGTTGTGTCAGAAAGGTAGAGGCGATGGTTTGAGGTCACCCCTCAGACATCACAGAAACACATGCGGAATACAGGGGCGGTGTGGCTCGGTAAGTAGAGCGGCCGTGCCAGCAACTTGAGGGTTACTGGTTCGATCCCTCCTCCCGCCATCCTAGTCACTGCTGTTGTGTCCTTGGGAAACAGGCTTTATAATGGGTTTGACTAGGTAAAGTGCTTTGAGATTCTAGAGCAAAGTGCTATTTAAATATACTTCACTTCACATCAGCACTTAGGACTAATAAAGTACTGCAATACTAATGAAATAAAAAGGTACTTTACTGTACTTTGCTTAGCTAGCAAGCAGCTACTGTCCATCCACAGTGTTTTAGCTACTTCTAACTCACTAATCCTCGCCTCCATGGCGACAAATAAACTGTGTATAACAAGTGTCATCCCTGCATGACAAAAAATAGCTAAACATGCTTGGAATTGGGGGTCAATTTACCATCAGCGGCCACCGCTGCTTCCCACTGCTCCCCTCACCTCCCAGGGGGTGAACAAGGGAATGGGTCAAATGCAGAGGACACATTTCACCACACCTAGTGTGTGTGTGACAATCATTGGTACTTTAACTTTAACTTTAACTTAAACTTAACTTTAACATTAACTTTAACTTCAACTTCACCACTCACCATAGGAGGACTAACCGCTAACAGCAAACTAGCACTCCTGAATGTTTTTTGTTTTTCTTTTGCTGCAGCTGTGACATATACTGTAATGTACATGGTAATTGGGATTTGTTACATTTTGTATATATAATATATATTGATTGAGACTTTTATTAGTAGGTTGCACAGTGAAGTACATATTCCGTACAATTGACCACTAAATGGTAACACCCGAATAAGTTTTTCAACTTGTTTAAGTCGGGGTCCACTTAAATTGATTCATGATACAGATATATACTATCATATATACTATCATCATAATACAGTCATCACACAAGATAATCACATTGAATTATTTACATTATTTACAATCAGGAGTGTGGAGGGGGGGTGGGGTGGGGGGGGGGGTATGGACATCAAGTAGTGGACATAGAGAGAGAGAGAGAGAGAGAGAGAGAGAGAGAGAGATCAGAAGGCATAAGAAAAAGAATCTGCATTTGATTGTTTACATTTGATTATTAGCAATCCGGGGAGGGTGTTAGTTTAGGGTTGTAGCTGCCTGGAGGTGAACTTTTATAGCGGTTTTGAAGGAGGATAGAGATGCCCTTTCTTTTATACCTGTTGGGAGCGCATTCCACATTGATGTGGCATAGAAAGAGAATGAGTTAAGACCTTTGTTAGTTCGGAATCTGGGTTTAACGTGGTTAGTGGAGCACCCCCTGGTGTTGTGGTTATGGCGGTCATTTACGTTAAGGAAGTAGTTTGACATGTACTTCGGTATCAGGGAGGTGTAGCGGATTTTATAGACTAGGCTCAGTGCAAGTTGTTTAACTCTGTCCTCCACCTTGAGCCAGCCCACTTTAGAGAAGTGGGTAGGAGTGAGGTGGGATCTGGGGTGGAGGTCTAGAAGTAACCTGACTAGCTTGTTCTGAGATGTTTGGAGTTTAGATTTGAGGGTTTTGGAGGTGCTAGGGTACCAGGAGGTGCATGCGTAATCGAAAAAGGGTTGAACGAGAGTTCCCGCCAGAATCCTCAAGGTGCTTTTGTTGACCAGAGAGGAAATTCTGTAGAGAAATCTCGTTCGTTGGTTAACCTTTTTGATTACCTTGGTTGCCATTTTATCACAGGAAAGGTTAGCCTCTAGAATGGAACCTAGGTAGGTGACCTCATCTTTCCTGGTGATGACACTGTCACCTACTTTTATGGTGAAAAATATATATACAGTATATATATAATATATATTATACAAATATAATATATTATATATATATATATATATATATATATATATATATATATATATATATATATATATATATATATATATATATATATATATATATATATATAATATATTATACAAATATAATATAATATAATATATCAGTATCAGTGACGTGCAGTCAGGGGAGGCAGGTGAGGCGGGGCCATCATGGAAAGAAAAAAAATGTAAAAAGAAAAAAAAAAAATTTAATTGTTATATGTATCCAGTGATTATACTATAAAGTTATTTTCCATTTAACTTCACCAGTTTTAGATTATTTGTATTCAAAATCGCTGAATTTTCACATTTGCCGTTCAAATACTGAGAAGAGACTTGCGGTGAGTCACCAGCCAGTTGAGCCTCACCATGGATTGCGCAATGACTCGGCTAACTGCTGGCCTGCTGTGCAGTGAGACCGTATTGCTATATGAATTATATTATAAATGTCCATTGTTTAGTTAGCTGAGGTATATAATGTACAGTGTATTTTGTCAACAACTGTATGTGTGTAACGTATTTCTTGTGCTGAGCAATCATAAAACGGCTGCGAAGACGCACTGGGTGAGGCTCGCAGTAATCCCGCCTCCTGGTGGTAGAGGGCGCTAGTGCTCCCAGGGATCATTCGTGCGACTACTCGGCTGCAGAATAAGTGACAACAAGCAGCAACAGTTAACAAGTCAAGTGCAGCGGCAGTGATCGTTTATTTTTTCCTCTCGCCTGGACTTTTAACATGGAGGATTACATATCTAAAATAAAACAGTTTTCTAAACTGGACTTTCAATCGAAGCAGGAGGTAATAATTAAAGGAAGATCTCCAGCGAGACAGAGAGACTTTTAAAACTGAAGAAAGATAAGGAAGACTTCTATAAACAAGTTTTGTTCAGAAGGAGCGGCGCATGGACTTCATTTATAAGTAAAGGTAAGACCATAATAACGTTTTTTTTAATTAAATGTGCTTTTTTGTGTGCTACAGTTTGTATGTGTAAAGTTAAAGTTAAGTTAAAGTACCAATGATTGTCACACACACTAGGTGTGGTGAAATTTGTCCTCTGCATTTGACCCATCCCCTTGATCACCCTCTGGGAGGTGAGGGGAGCAGTGAGCAGCAGCGGTGCCGTGCCCGGGAATCATTTTTGGTGATTTAACCCCCAATTCCAACCCTTGATGCTGAGTGCCAAGCAGGGAAGAATGCTGGTATGAGCTTTTAAACTTAACCCGTTAACTGCTACCAATCAAATGGTGAATAAGATACTCTTTAGGGTTCATATGTTTGTAAATCTGACTGTGATGAAGTCAGTGCCTCACCAGCCATGAACCTCACCGCACGTCACTGATCAGTATATATTATATCTATACAAATATCCATTGTAACAATACCAAGTACACAAACCATATCTCGTCAATAAAATGACACCATATTTTTTTATAATCACAAAATATTTTTTTAATTTTGGTATTATTTATAAACTCAGTAAATATGTTCTTGGACACAGAAGAACTTCACTTATGACCAATGTATGACCCTGTTGCTACTTGGTGTTAGATCGATACCCAAATTTGTAGTCTTACCCAAAACTAATGTAAAGTATCCAAAAAACGGAAGAATAAATGTTTATTACATTTTAACTGAAGTGTAGATAGAACATGTTAAAACAAAAAGTGACCAGATATTAACAGCAAATCTATTAATCCATTTTCTACCGCTTGTCCCTAAATAATGTTGGCAAAATCATACAGTGAGAAAAAAACAATATGTTACTGCATACGTCAGCAGCCAAATTAGAAACCTTTGTAACTACTTTGCTTACTTACTACTAAAAGAGAAGTTGTCTAGTCTGTTCAGTATTTCATTTAATGCCAAAATTGTTTTTGGATTGCAAAAACATGTTTAATTGTATGTTTAATTAATGTATCATAAGATTTTTTGTGGTTCTCTTTATTTTGAAAAGTATCAACATGCATTTTGGTAGCAGGACAACCCTAATGCTTAAATGAAATTATGTTTATATCAGTGTGTTCCAAGGACATGCTTAACACTCATGCCATTCACTTGCATGGTCACATGCATCCCTCCTTATCTCCAAAACACACACACACAGTACACACTCACTCCTGCACATCCTCATATGATTGACCCACAGGGACAGTTGCTAATTATGACATTCAGGAGAACGGGGTGGGCTTTCATGTGATTGCTGCAAGCTGATGAAACAAGTACAAGCTATCTTAGGATGGTGCCACATGATCGGTCAATGCACTATGAAGCCATTGTGACCTGATGTTGAACTGAACCCATGCTTAAGATTGAGGACATTCATAATGATTATGTTTGTTCTTCTCTTCTTATCCAGGCTGGAGGAAAGCACTACCATCCAACCTGTGCCCGCTGTGCCCGCTGTAACATGATGTTTAAAGAGGGAGAAGAAATGTACCTGACAGGTAGAACATGACAGATAAATGCACACGCTTTCTGAATGTACGCTAACAAAGTGCTGCAATGATAAGTCGACGTAACCGACAACATTGATTATATAACAACAAAGATTTGTTATTGTCAAGAGGTGGCTTAATAAAATTTAAATTTATACAACGCCATGATTGTACCGATACATGTTTTCACTGTTGTTCCTGTTAGCCATATTGGACCAAAAATACAAAAATAAAAATCTGTCTGGAGCCGCAAAAAAATGAAAGCCTTGTATAAGTGTTATAATGAAGGCAACACATGATGTAAGTGTCTATATTAGCCTACTATCAAAATGAGTGTGTCGCAGGCTGACGCAAATCTTCGTTGACAGAAATGTTGAAATGTAATATTTATTCTACACATTTTTACAACATTGGAATACATTAGTAAAACGAATGCTTTTCAAAGGGTGATATACTGTAACTCATGGAAATGACTGGCTTAAAATGGCCAAAAGTATAGATGTGTGAGTTCAAGTTAAAGGAAACTGCAGGTTGTCTTCCTCTAATGGATTTAGCACGCCACACATGTTACTAACATCAACAAAGCTCACCTTTGTGCATTCACGCACAGTATAAAACGTTTGGTGGACAAAATGAGACAAAGAAGGAGTGGCATAAAACACGTCTTTCTGTGGCAGCGTCAGATGAAGTTGTACATGTAAACAAACAAATGTGACTTCAAGGACCGCCAAAATTAGTAAGACAAAACGGTGCTCTCCAAATGCTCCCAACAGTGAAGCATGTTTAATATAAACAGTGGGATTTCTAACAATTAGGTGTCATGTGTGTCCTCCTACAGAAACCATATTAAAACAAAAACAATGTTTTCCCTCATCTTTTTACATTTTCATACTTTTTAAAAAAAAAGCTCCAAAGAGCCAATTGGGCAGCACTAAAGATCCGCGTGGGGCTCGAGAGCCGCAGGTTGCTGACCCCTGCCTTAAGTCAATATTTGCAGCTAAATAATCGTAACAGTACTTTTTTCTCTGAGTTTCATGTGTATTTTTCACTGTGCTTAATATATACCGTGGTTGACCAATTTGTTTGTCAGCAATATATGTTTATTTTGTTTTAATTATTAGGTTTAAAAAATGTGTTGAAATCAAGTTACGGACTCAGCGTCAAATGTGTACAACAGATCATAAGCAAAAAGCATTTGACCAAACGACTGTTTGAAAAAATGTATAACAATAGTTGATGATGAAAATAATCATTAGTTGCAGCCTTGGCTTGCACCCATACATTAAAACTTACATGTCGACCTGTTCTTGTCTTTCACTCGTCAGGATGTGAGGTGTGGCACCCATTATGCAAACAGGCAGCAAGAGCAGAGAGGCGACTAAGGGTGAGATAAATATACATTTTTTGGATGAAGCAGTAAATACAATTGTGTATCCTCATTGCTTTGTGCTTTACCAAACAGCATAGACGCCTGTCAGAAACCTCCATCTCTCCCCCAGGCTCCTCCATTGGCTCCCCCAATAGGGTTATATGTGTAAGTTTGCACCTTATTATCACTCTTGCATCCACCAGCACCTACTGAACTGTATCAAACCCTTAAACAAGAACACATAACACACCAAAGGGGCTACCTGTTAGGCACCAACTTGAGGGCTGCTCACTCCTTTGGCCTCCTCACTTTCTGTGCTCGTTTGTTCATGTCATGGCGCTAGCTAGTATGTCACATGCTCCTACATCAATGTGGTGTTTGTTACCCTTCCCTTTCTTAACATTGATTTCACCATGTCTTTTTGCAATACACTAACTTATCACTAGTGTCTTGAGACTTGCTATGGCTGTACTCGCTATTTATGCTTGTCCATTGGAAAAAAAACAGGTGCTAAGAGGTGTTACTTCTAGTACCTGGTCAGCTGGGAGATTGACATTTATCAAGCAGATTTGTTGCTATATATGTAAGGATCCATGCCTTGAAATGAAATAAGTGAGAAAAAACATGTAACATGAATTTATCCTGGGCACTATCTCCACATTTACTTATTTTTCAGTGTTCGCACGCTGAAATGTACAGTAAAGACAGGGCATGTGTTTCCCATAACTACTAACAAATACAGTGGAAGCCGCTTGAGTCAGTTTACTTAATGTCGCTAATCTGTCCATATTGAACAACTCCTCAAATCCCAGTTCACTGTGTTATTATCATTACTGAAAATGGGAACTGCACTTGTTTTGTTTATGTTGTTTATCATTCACGATCCCTATATGAGACAAAACATGTATGTTTTTGTCTTTTTTGTGCAGTGCAAATTCTAAAATACGTCTCGTACCAGACGTCTAACAATTTTTTAAATGATTGATTGAGAAGTTTGACATCTTAAATAATTGAATCCATGCAATGCTTTAAAAAGGATGGCACAAAAAGCCAAAAGGCTTGTTTGCATGTAGCTAATGATAGCCATGCACCCCGCCGATAAAGTCCTCTAAAAAAACAAAAACTGCCAACAATGCTCTAATTACATGTCATGACCTGCATGTTAACCAAGTATTAGCAACATTGTTATCATAAGAGCTAACGCAGAGGAAATGTTTTTTATTAACACTCTGCCTTGTTTACCAAGGTAACGTAGCTACTGCAGCTTTTGACATACTGAGCTGATGCATTGCCTCTAAGATAGTAAAAGTCAATGCTAGATTGTGAATCATGCCTCACACCAGTAGAAGGTTGTGATCATAAGCCGAAAAGTTTGTAAATTTTAAAGGGGAACTGCACTTTTTTTGGAATTGTACCTATCGTTCACAATCATTATTAGCGACAAGAACATGCATGTCTTTTTTTTGGTTGCGGAAAATGGGAGTTACTGTTGTAGTCTTCAAAGCCCTCTAAAACAACTTCAAAACCCTCCATCAATGTTAAATATACACACTGCAAGTATCTATATATTTATATATATGCATAAAAAAATAAACATGTGTTTTTGTCTCACATAATGATCATCATTATTATTCATGGCAGACCATAAAAATGTGAAAACCAAAGGGGTTACAGTCGTTTATTGCTAATTGATATCATACATGACCATGGCAAACATAATTCCGCGAAGTAGAATTATTGTTACTAAACCAACTATTTTCTTAGTTCATAGTTGAAGTATAAAAAACTGTTTACAACTTTCTAAATAAGTTTTTTTTAATTAGCTCCCTCTAAACATGAAGTAGCACCCTTATTCACCTTTACGCTTGTTTCACCCAATATAGCAGCTTTGAGTGTGCTCTACTGTAGATTACAGTACTCACCCATAGCCCGGAGGATTCTAGATGTGTTAAATCACAACAGATATGTGGATAAAATTTGTTTCGTCCTGTGTATTTTCTCTCAGTTAGAACTGGGCTTCCATGTGCTGAAACCAAGGGTGTTCTGTCAAAAACTTGGTCAGTTTGACATTCGCAGCAACGATCATTAGTTTTGTTGTTACTTGTTAGCATTTAGTCCAATTGACAATGTGTCCAGCATTCATTGCAACAATGTTCACACCAAAGCTGTATTATAGATGTCGAAGATGAAGTTCATCTTAATTCAACAATCTTCATCTCTCGTGATCGTTTATCTTTGGTCTTCTTTACTCTTGGAACGGCTCTAACTGGCAAACGCCACTGCACCCAAGGCCAACCCCTGAATCACAGCTCAGACTTATACACAATACACCAATTGAACACTACAATAATACAATATCACCTGAAAACACAGTAGTCTGCATACAATTATGCAAAACCAAAGTCACAAGAAAATGTGCAAGTATAGTGCAAGGTATGTTGACAACTGCCTATGTCAACCAGTCCAATAGGCATTGGGGTAAGCCAGTTCCACTGTACAGTCTTGGCCAAACGCTTTGGGAAGTAATCAAATTATGTGTTTTAATAACTCTGCTGCCTCATTATTTTTAAGAAAACAATATTACATGCATGTTACATACTGAAAAATTAAGAATGTTTTGTGGTGATCACACAAATGCAGAACACATTTTAAGTCAAAGCTAAATATCTTGTTTATGACTGTTGAGTTTTCCGAAACTGAGCCAGTACTGTGAAATTGAAAAAAGGTTCGAAATGACTACAAACTCAAATACAGTATGTACATAAACATTGGTTCTCAGTAACACAGCTACTGTATCGTAACCAAGTTAGATAATTCTTACTTTAGATCATCACCATGTTATGTAGCTTTTTAAATGTTATCATAACAAATAATGCATTGTCGGTCATCTTTGAAACTACAAATCATTGAATCAGTGCTTCACAGTTGACATACATTTTGGACTCAATACAGCTGAGTGATGGCTGTCAGTCTCCTAGAATTCTGTTTGGAAATGTGTCATGGCTCACTGCATGGTGGTCTGCTGCCTGTTGTCAGTGTGGGTATGTCAAGTGTTGTCTGCATGCAAACGTGAGTCACTGCTCTCTGCTCGACTCTCATCTCTTAATCAATGACCTTTCTGGTTAGGGTGATGGATGAGGGACAAATGCAGTGTAAGCACACTTGCCTTCCGTGCTGTTTCCTGTTCCCCTCCCACTGTCTATAGCTGTCATTCCCCCTGAAGGTCAACATTTTACACTGCTGCTAAAGGCTTCAGCGTACAAGTGTACTTCTGATGATGCACTTTGCAGATACTTGCACAGGCTCGTGTGTTTTTCGCTTGTAGTTTACTTCAGCTGCATGTTCTATTTGTCATCACTTGTGGAGTTTCCATACTTTTGTTTTCTGGGTGTCGTTTATGCGGTTGCTGTTGTGTCTGTGTTGGTGGGTGTACGTACGTGTGTGTCCTCTCTCCAGGCCAGATTGGAGCATGAGTTCCTAGATTATAAGGACCTAGCTGCCCTACCAAAGATCAAAGCCATTTATGCGGTCCAGCAGCCAGACCTCATATCCTCCTCATACCAGCCCTACCACAGATACACCTCTGATGACAGGCTAGACACTTACATCTATGGGGAGGTACTACTGCGACACACTCCTGGCCAAATGTGGAACTCGTCTCTCTTTTTTAGGCTAAAATGTTCAAATGGACCCCCTAAAAAATGCCTTTGAGCTGCTTGTCTTAGTACAGTTAGTATTTGTTTATTTATGTAACAGTGGTGCCTCGGTTTTCATTCAGCCCGGTTTTAGTATGATGTTGTTTTAGGCGAACATTTTCACCAAAAATATTTTCGGGGTTCGAGTGGGTACCTTGACCTTAGTTTGGAATCGATACTGGTACTCAACTGTACCAATTGTCGGGACTTTTGTATGTGTTCATATCTGTTAATAAATGTTATTGTATAAAAATAGTTTTATACTTTTAAATCCAACATTTAACCCTGAGTTGTGCTTTTCAGTTGTTATCTTGTTTTCTTACACTTCTGAGGCATTAGCAAGTATTGTACTGTAGAATAAAGTACACTGTAATATGCTGTTGCAATTCTTAGATGTTAGATGCCAGTAGCGTATAGTTTACAGTGTTATCTTAGCCAGGAAGTAGTCTTTGCCAGTAGTCAATGTGCCAGTATTTTCTTTTGTTGAGCCCTACAAAGTGTTGTTAATATTATACTTATTACTCAAATCTGTTTGTTCTGAACATGAACAGTTGTAGTTTTCATTACCAAATTTGGATGTCATAAAAATCTATCCATCCATCATTTATCCATTTTCTACAGGATGTCCCTCCTCATGTAAAATTGCTAATGCTAATCAGCAGCATGTCTTTGGAAAATTCAATCTAAATGACCTTTGAGCTAGCACATTTTAAAAAGCAAACTTTTTAAACTGACCCTTTGGAACGGATCAATAACGAAAAACTTGGTGCCAATATATATGCAATTAGAGTTTGTTTAAAGGTGCAAAAATCAAAACATCAAACAGTGCCATTGACAGAATTTCCACTTTGAGATTCTGTTTATTCACTGAATCTTATGTAAATCTGCATGATTCAAATGAATACAAATCCTTACTTATCTTAATGTGTGGATCTTGATAAGGTCATCAAGTTCATCATGTGTTTGAAACCATTCTTCTCAGCTTGACTCAAAAAGCTGTTTTGTTCCGATTAACATACTTATGGATGCCTGCCGAGGAGCAGAACAACTTTAAATATACAAGCTATTGTTATAAAGTATATTCTTCTGATGCATTGCTGCACTTTTTGTATTTTAAATAACGTTTTATTTCTTATTCTGCAGTCTCTTGGGACACTCTCTCCCTATTCTCAGGTAGGCATTCCTCTCACAGTGTTACAAGAATAGCACTTAAACACTTGAAACCACTGGACTCTTTTAATTTGTCCTGTTGTACCTCTCATCTGTCTTCAAAGGACTATGACTGCTTGGACATAAAGCAGAGGCGATGCTCCAGTCCAAGTTATATTGACTCCCCAACCTACAGTCGTCAAGGGACGTCACCTATCATGCCACGCTCTCCGCAGCACTTTGCGTACCCCGGTGAGTGTGGTGTCATTCCGTTTTAGAATCAATCAAGCCATTGTGAATGCTGAAAGCCAAGCAGTCACAATACTGGAATTTTACAACAAATGATTGGACCTTTTCTGCAAGAAGAAATGCGAGATCATTGACAAGTTACAGTGATGCTACAGTGATATCATGGTATCAGTGCCGAATCAAATTGCTTTTCCTCATAAGTCTCTTTAAGTCTCTCATCATGTACACGCAACTTATTTTAATTCAATATGATTAAATGTTTATTCGGTGTACTTCGGGCAACCCCTTTTACACAAAGATCACCAGAAATCGGAGTCGTGACAGTGGATCTATAGATAGTCCCCCATTTTTTATTATGTGCATTTTACAAAGAGCCAGACGCAATATATGGCTATATAATTGTTTTCATCAAAAAAAAAAATCCAGAGAAGTGTATACAAAATAATGACGTATACAGTGGTACCTCAGCACCTTAATTTTCGAGTATTTTCATACTTGGCCAGGCAGCTCGGCAGCGCTGTGCTTACACGGCAAAACAAAAGCCACACAGCGGACATTAATCCATGAAAATATGGAGAAGGTGCCGAATGGTTTTCCTGACGTGTTTTAGTTCTTTCTTTTCTCTTTACTCAACAAACCGGACGATGGAGCATTACCCTTGCTCACTGGCTTTTTTGCTGACATACATATCGGTTTCTGTCAACTTTGACCCCTTCAGTCTGTCACTCAACATAAACAAAAATGTCCAAGTTCCTGTTGTTACAGGACAAAGAAGCAGCTCAAAAGATACACAGCATTGGTTTGGTCCATATAATTACATTACTTCATAAAACTACTGTAGTTGTTTGTAGTACATTATATTGTTTTGATTTTCAAATAATATTACCTATCAAAAATATGTTTTTATTTTTGAAAGGCATGTTACATGTAAAAATTATGCTGTTTTTAAATTGGTTTGGATGGTTGAAAGCTCAAAAAAGCTATACTTGCAGAAACTCTGAAGAATTGAACACCTACTTAGTGGCCTAGTGGTTAGAGTGTCCGCCCTGAGATCGGTAGGTTGTGAGTTCAAACCCCAGCCGAGTCATACCAAAGACTATAAAAAATGGGACCCGTTACCTCATTACCTTTAACCCCCAATTCCCATTGGATTTCGGGGTTAAATCACCAAAAATTATTCCCGGGGGCGGCCACCCCTGCTGCTCACTGCACCCCTCACCTCCCAAGGGTTATCAAGGGTTATGGGTCAAATGCAGAGTATAATTTTGCCACACCTCGTGTGTGTGTGACAATCATTGGTACTTTAACTTTAACACCTGTATCTTCCCTGAAATAAAGCAGAATCGAACAGTCTTTAAATTCAGAGGTGATTTCGATTGCGGTGTATTTCTGAGGCTCTCATGCCTTTGTTGGGTTGTGCTGCGGCTGGCTGCAGGTTCCGAGAGCGGTAGAAGCTCACCTTATTATGGCCAAGAGGGGCGGTCCAGCACGCCGACTACCAACCAGCCCCCAAAACATTTCCATGTACCAGGTAAGACACCTCACCACTTCATCTCACTCTCACAAAAAAGAGAAGGTTCGTTATGAGTGAACACATAACAAAGTCCTGTTCTTATTAAGCACTTAATCCCTTTTAGCGCCTATACTTACCCTCATACTGCATACTTGACCTTCTTTTATCGTCCTTTACAACCAATTCTCCTTCTTCACATCCCATTGTTCCAAAAGAAACTCAAATTCTTGAGCCTTTCTGCTTTTATGCCAATGCGTTTCAATGTTCCATCTCCTCTTTCTCTCACCAGCCACAGGGGAGCCCAACATCTACAGGAAGCCTCCCATCTATAAGAGAACGGGTACAGTGCAGTTAGCTCCGCCTTAGCCTGCCTGTCCTCCTGTCAGTGTAGTCATGCTGTGCTTGGCGTCAGTGTTATTACTGATCTATTGATGTCTTTCAACAGCCCCGTAAGGACAGAGTCTAGCTTTATATTGACATCGCATTTACTATTTCAAAGAGAGGAATCCCAAGCAAAACGTTACTATAGCATCATTCAGACTGACTTTATTTTTAGGTGTATTCAATAAATACAATAAAAGCTGTTGTTTAATGGCCATAAGTGAAGTCAAGTTTATTTACTGTGTGAATTGTACACTTGGCAAGATAAATACACGCACACTGGAAAACTGCACAGTGTGTATTCAGGGTAGAGGTTTTTCAGCTTTATACATGGGACTCAATGCTTTTAACCATATCCACAATAATTTACAGGAAGCAGCTTTCTCTGAGTAAATTGTTTTACCTTAGCTACTGTGTATGCTTTTTAATACAGTGACTAATTTAGATGAGACCTATGATGATTTTCTTCAACATTTAAAACACTTCCTTGTGTTTTCGATAATATGTATTGGATATGTTTTGGTGTAAATGTTGTATTTATGTTGCTCCACAGTCACATTTACATACATACACCTGCCCACTTTCCGACTGATACAGAGCTACGTTAAAAAAAAGCTGCTTTCAGCAGCATTTATGTCACTGCATGTGACACATCATGCCAAGATTAGATGAAAATAATACTTTATCATAACTTTTCTCAAACTCAGCTGGCCTCATACAGAGCTCCTCACTCTCTGGCTGAGAGCTTGACTCAAAATTTAACTTAAAATATCCAGATGTCCACCTCGCTGTGATGTCACGTCGTAGCCAGACTGCAAAAACTGCAGGCAGAGGCATCGAAAACTGCGTGCAAGCTCACACCAAAATGCCTGAACCATAAAATTCGATTCTTTGGCATTGTTTGACACGATTATCCGACATTGTAACAACATTTATAAGTTACAAAAGTCCAGAAAATCATCATAGCTCCCCTTCAAATATGCTCTATATTCCCAGTCTCCTTTCATAAGTACATTTTAGATCGGAAGCTTGGTTTTGAGGTTTGAGGTTGTTTGCAATGGTGCATGTTCCTTCTGTTCTGTATGTGTTGGAATTTGTGGGTTATTTAGTGAATTGTGTCAACTTGTGCACAGACACGTCTGCCAATGTAAATGATGCTAAGTACATCACAGGCCGTAATACTTCCATGCACATTTTGCAAAAGGATGACTGCGATAAGGAATTGACAACCTAATTGTATTGTAATTCTGTTTCAGCACAAACCAACAAGAGACACATAAATGTGCATTATAGGCCTGTTATGTACTATTTCAATAACATGTTTACTATTTTGTTTGATTTTTGTGATGTAGTGTCACTTTATAACAGCTGCTTTTCTCAGATCTAGAGCTACATCTAGCCTACAACAACAGATTATGTCCTCTATACGCGTAGTAAAGCTCTCACATGTCACATCTCCCTCAGGGGTGCTCCAGTAACATTTCCCTTTTCTTTTCACCCCTTTTTTCTTGCATCTAATCACATTTTTTCACTCCTCTCCACCTCCTGCTCCATTAAACCGGTGACCTTGCCACTGTAAGTAAGCTTCCTCGTACTCCCTGTTTCACTCAGTCAGTAGATGGTTTATATATATTCATGTCTGTGTCTCTCTTCTTGTGTTTGTTTATCCATACCAGCACCTATTCACAACTGTTCTGTGAACATACTTGTGTACTTGTGTATATGGCGTCAGACAAGTTAAAAGTGTGTGTCCCAGAGATAAGAATGTCTGTCGCTGGTGTCATGTATTGTGTGTATTGGAATTCAATGCATCATGGTTAATGCCAAGCAGAGCGGAGGAACGATCCATCTGACATTACGCTGCATGTCAACCCCATTGACTTCCATTGACTGTGCTTTTGTGTAGAGAGGCATCAATATGATTGTCAAACATTCATGACATGAATAGCTGCCTAAGGCTGAGCGGTTGTTAAACTCAGTTTGAAATAGCTTTTTTTTCTTTGCTCTAACATTGATCCAACATTCAACACGGTGGCTAAAAGCAGACTCTCGAGGCACAAAAGTGGGAATGTTGATATTGTTTTACAAAATGGAATTACTTTCAAGGACTTAAATTTGAGGATGCTATTTGGGTCATTTAATCTGTCCAAATCAACTGCTGTTTATATGGCAGTGTTGTATTGAACAGACAAATGCTTTATGGAGAAGATGTGCCATAGAAGAGGTCTTCATGGATGTGGCTTTACTTGTATCAAACCACAGCGCATCTGCTGGCTGCAGCTCAGTATTGCAATGCATTTTGCTTTAAAGGGGAACTGCACTTTTTTTGGAATTTTGCCTATCATCATTATCATCATTATAATCATTATGAAAGACAAGACAACGGTGTATTTTTTAATGCATTCTAAGTTAAATGTAAATAAAAGTCTGCTTAAAATAGAGCCAATGAGATTGTCCTCTTTTCCGCCCATAAAACCCAAGATATAACGATCCAAAAGCAGCCAACAACACTCCATTTACATTTTGTGACTGGAATATTAACCAAGTATTAGTGATATTGTTATTATAAGCGCCAACACAGACAAACTATTTATAGCATCGCCGTGATCACTAGCTTGTGTGGCTATGTTGACATCATCGGCTGGTGAGTTGCTTTCTCGCGTCGAAGCTCGTGGAAGTTTATTCTAGATCATGGGTGTCAAACTCTGGCCCGCGGGCCATATTTGGCCCGCCGTGTAATTTCACTTGGCCCTTGAGGCGATATAAAATTAACACTAGAGCTGGCCCGCCGATTATATATAGCGGCGGTGCCGCGGTAACACCGCTAAATCTTATACTTGCCAACCCTCCCGGGAGACTCCCAAATTTCAGTGCCCCTCCCAAAAATTGTCACATCACGTTTTCGTCCAGTCCAACGAGTGCTGGCACAGTCACATAATATGTGCAGCTCTGGCACGCACACACAAGTGAATGCAACGCATACCTGATCTTCAGCGATACAGGTTACACTGAGGGTGCCCGTATAAAAAACTTTAACACTGTTAGAAATATGCGCCACACTGTGAACCCACACCAAACAAGAATGACAAACACATTTCGGGAGAACATCTGCACCGTAACACAACATGAACACAACAGAACAAAAACCCAGAATCCTTTGCAGCACTAACTCTTCCGGGACGCTACAAGGTGTGTGTGGGTGTGGGGGCGGGAGGGTTTGGTGGTAAAATGCAAAACTTGTTTGGGTCCCTATTAAAACTTGTTTGGGTCCCTATCAAAAAGGTTAAGTTGTTCAACCCTGGCCCGCGGCTTTGTTCAGTTTGAAATTTTGGCCCACTCTGTGTTTGAGTTTGACACCCCTGTTCTAGATCATAAATCATGCCTCTTACCTTGATAGTAGAAGAATGGGGACATAATCCAACAAGTTGGTAGAATTTGACGGCCAATTTAGACCCGGGAATGGCTAGAAAGACACTAAAAAACATTTTGTTCCACCCTCTTTTTCTTTGCGAGGATTATGAGTAATTTTTCATCTAAACCGGAATATAACAAAATTGTAGCAGTTGGCATCCTAGTGACAGCAGATAATGTACAGTAAGTGGTGTTGTATTATGTTTGTTGGCTTTCATGAAGTCTGCAGTGAGTATTAAACAGAGATTTTGCGGAAGGGAAAAGGGGAATGTTGTGATGCGTTTTTGAAATTAATGCGCTGCGTATACCTAACATGAGCAAAATCTGTATGTAAATATTACATGTTATTAAAAATGTGCCTGTTAAGTACTTTTATAAACGTTAATGGAGGTGTTTAGATGTTTTTAAGGGCTTTATAGGCAGAATAGAGCAACTCCTCTTATGCTCCATTGTAAGCCGACTTTTGATCCCATTGATTTACTATTTAGAATGCTTTAAAAAAGAAAAACGTGTTCTTGTCTACATAAGGATTGTGACTGAGAGGCAAAATTCCAAAAAAGTGCAGTTCCCCTTTAATCGCTTCAAAATCTGATTAAGCAACAATTAATTGCACACAAATGATAGAGTTTTATATGATCTGTTAAATATTATATGCCCAATAGCTATTGCAGACTTAACAGTTTTTAGACCTCGTATTTAGCTTCGGAGGCTGCATTTGACGTGGATGACATAACTTTACCACACTAAGGTTGTCTCAATTCTAAGGATCCTTCAAAGACAGATGCACATGCAGTCTTTTTCCTCTTTCTTGCAGGATGCATGTTATAGGTTTTTACGGCATTTTATATTCCAAACCTATTCTTGAAAAATATCTAAATATGGCAGAAAAAAGATAAAATATTATGATTTTACTTATTTGGACGCTATTAAATATTTGTGGGACCTTTAAACCTTAAAATACCTGTGAAAATACATAAATATTGATAACATACAGCCGACTACTGTAGTATTGTGAGGGTGAAGGTAGAAACTAAGAATGTGTCAATTAATAGATATTTTCATGAAAAAATGTGATCGCCATTGCCAACTCATGCCTTTTGATGCCGATGCCCTCTGGCTGACACTATTTATTTTTACTCGGCCGACAGGTGGCTCTAGCAGCTAACCATGTGTCTCCATACTTAGTGTGGAGCTTCTCCCCGTAGCTAATAATAATCGCCTCCATTGTGGCAAAAAAGTGCATTTCTTAGTATCTTAAGAATCATTATCACATAACCTTATCACTGGAAGACAAGGCTAAACATGTTACACAACGAGAGCAAGCCACGAGCAGTCATGCTAATAGCTGAGCTAACCACTTAGCAGCTCTAAACAACACCAAGATATAAGTGTTTAGTAAACTTTGAGTAGTGTAAATGAACGGGAGGACTTTGAGGGCAAGACAGGGATCAAAAGAGTTGGAAATAGTAACTTAACTGTCCAGTTATGATTGATATAATGCTCTTAGAATACAATAACATGGATGAATGACAACATCCATAGACACATTAGATAGTAGTTTTTGATTTTGATTAGTTCTTGTGTATTATTGACTTTGTTTTGCACACACAATTGTATGTAATAAAAGAGAATAAGGAACTAGTTTAAATAGTGTTGATATTGTTAAACTGTCAATACCATTCACCATCAATACATTGAAAAATGTGATGAGTATTGGTATCGATCGATTTCACTTCAATCAGCAGCATAAAACACTGATCGGAACATCACTAGTGGAAACTTTTGACCCACCCAGCATTCTACCAAAGGCTACACAATACCATTTAACCAATTTAGACTTATGTCCTCTATAAACTGCAAAGGTTTGTGACATGCTTCAGTCAAAATACCCAAGATTAAGAATTAAAGCACACTAGTAAGCCCTTCTAAACAGCCCTGTTCAGAACAACCTGGACTGGTGGGGGGGGGGGGGGGGGGGGGGGGGGCTGTCCTGTCCTGTTTAATTTAAATGAGATACTGCTCACCCAGGCGATTCCACTGCAGTAGTAGTCAGACGTAATGTGCTGGCCTAAGACAGTAAGGAAGCTGTGGAAAGATAAGGAATGTGTCGCAAGCTTAAATACATGTTTCACCTAGAAAACTACTGTACAGCCCAAGTCATATTTCTACAACAAAGGAAAATTACATTACATACCTCACCCTTCCAGTTGCAAACAGAAACCGAGTTTGCACTTATGACATGGTGTCAGTTATTTGCGAGAAACACTTATTGTCCAAGCCATGGGCAGACAAACATCAAAATAAGGTCAAAATTTGTATGATTTGCTTAGAGACACTTTCTCTAAAATACACAGCGGACATAAAAATGACTTGTTTATATAATTTTTATTTTTATTTGATAGCTTATCGGTAATTCCAGTGACCCAAATATATTTATACAAGCAATTAAAAAGTCAACATTTCACATTTTTACAAACTTGTTGCATAATGGGAGCAAACTATTTTTTTGTCCAAATTTCCAACTGACAAAAGAAATAGACAATAACAACTGTCCAATGCAGAGAACGCTGATTCTCAGGAGGATATATGATTATTTTGACACTAAAAAGTTTTCTGGGGCAAATCAGGAGATAATTAGTTTAGTTGAATTCCTATCTGTCTCAGCAAATAACACTGACACATTTCTCTGCGCTTTGTTTTTAGCCCCTTTTTTTGGCAGGTGTTGGAATATTTAACTTAGCAAAAGCTTTGAAGACGGATGACTGCATTCAACTATGTACTTAATTTGAATGACAACATTTTAATCTGGTTTGACACACCGGGATGTCAGGTGTAAATGGTTTATCAGCCGTTAACATCTGTTTTTTTTTTTTATTACTTCTTCACAGACAATCATCTGAATGCAGCCACCAAAAGTAGGACCAGTGAGGACATCCTGAGGTCTTCCAGACTGTCCACCTACTCTCCTGAGCCATACACCCAGTCTGAGTGTGACTACTACCCGTACCCCAGCTCCCCCAGGGGTAGGAACGACCCGACTCGTCTTGCCACATTTACTGTCTCCACTGCACCAAAGTCATCAGACTAGTGGTTATTCACCTATTCATTTAAGAAATACCTTGTTTGATCTGTATTTCTGTATTCCTTCTCAGCCTATCGAGTGCCGAGGAGACGGTTCTCAACAGGAGGAGATGAAGAGAGTTGGAGCCACGGTCTTCAAAGAGTAAGCGCTTCATTATACCCACCGTACTTCAACATGATGTCAGAAGCAGCATAAATAATGCATTTCTTAGGTTATGGTACCTAAACTATTCTTGGTAGTTGCTCCTCTGCTCTCTGTTCACTCTGTACATCAAATGTCTCTAATGTTTCTACTACTTTCCACTGCCCATGTCTCTCTTAGATTGGGAGTGGCATAGGGAGGATGATCTTAAAGGAGGAGATGAAAGCCAGATCTGGTTCCTATGACAACGACCCCTGGGGTAGTGCGAGGAATTCTCGTAGTGGGAGCAAGGAAACCCTCAACACGACAAGCTACAGCTCCACGGCCTACAACAACACCATCAACGGATGTAAGGAAGCACCAGACTCCATTTTGGGCCTGATCTACTAAGATCCAAATAACAAGCGCTAAATAGAATGTACAAGCTATAAAATTCGTGTAATCTACTGAGACTGCTTGTATAATTGAAACGTGTTGCAGACCGCCCTTTTTAAAAGAGGTTTTTTGCGTGTACAGTTCGGGGCTTTCACACTCAATCATTTACTGCACAGCCATGTTATCATGCTCCTGCCTGTGGTGTTTTGCTTTGTTTTCAAACGTGCAGCAGACAAACCACTTTTTATGGGCATTTTTAAAGCAGCCCTGTGGTGCATCTACAGTGGAAACCACTTTGTTTTCCTTTTTGCTCATGGGAGAGGCTACAGCACTAACTGTGAATGTGAAGAAGAATATGCAAGAAAATGCATATTACAAAATGTTTTTTCATATAGGAGATACGTTACTAATATATCTTCTATATGGAAATAAAACAAATGTCATTAAAAAAACACCAGCGGACACAAACATAATATTTTTGTGATTGAGATTAGACTATATGTTTATTTTTTGACAGTCCATATATTTTTACAAGCATACGTACGATAACGCTGTTGCGTAATTGCCTCCTTTCTCACAGCCGTGTATGTAACTGTGTCAGTTTGCAAATTCTTACTACTACCACTACTAAATAAAGAAGCAAAACAGTACTCACAGTACAATTTTAGTCTTGATAGATCACATTGCGTGTGTAATGACATTTTAATTGTTTTCTCCCAGTATTGTTCGGCGTTCTGCTGATGGGCATTTATTCTGCATATTCATGAAGACAGACACGCTAAAAGAATTGTGATTCTGCTCACTAAAGAGATGCAAGCTTAGTAGATAAACTTTGCCTGCGCTATCAATTTTACATGTGGACATTAGCTTAACTTAATGTCCAAATAGGAACATCCACCTCGCATTGAGGTCACAACATAGCCCGACTGAAAACCCTGCGAACAGAGGCATACAAAAAACATCCCCAAAAAAATCCGAGGCAATCCAAGCTCATAACAAAATTAATAAAACTTATAATTTGACGCTCTGGCATTGTTTTAAAACGAGTGTCCAACTTACTAATAACATTTATAAGTCAGAAAAGACTAAATTCATCTTAAATCCTCTTTAACAAAAGTTGCGTTAGTCCGTCTAGTACAAAACAATAAAATACCATACTTTATTTTTATTTTTATCGCGAGGAGCCAGATGAGGTGGTTCGGGCATCTGGTCAGGATGCCATTTAGGGCACGTCCGACCGGTAAGAGGCCACAGGGAAGACCCAGGACACGTTGGGAAGACTATGTCTCCCGGCTGGCCTGGGAACGCCTCTGGATCCCTCGGGAAGAGCTGGACGAAGTGGCTGGGGAGAGGGAAGTCTGGGCTTCCCTGCTTAGGCTGCTGCCCCCGCGACCCGACCTCGGATAAGCGGAAGAAGATGGATGGATGGATGGATGAATGGACTTTATTTTTTTTAATTACATTTTATGTATTTATTTTCATTATTCATTATTTTATTGGTACACCTCAGCAGCTCCTATGAAAATACTTTGTAGACAATTTTGGACTTGTCTTTGGGAATTTTTGTCCATGCATAACCTTTTTTAGGCCAGAGGTCACTGATAATAGACCTGAGAGAAGGCCTTCTGGCCCACCAGCTCTAGTTGTAGTTCATCTGACAGTTCCTATATGGGGTTAAGGGTCAGGGCTCTCAAGTTCTTGCAGAACAAAGACATAAAAGGGCTTCAACCTGTTCTCACAAAGTTGAAAGTATTTAAATGATACTGAGCTGTATAATGCAATATCTAATTAACCATTTTCATTGACCAAATCAATTAATACCCTTTTTCATGTTGTGTATGCCTGGTGTCTAACATGTCTTTTTATGAGTGTAGCAGGGTTGTGGATTGGATGCATGTCAGGATAGGTTCATGGTTAGTAACGGGGGGAGGTTGGTTTGTGAACAGCTGCTGTCAGCCTCATGCTTGGTTGAACAGCAGCAGGCATACCAGCACTGTTTGGACTTTATGCACTCACATTGCTCTGTCATTGACAACAGAGACTCAACCAGGTGTGCACAAGTGCCAGATGTGCTGAAGCTCCCCAAGCGTCATTGTCCACTGACGTTGTTATTTTAGCCCCTGACATTCACAAAGCAGCTTGTCTCCATCCGCTCGCCCATTTTTTTTCCTCTTCAAGTGCTTCTTTTCACTTGCACGCTCCATCTCTTTCGTCATCTCCCTCTTTGCTTAGCATGCCACTTCCAGCTTTCTCTTCCTCTGTCTTCCCCCCTGACACGGTTCCCTACATTCTACCCGCTCTGTCTGTGCATCTTTGTGTGTATGTGTCTGATTCTTGCATGCACACAGCTGTGTCCCAAATCCTGCTTTATTTATGAGCAGTAAGATCTCTCATTAAAGCTCTTCTTCAGATGGGAGGGGTCACTTAAACAACAAGGGCATAAAGCCACATATAGCAATTAAATGGGCGTCTTCCTTACCTATCGTACATGTGAATTTGTGTGATCCTCCCAATGCTTAATGGAAAAAGTAAAGTGTGTCATTTACATCTTTTTTTATGTATGCATTAAATGGTTTTAATTGTTTTTTTTGTTTGCCTTTCACAGCACCACGATCCCAATACAGCACTGACAGTGGTGAGTTACCTACCCAAAAACCTATGCAAGTTTGACAATAACTATATAATTATAATGGTATCACAAAACAGAGGCTGTGTGTTTTGAAGTACAAATATCAGAAAGCTTCCCCATTAGCTTTGTTTGTGGTGAGCGCCATCTTCTGGCCCTGACCTGACAGTGCTATTTTATTTCCATGTATCCACAATTGAAATCAGATATGTTTTTCATGTTTTCATTCATACTTGTGTTCCTTTTTCTCTTATGTAATTCAGATTTTGTTTGCAAGTCTGCCTCACTTCCAGGATATAGACGCAATGGCATGCAACGAGTAAGACTGACTTTGAATAAACACACATTGCATCTTTAAAATGTGATGTCATCGTTTTTGCATGTGATCTGCCTCAAATAAGAATGTGTCCACCGTTTTTTTGTTTGTTTGTTTTTTTTAACTGTAGCCTCAGAGTGCAGACTGCTACCAGTACCAATATGACAGCAATGAGGTCAACTGGGCAACCAGAGGTATATTTAAATGCATTATACAATATTATTCATGTAAAAAAAAACGTAATAATTGCACTAACTTTAATCTCTTCTATTTTGATAACAGCAGAACACACGGTAAGGAATTTACACATCGGCCTGTAAAAATGTTGTACAATAATTCCACTGTCACTATGAGTAAGGAAGAAAATAATGTACAGTATGTATTGCCATGCAGGTTTACCCCTATGAAGCGCTCATTGTCACCACCAGAGGTCGGAACAGGCTCCCGAAAGATGTGGAGAGAGCCAGACTGGAGGTAAGATGAGCACAGAGAAAGTAGTGGCAGCTTTAAGCTTCACTGCAAATGAAATTTAAGCAAGGATCAAGGCCTAAAATAAAAGTAAAACATACTTATTTTAATAACAATATTTTTTCTTAGTATACTGTAGATCCCAGGTGTCAAACTCAAGGCCCATGGGCCACATCATTTAAGGTAGCCCGCCATGTCATTTTACATGGTCAGCCAAAAAAAAAAGATTTTGGTTCGCCACAACATTTATGTGGCCGATAAAAGGCTGGACAAAAATCAATTTCTGGTTAACTCTATTAATAATGGATTAGATTTATATAGCGCTTTTCTAGGGGCTTTTCTTAGTGCGTGTGCCTCGATCCTGGTCTCGGGACACTGCGACACTGTGTGGAGTTTGCATGTTCTCACCATGACTGCATGGATTCCCTCCGGGTACTCCGGCTTACTCCCACCCCCAAAGACATGCAATTGTCCCTAGTGTGTCTGTCTGTGTTGAGTTGGCGACTTGTCCACCCGAATGCAGCTGAGATAGGCTCCAGCACCCCCCGCGACTCCGATAGGGACAAGCGGTAGAAAATGGGATAGCTTGACGGAAGCGTGGCTGCCAATTCGCACCTACAGCCCCTCCAACCACCACCCATCCTTCATCACCACTGTGAGCGGCACTGGGGGAAAGGGTGAAGTGTCCTGCCCAAAGACACAGCGGCAGTGATTTGTATGGCAAGAGGCAGGGAGCGAACCTGCAACCCACAGGTTTCTGGCACGGCTGCAATTTTGACATACAAAATGTACTCCATGTAACTGCAAAAGGTCTACATGTTCTATGTTCCAGGCATTTTTTTTTGGTAATCAAAAATTAATACATCTGCTTGAATTATGATTTCAAAACAAGTTATCAATTAATCTGTAAGAAAAATATATAAAAATAAAAAACAGTTTCCTTTGTAAATTCCAGAACAAGGCTACGACATATTTATATTTATATATGTTCACTGTTAGAAGCGGTTCTCAGAAAGCAGCCCTTATTGCAATGTGTCTTTCAATAAAAACGAGTTTGACACCGCTGTTATTTGGCAACACTAAATTGGCCCGAGTGTGTGAATGTGAGTGTGAATGTTGTCTGTCTATCTGTGTTGGCTCTGCGATGAGGTGGTGACTTGTCCAGGGTGTACACCGCCTTCCACCCAAGTGCAGCTGGGATAGGCTCCAGCACCCCCGCGACTTCAAAAGGGACAAGCGGTAGAAAATGGATGGATGGTTGACCGTTTCGCTTATATTAAGCACATGGTTGCTATATATACATAAGTTAATTATAAAGTTTAAAGAAATAAATAAATATATAAATTCTGTAATTCTACTTGTTTCAATCTTTTTGGCGAATACAATGTATTGTTCTCTTGGTAGATTATTTTAATTTATTTTTAATTACACTTATTAGCGTGTTGTCATTAAGAAACCAGGAGGGTTACCGGTTTGAATCCAGCATCCCATCCAAGTCACTGCCGTTGTGTCCTTGGGCAAGACATTTCACTTTCCATTCCTCCAGTGCTGCCCATGCTGTATAAATGAATGTTTGCTGGTTGGCGCCAAATGGCAGCCATGTTGCCTTTGGTCACAAATGTAGCTTATTGGTATTGGTATTGGAAATATTAAAAAAGAACCATATAAATCCACTGTATTAATATTATTTTTACTACTGTATTCCAGATTTTAGTACTTAATTTGCTCAAGAAGAATTGTCTAAGATAGAAACTTGATTTCAGATATTGTCAAGTATTTAGTTTTTGCACTCAATCAATGTTGAAATGCGGATTTGTTCATAAGATATATATATATATATATATATATATATATATATATAAAATAATAATCATGATAAAATCGAGAATATTTGCGAAAAGTACATTCCAAGGCCACCAGCAAATTGTGGGGGGAAAACATGATGAACAATAGAAACATCCATTAGAGATCGCATTTTTTTGACACTGATTAAGCCTGAAATATGCTTGAGGTGTAAAATTCTCTTCCAATATTAATTGACATTTGCAATAAATGTGGCTGTTGTAACACATCAAGTAGTTCCACCTCAAAAGACATGCAGGTTAATTGGCAACACTAAATTGGCCCTAGTGTGTGAATGTGAGTGTGAATGTTGTCTGTCTATCTGTGTTGGCCCTGCAATGAGGTGGTGACTTGTCCAGGTTGTACCCCGCCTTCCGCCCGAATGCAGCTGAGATAGGCTCCAGCAACCCCCCGTGACTCCTTGAGGGACAAGCGGTAGAAAATGGATGGATGGAATTGTACTATCGATTATTCATTTAAATTTTTATTTGCAAAAAACTGTTTACAAAACAAGAGTGGCTTCTTTTACAGCTTCACACAAGCTATTTGGAGTCATGTTGCTCCCTAGTGGACGAATTTGCCAAGCCAAGCGGACCAATTATTATATTGTGAGCTAGGGTTAGCGGCAAATCATCAAATAAAAAAATCCCAGCACCAAATCATCAAATAAAAAAATCACAGCGCCAAATCATCACAAATAAATCACAGCGCCAGATCATTGTGTGTCAGACTACCTGAAATAAATAAATAACAGGCAAACCCTTCTTTCAGCTGTTTCCCATTAGGGTTCGCCGCAGAAAAACAATCACATGATGATTTAGCTTAAAGAGAAACTACACTTTTTTTATTTTATTTTGCCTATCATTCACAAGCATTATGAGAGACAAGAAAACAAAAGTTGTGTTTTTTTTGTTTAGTTTTTTGCCCATGTAAAAATCATGGTGGCCAGCAATGCAGCTAATGGGAGCAATTAATTCTACCACTAAATCACTTTAAAAATGCATTGTAAAACCAATACTTAATTAGTTATCGTACTAACACATCGGCGTGACACGGTATCAACCATAGAAGCTAACTACGACAAGAGATAAGCTAGCTTCTATGTCAACAAGAAACATGTTTGAGTTTGTAATGCACATCACTGCGATACGACACCAATCTGTAATGACTGAAAAACATGAACAATCATATTACACTATCTGTAAAGTATTAGCCCACATTTCATGTTTTGTTTGTACGCATACTGTTATGATACATGCATGATGTACTACTTGTATCATGATCAAAATAAAGTGTGACTCACTCGAGGGGCGGTTGTTTCTTTGGTCCAGCTGGCCAGGGACATTTTTTCCAGTTAAATATTGGGAAGCACACCATTTATGTCGAAATAGCTTGGCTTCAAATTCCACAAATCCTGCCTGCTTGGCACTCAGCATCAAGGGTTGGAATTGGGGGTTAAATCACCAAAATGATTCTCGAGCGCGGCCACCGCTGCTGCTCACTGCTCCCCTCACCTCCCAGCGGGTGGAACAAGCTAGTGTGCGTGACTATCAGTGGTACTTACTTACCTACTGACTTACTTCAGAACTGAAATTATGAAATGTAAATTATAAGCAAAAAATAAATATAAAATAATCGTCATTTCCTGAATTCCCTGCTCTTCCAAATTCTCTTCCATAGACACCATAGTCTCTGTTTACTCATGCTCTTTCAGCATGTCCTCAAGCATCCCTAGGAAAACATCAGTAGAAGAGGACGCAAAATTCAATACTTACCTTCTTTTTCTCTCATTTTTGAGCGCTGGGTAGGCTCTTCTCAGTCTTTCTCCTGTTTTACGGGATCGCATTTGGCTTGAGTCTTTGAATTTATTCCATTCAAACTGACCAAAACCCATTTTCTTCGATGTCAGACTCATTCAAACAATCGCTGACAATTACACTCCCATTTTGTCCGAGTCAATTTAACTGGAGAGGTCTATACTTTCCGTCATTTGGAAATATACACAGGCTTTTTCCCGTCACTGTTCAGTCTTCTTTTATGGCATAACAAAAAAAAAACAGAGATTTGATGAAGTCTTGCCAGAATTGCAGCAGTGCATGATTGTGTCTCGAACTTGTTGTGCAACTCTAGGGGCGTTTTTTTTGTTGGGGTTTTTTTCTGTAATACTGAGACATTTTCCTTGTTTTTCTCCAGCGTCACCTTTCCCCAGAAGAGTTTGGCCAAGTGTTTGGCATGACCATCGAGGATTTCGACAGGTTGGCTTTATGGAAGAGGAACGAGCTCAAAAAACAGGCCAGGCTCTTCTAACGTGGGGACTTAAAACACTGCCATACATCCAGAGAGAATATTTCTGCACCGTTTCACTGCCATGGCTGAGAACCTGTTCTTGATCTCCTCATGCAATGAACCAAAATGTGGGCACACCAGCACAGATTTGTGGGGTTTACGTAGACATTTATGCACAGAGAAAAGAAAAAAAGACGTGTGTTCATGTGCTGGAGTGGTGTGAAAGCAATACAGACTCGTAGGTGTAGACGCCATGTTGTGCATTTCTTTATTATGAAGGACTTTTGAAGGCACGTGTGCACCCTGAAAACGTGATGCTTTTAATAGAAACTTTGGCTTTGCCTTATTTGTTATGCTTTCTAAGTTTTATGAGTGTGCAGCACCAGCAATCTCAATAAGTAGAATGTAGTCACAGTGCATAATTTATGTCACTTTATCTGTGTGAATGATTACATGACCAGCGCGGATGACGACAATTTAATTATTCCCCCTGATTTTGCACTCACCTTTTAATACTAAGTGGATTCAGTGCTTCAAAAGTAATTTGACCTAAACTTGCAAACCAAATACACAGATTAACAGTACACATAAATGTGATGTCACAATATTCAAAATGAATACATTAACTGTGTGTTGACTTTTGAGAACGTGCAATACATATTGAAAACAATGTTTGTTTGTTTTTATCTTATTGCAATAAGATGGTTTATGTATACATTAGTCTAATCATAATTTTTGTAGCTTCAGGGGTTATGATCGATAACACGGAAATGCTTTCAAGGAATTTCACGTCGCTAAAGAACCAGGGTTGATGAATTGCTTCCTTTGAGTACTTTTTTGGATTTTGTCACTAAAATTAAAGTTATGATTACATTCTGTCTCGTTGTTTGTATTTTTGACAAATACTTGAAAAGTGCATACTGTGTAGTATTATTTAACGCAGGGACATCCAAACTTTTTCCACTGCAAAACCAAGAGATGCGGGCCATTTTGACAGTCTTCATTTTAAAAACCCGTACGATATATAGATTTTCAAAAAATAAAACAAAATCTAGCAACAACCTTTAAACATTGTCTTATTACATTGCACCTGTTTTGTCTTTTATGCCACTTTTTATGTTTGTTTTGTTTTTAGTAAGAGTCATTTTAGAATGTCCTACAGGGCCTTTAGAATTAAAAAAAAGAACCTGTCATTTTGGACAGACAAGTAGTAAATGCAAGGAGAGTTTTGACCTATACCCTTTACTTTGATTATTGAAATATTTTTGCCTTTCATTTGTTGATGATAATGATTATAATCAGAATAAAACACAGGGTAAAGATTTAGGCAAACTAAACAACAAATTAAACATATTTTATTGCTTTCTGTTACACTTACAGTTTACCATTTTTCAAGCAAAATAAAGTAAATAGTGCAAAATAACAACAAAAAAAAGCAAAATGAAAGTACGGTATTAGCTCTTTTAAGTACTTTGGTTTTTTGATCCCAAAGCCCTCTTTATTTCTGGAGTTTTCAATAAATATGTTACGTGTACAGGAGGAAGGAGACGGCACAGACACGTATTAACTCTATTTATTTACATATGTGAAATAATATATATAAATAAGAAATAATAATGTTAATAAACAAGGGTATGGAGTGTGACTAAGCCATAAGGGTGTGTATGTGTGCGACTATGTATGTGAATTAACTGTAGTGTGTTACCGGTAGTGTTGAACGAGAGGTGCGGAAGTCCAATAGGGGCGAGGCAGGCTCGTAGGTCTGTGAGCACAGGCAGGAAGTCGGGGGCGATAGCGAGGCGTCAAAAGTCCGTGTCCAGGCGGTAGGTCGAGATCCAAGAGGCAGTCAGGGAAGCAGAGGGAACACGGGGAGACGAGACACACAGCTTGTGACGCGGGAACGGAAGTCTGCTGTTGGATCGACAAGGAGGACACGAGACAAGTGAAACACTGCGGGGGGGGGGGGGGAGAGAAACACAGAGAGAGTATGCATCGAGCTTGATTACGAGTCCTTACTGTACAAAACAGGAAACTACGTTCTGGCCCGGAACGCAGGTCTGCACTGGCTTAAGAAGCCCAGGACGCTCATCAACGACGGGTGTGATGAGTGCTGATTGATTGCAGCTGTGCACCGGCGCAGCTTCTGCAGGAGTGGCGCGTGCAGGTGCGCTCCTGGAGGTGCGCACAGACGAGTGTACATTGGAATGCGCCTGGGCCGTGACAAAATAAATACAAATATATACCACCAGTGGAGTAGATATTGGTAAATTTGGCTACGCCCACCTGAGATCGGTAGGTTGTGAGTTCAAACCCCGGCCGAGTCATACCAAAGACTATAAAAATGGGACCTATTACCTCCCTGCTTGGCACTCAGCATCAAGGGTTGGAATTGGGGGTTACATCACCAAAATGATTCCCGGGCGCTGCCACCGCTGCTGCTCACTGCTCCCCTCACCTCCCAGGGGGTGATCAAGGGTGATGGGTCAAATGCATAGAATAATTTCGCCACACCTAGTGTGTGTGTGACAATCATTGGCACTTCAACTTTAACTCAACTTTAATTGTAGCAGGTGGGACCTTAAATCAATCAATCAATCAATCAATGTTTATTTATATAAGGTACAGTATAGTAAATGACAGCGGCCTATTTTTGTCTTAATTCTTATATAAGTAATTGACATACCTGAAACGATGTACTTTATGTATGGGTACTAAATATGGGATTGGATGATATAGATATATTGTTGGATTATACAATTGAATATACCGTACGGGTTAAGGCGATAGATAAGATAGATCTTACCTTTCTCGTATCTCAGTGAGCAGCTAGCATAGCCTAGCACAGCATTTAAAAAGTGACCTTTAACAACATTTTGACATCACATGTGCATTTTTTTAACTGTATATACAACGCTAATAACTGTTTCCACACAGCACATCTGACTAAATGTCATTCGAATCGTTTATATACTTTATTAATTAGAGTCGTAAAGTTTACGTTGTAACTTGGCAGGTTTTAGGACCCGGCAGAGCAGCCAGCAGCGTGTTCCTCCATGGTTCCCCCAGTCCACCCTGCACTACAAGACCTGGGCTCTTTCAAAGTGAGCACCAGGAATCATGGGCGTCCTCTGACAGTGCATGAAGTCTCACATGGACGCCATCACCTGCAGGATGAATTCAAACGGCACTAAATGTAAGTTTTTAAACACAAAAACGTCTTGAGCGTGGTGCGTTAACTTGACTGTCACGCCCACTGTGAGTGCATTCTACAACACCCCTGACTGCAGCATCTCCTGAAAAAAAATACAAACATTTAAAAAGTACTTAGTTTTACATTATGTATTAATGAAATTCTTGAACTCTATTTGCACAGTTCTCAAAGTGGGATCATGGGATGGATGCATTTCTGGAGGTTTTCTTATTAAAGCAATGTACACCTGTAAAATCATGCGACTTTCAAAATAAAAGCTTAATGGTACATTAGTGTACTGCACATCTAGTTCCAGTTCTATGTTTCGTAAATGTGAACTTGTGCTGCACCTACAGTATATTAACGCTTAAGTCTCTTAGTGTACACAGAACACAAGGAGGACTAATAAAATACAGTATGTTCAAATACAATAATTAAAAGTACACAGAACAATAATTATGAACATATTGAACTCTTTTTTTCTTTTGAGATAAAGATTATTTATGTATTTAATAGTTGTTTACTCACTATGGTGTATTCATTTATTATTTGTGTATTCACTGTTCTGTTACAGAGAACAAGCAAATGGGATACAATTGGGAGGGTTCACTGCAAAAAGTCAGTGTTCAAAAACAACAACAAAATATACAAAAATTAGGGGTATTTTATTTGAACTAAGCAAAATTATCTGCCAATAGAACAAGAAAATTTGGCTTGTCAAGACTTTCCAAAACAAGTAAAATTAGCTAACCTCAATGAACCCAAAAATACCTTAATATAAGTATATTCTCACTAATAACAAGTGCACTTTTCTTAATAGAAAAAAAAGACCTTTTTGCTCAATATGTTGAAAAATATTCTTAAATGAAGTAAATGCTAGTGCCATTATGTTGACATAATGATATGCGCTCGGCATTACATTTTTGAAACCAGCAAACTTATACTAAAAACTAGTTTATTGTTCTTAATGGAAAGGCAACAAGGCAACCACTTGTTACTCTCAGGGTCTACTAGCCGCTCAGGCAAATCATATGGTCTAAAAATGCATTTTTCCATCGATAACATGACATCATCGCGCCAAGTGCGTGCTCTTTCAGTCCATTAGTGCGCATATATACAGCCTGGCCCCCGGCCAAAATTTTTTTGATTGTAATTTTGAGGAATTTATCTGAATGTGCATGAACTATTTTTGTTCAAAATAGTTTGATATGTTAAATGTTTAAATAGTCAGCTTACTGTACTGTCCCAACTGTACTACTATATGAGTACGTATTGTCTATTGTTTCATTGAAAATAAAACAGCAAAGTCAATTTGGCTGTCATCTGTTTTAATTATGAGACACAATTGTGTCAAAACCATGATTTTTTTTTTTTTCATGCTTGAAATAAAAAATGATTACTTTAAAGAAGTAGTTTTATACTTGTGAGTGCTGATGACACAGCTTTGCAACAGTTGACATTCTAGTTTCAAGCATGTTTTACTCAATATTGGTCATCAAATCTCAGCAACAAGCTGTAATATCTTACTGAGATAATTTAGGACGTAAACCCTTAAAACAAGTATAAGACTCTAACATAAAATCTGCTTAGTGAGAAGAATTATCTCATCAGACAGAAAATAAGCAAATATCACCCTTATTTGAGATATTTCATCTTACTTAGATTTCAATTTTTGCAGTGTAGGATTAAATAAGCTCTGCTTCTTCCTACTCCTTTTCGGAAGTGCTGTAATGAAACAACTGGAAATATGTGATGCATTACATTGTATCGTATGCGTGTTACAAATAACCTGAAACTGAAATGAAATAAGACTATAAAAATGGGACCCATTACCTCCCTGCTTGGCACTCAGCATCAAGGGTTGGAATTGGGGGTTAAATCACCAAAAATGATTCCCGGGCGCGGCTACGCTGCTGCCCACTGCTGCCCACTGCTCCCCTCACCTCCCAGGGGGTGTTCAAGGGGATGGGTCAAATGCAGAGGACAAATTTCACCACACCTAGTGTGTGTGTGACAATCATTGGTACTTTAACTTTAACTTAAATAGTATTAAAAAGAGAGATAACTTCTTAATTGTATCCGTGTGGTTGTCTGGCACACTGTCCATTTCATAGGAGCAGTTCTTTTCACATGTTCAAAAATATGATATAATATGCACAATTTCTATTTTATTATGCCTTCTAATTTCACGTGACTTTCCTTGTCGGCCTCAAAACATCATGAAATAGAAAAAGTTCAAAACAAAAACCTAACTTCTCCATTTAATGTCGCAGCACAATGGTTGGAAATTACTGTTTTTGATTGAAACTTTTATTAGTACCGTATTTTCCGCACTACAAGGCGCACCGGATTATAAGGTGCACCTTCAATGAATGGCCTATTTTAAAACTTTGTTCATATATAAGGCGCACCGCATTATAAGGCGCATAGAATAGACGCTACAGTAGAGGCTGGGGTTGCGAGACCTGTTGTTGCTCAATATTGGTCTATATATAAAGCGCACCGGTTTTTAGGTGCGCCTTATAGTGCGGAAAATACGGTAGATTGCACAGTACAGTACATATTCCGTACAATTGACCACTAAATGGTAACACCCGAATAAGTTTTTCAACTTGTTTAAGTCGGGGTCCACGTTAATCAATTCATGGTAACAGTATTAGATTGTACTGGTGTATCTAATGATCTTTTTGCAACTGCTTTACTCTTCTCTCTAAGAAAAAAGATGAGTAAATTTATTGTCAATTCCCCAGTTTGGAATTTCAATTGGGCAGCACGGTGGAACATGGGTTAGTGTGTGTTCATCACGGTGGAACATGGGTTAGTGCATGTGCATCACTATACGAAGACCCTCGGTTTCGATTCCCGGGCTCGGGGTCTTTCTGTGTGGAGGTTGCATGTTCTCCCCGTGACTGCGTGGGTTCCCTCCGGGTACTCCAGCTTCCTCCCACCTCCAAAGACATGCACCTGGGCATAGGTTGATTGACAACACTAAATTGGCCTGAGTGTGTGAATATTGGCCCTGCAATGAGGTGGGGACTTGTCCAGGGTGTACTCCGCCTTCAGCCCGAGTGCAGCTGGGATAAGCTCCAGGACCCCCCTTACCCCCCTGCAACACAGAGAGGGACAAGCAGTATAAAATGGACGGATGGATCATTTGAAGATTTGGAATTTGCATTGAAAGAGCTCCACCCACTTGAATTAGAACAGGGGTCACCAACCTTTTTGAAACCAAGGGCTACTTCTTGGGTACTGATTCATGCGAAGGGCTACCAGTTAGATACACACTTAAATAAATTGCCAGAAGTAGCCAATTTGCTCAATTTACCTTTAACTCTGTTATTATTAATAATTAATGATATTTATCTTTGTGGAAACACTGATCATCTTAATGATTTCTCACAATAAATATATATAGAAACAGATAAATATCAATATGCAACACTTTATTTATATATTTTCTCTAAGTGCACATTTTTCAAATTGAACATTTTCAAATGATCACTTCTAAGACAGTCTTGTGAAATCACAATATCCCATTTTAACTAGCTAGCTACTAACATTTTTTAACAAATCATGAATTACTTTGCACCATGTTTGTACAAATAATAACTCATGTAAAATACAAAAGTAAACTGTCAAATTTTTAAATCATGTCACACTTTGAACTGGACACCAAATCTGTTATCTGTTTCTTTGTCAGTTAGTGGGAAGCCTGGCATTGCATGCTGTTAACTAGTGTGTTGTACTCTGGTGTGTAACTTGACACTGCAACTCTGAGTGAGTCTTGCAGATGTGCATCAGTGAGGCGTGTTCTGTGTTTGTTCTTGATGAAGTTCATGTCAGAAAAGGCTGATTCACAAAGATAAGATTTTTCCTCATTGTTTGCGGAACCTTCTTGATCTTTTGGACATATTTTCACAGCAATCTGGCCTTAAGCTTAATTATGATGAATGTAAAAATGTTAAGGATCGGAAATCTAAAGGGAACGTCCTTTCGAATGGAATGCAAAGTGCCTGTTTTGTGGACAGATGGACCAGTTAACATACTTGGTGTTGTTGTCCCAGAAAATCTGGAAGATCTAGGCTCAGTAAATTATGATAATCGACTAAGAAAGCTGGACAAAATTATGCAATTGTCTATGTTGTGGGAACCAGAATATTGGTAGCAGAAAGAAATAACCCCTTTTGTGTGAGTGGGTGTAGATGAGTGTGCATGGGGGAGGTTGTTTGGGTTGATGCACTGATTGAAAGTGTATCTTGTGTTTTTTCTATGTAGATTTAATAAAAAAAAAAAAAAAAAAAAAATTTTTTTTTTTTTTTTTTTAATTTTTTTTTTTTTTTTTTTTAGAACAGGCCCGCGGGCGACTCATCTGGTCCTTACGGGCGACCTGGTGCCCGCGGGCACCGCGTTGGTGACCCCTGAATTAGAATCAGAGGAAGTGACATTAAATTAATCCTCGCTCATCCATGCGGACTGGACACTGGCCGAGAGTTGGTGGGCGGCCGAGGGTGGAGTCAGCTCTCTTGGCTGCTTTGTTGGGTCTGCTCCTGTCTCTGGCCATGCTCCCCCACCCCAGCAAACAATGTCGTGGAACACCGCAAAGGCCACCACAGTGTATGTGTTTTTTTTGTGTGTTTTTTTACTTTTGTGCCTGTGTGTAGAAGTGGCTGGTTGCATTAGCCATGCTCTTTTAAGGTCTTTAATGTCCTTCGTTTTCTTTGATGTTTCCCTCTTACACACATGTTTATGTGTGCCATGGCTACGAGTTTGTTTTTTTCCTTGACCTCAGTCTGGACCCCCTCTCCAGGGGCCCAGGTTTAGACTTTTTTTTTTTTCTCAACCCCCCGCCTGCTTTCCCCAGCGTTTACCTGATTCTCACCATTTTTGTGAGGGGTGCCGGATGTTGTCAGACCCATCAGCGATCCTGTTCTGTCTCCCTGTAATGTTTGTCTGGTCTTGAATGGGATTGTGCTGAAAATCCTAATTTCCCCTCGGGGATTATTCAAGTATTTCTGATTCTGATTGCAATTTACATAAATGACATGTAGCCAACGAACGGGAATAATTTGTCACGTTTAACAAAGGTGTTGTCTTAAATACTAAGAATACTTTACAGGGGTTAGTACGTGTGCCTCATAATACGAAGGTCCTGGGTTCGATCCTGGGCTCTGGGTCTTTCTGTGTGGAGTTTGCATGTTCTCCCCGTGACTGCGTGGGTTCCCTCCGGGAACTCCGGCTTTCTCCCACCTCCAAAGACATGCACCTGGGGATAGGTTGATTGGCAACACTAAATTGGCCCTGGTGTGTGAATGTTGTCTATCTGTGTTGGCCCTGTAATGAGGTGGGGATGGTCCAGGGTGTACCCCGCCTTCAGCCCGAGTGCAGCTGGGATAGGCATTGAGATGGTCCACTTATGGTTATCATTGTTACATTATTATATATGCCTCCCACTCGTGAACTCTTCACAGAGAATCCTGCAGTGGTTTACTGTTGAGAAAATACAAAAAGTGCAACTGGTTCAAGTGTGTGTTTTCTGGGAGCAGCCTGAACTACACTACATTGTTTTACTGGAAACAAAAGAACAAAAGCAGCCCCCCCCCCCTTCTTCGTGGTGTTTGGCCTGAGGTGCATAGTGCATAGCATCATTCTTAACATTTTGCAAGTTTCTTCGTTGGAGTTTTTGATCACCAGTCGCAGATGATGGTTAATGTATATTTTTTACTACTTGTAGGACCATAAAGTCTGGCTTCATGCCTCTAGCCTGGTAAACATGCAATACTGATTAGAGGACCAACGTTTATGGGCAGTTTTTAGTGGTGCAAGGAAATAGCTCTAACGCCGTTCGTTCCCATATAACTAATCTATTCATCTCTTCATTTTTTGCTGACAAGTCCCAGCTTTGCATCACTCTGACAGCATACAAGCGGATGTTGTCAGGTCCAAACAAATCCCATGTCTGTCATCTCAAGCTCTCTCAACACGCAGATTAGGAACATCCAGGTATTTCGCCTCAGTGACTATGTGGGCTTTGTTTGCATAAACCCCACAGGAGACTGGTGTGCTCTCAGGGCCATCAAACTTCGAAAATTACATATCCTGAATGTGTTATGTAATGAGGATTTAACTCACCATTTATTGTTTGTTAATTATATGGATGTAACAATTACTGTTATAATGATATACCCTGGATATAATTTAATTATCGTATAAGAAGTGATTGATTATCTGACTTTGCAAAACTCAAGGTGATACTGCTCATATCCTGGATATACTGTATCCTCATATCTTAAATGCTAACATAAATACAATACACATTAAAGTCAAGTTACAAACAGCCATTTTGCCTTTAAACGGGTCCCATTATGCAAAACCTCTTTTTTAACCTATTGGTACCTGTGTTTGTGTATTTGGGATCTGCATAAGTCCCAAATATTATGAATCAAACCATAGAGGCATGGCGGAGATATTTATAAAGCAATCTTGGCTTCCTTTATACTTCCTCCAAACAAGCCATTTGGAATTTGCCACAAGTGTGACGTTTTTCCCATTGGTGACATCAGCGGATTGTTCATATGTGGTAGAAATTTACCCGAAGTACTTCATTGTAGTCTGCGCTGTAATCAATACGCTCCTTCTTTTTCTCTATCCTCTTGTTGTGGGGCAGACTGGCTCGTAAATGCACATGCATCCTCCGCTGTTGCCATTACTAATACAATGTGGCTTACAGTTCTAACTTATATCCGTCAGTAGACTCCATATGGCAATGTTAAAAACTTCAACAATGAAGACAGGGAGAAGACGCAGTCGAAGCGGAAGCCCCTAAATAAGACCGCCCCCCCAAAAAATCGTAATATGACCCCCTTTACATTAAACCCCTTTACAAATTAAAACAGAAGAAGGTAAAAGTATTTACAGTAAACACTCAAATAACAATAGACCAATATTTAATGTTTATTCTGCCAAGAATAGTATAAGAGTGTGTGTTGCTTATTTATTTTTTATTTATTTTGTTATCTATTTAGTTATGTATGTACTGTATGTATTTATTTAGCTATGTATTTATGATAAATAAAACTTGGTTAAAATATTTAAGTTTGTGTATAGCTACTTTTTGAGCACATTCAACAATATTGTGATAATGATAACTGTGATATGACATTTTATTATCTTTACATCCTTAATTAATTGGTTGTATCTATTTCAGGGTTGCGGTCGTGTTGCAATTCAAAAGATTAGTTTAACCTCTCATGTTCAATCTGTATTGGAACATTCTTTACTAGGGATGTACGATTTTTTTTATTCAAGCCAATACTGATAACTTTCTGCTTCTTAAGACCGATAATAATAACCAATAACTTAATTATTTTAGATTTGGATTTAAGTAGAGTATTTGCACACCTGGAGGTAAGAAAGATTCAAACAAAGGTGGATTTAACAAACTGTACCTGTAGTTTTGCGCTAATCAAATATGACATCACTACTAAGGTAGGGCTAACATCACATCAATAAATCAGTGATGCCCACTGTATGTCCGAGTTTCACTCTATCAGTGTGAGCTAGTGTTGTATAACCAATATTTTGGTACCGGTACTAAAATTATTTCGATACTTTTCGGTACTTTTCTTATTAAAGGGGACCACAAAAAAATTGCATTATTGGCTTTATTTTAACAAAAAAATCCTAGGGTACCAGTACAT
The DNA here is from genome assembly GCF_033978785.1 of Entelurus aequoreus. NCBI lineage: Eukaryota > Metazoa > Chordata > Actinopteri > Syngnathiformes > Syngnathidae > Entelurus > Entelurus aequoreus. The sequence continues at coordinate 70,373,434 of NC_084734.1, read as the reverse complement.
TAAACATATGTTTCTTATTGCAGTTAAGTCCTTAAATAAAATAGTGAACAAGACAACTTGTCTTTTAGTAGTAAGTAAACAAACAAAGGCCCCCATTTAGTCTGCTGACGTATGCAGTAACATATTGTACAATTTATCATTCTATTATCTTGTCAACATTATTAAGGACAAGTGGTAGAAAATGAATTATTGATCTACTTGTTCATTTACTGTTAATATCTGCTTATTTTCTCTTTTAACATGTTCTGTTTACACTTTTGTTAAAATGTAATAATCACTTATTCTTTTGTTGTTTGATACTTTACATTTGTTTTGGATGATACCACAAATTTGGGTATCAATCCGATACCAAGTCGTTACAGGATCATACATTGGTCATATTCAAAGTCCTCATGTGTCCAGGGACATACAGTATTTCCTGAGTTTATAAACATAATATGAATTTTTTTTAAAACGAAAGAAGATGTTGTGATGCCAAAAAATATTGACGTAATCATAGTAGTATCGACTAGATACGTGCCTGTACTTGATATCATTACAGTGGATGTTAGGTGTTGATCCACCCATGGCGTTTTTTCACGTTTTGATGCCGGTGAGCTACGGTGTGTTGTGAAGCATGTTTAGCTATTCCTTGTCCTGCAGGGATGATACTTGTAAGAAACATATTTTATTTGTTGCCATGGAGACCAGGATTAATTATTTAGAAGTCGCTAAAACACTGCCGACGGCGGCTGGACTTTAGCCGCTAGCTATCTAGCCATGTCTTAAAGCATCTCTTCCTGAGGGCGTTTCAGTGTTATAACTTTACCTTTATGCGTCTCTTCTCCCTTTTCTGTCTACACACTGTGTCTGCTTGTAAGTACTCCGTGATTGTGCGCTGCCGAACATGCTCCTTTGCTCGTAAAACCAGCAATGTCACGACGTGACTTCGATGCGGGCGCGGGGGTGTGCGAGACGGTATGGTACCGAAAATGATTCATTAGTATCGCAGTACTATACTAATACCGGTATACCGTACAACCCTAGTGTGAGCAATCTTGTCGTATATCGCTGGCATACATTCATTTAAAAAATAGCAGCAGCCCAGAAGTACAAGTGGTTTGATGGCTGATGGAGTCCAGTGCTTTCAGCGATGGAGTGGGCAAGTTGTCCATCATTACCATAAAAAATTGCAGATCTCTTTGGCTCTATGGTCGTCTTTGGCGGACTTTCATTGTGGCTGGCTTTAGACTGCGATGCTGGTTGCATTTTGGGGTGGCTTGGGAGGTTTGATGTGTTGAAGCCGGGTGTTTTTTCCTTCCTTGCGCAGTGTTTGCACAGCATTTGGTGCAGGCGGCACACGGGATGTCTTCTTCTGAAGGTGTAAAGAAGGCCCACATGATTGACAACATGTTTGTTTACACTCTGAGCTGTGAGCTACGAGCTTAGCGGAAATTTGGGAACCATGCTTAGGACCCACTGTGAGTTAGGGGCACTTGATTAGTTCACCCTAACCCACCTCCAGCCCTGTATGGCTAATCTCGCCTCATTTAAGCGATTTTATATGTTATCCGCTATCGAAACACATTTTTACTGTTATCAGATTTATCTGTGTGATATCATAATTCCTAATATCAGCCAGATAATTATCAAGCACCACGAGTGTGTACCAGCCTTAACTTTGAGATGCTAGCGGGTCACTGCTGTGTGTGAGTGACAGTAAAAAAAAGCTCTGAATCGCTTGGGGTATTTTTATTTTTTTTAAATTCTCAAGAGAAAATATATCGCCTCATACAGTATCACGGATATTAATTAAATAATAATAATTTCCAGTAATTCACACCGATAATGTCATAGTATGATATTGCTGATAGAAAAAAGTATAATAAATGGTATAACTTATATACAAACGACCTGTTAAATGATGGACCCCGTTTTGATATTTATTTTTAGTTACCGTATTTTTCGGACTATAAGTCGCTCCGGAGTATAAGTCGCACCGGCCGAAAATGCATGGTAAAGAAGGAAAAAAAAACATATATAAGTCGCACTGGAGTATAAGTCGCATTTTTTGGGGAAATTTATTTGATAAAACCCAACACCAAAAATAGACATTTGAAAGGCAATTTAAAATAAATCAATAATAGTGAACAACAGGCTGAATAAGTGTACGTTATATGACGCATAAATAACCAACTGAGAATGTGCCTGGTATGTTAACGTGACATATTATAGTAAGAGTCATTCAAATAACTATAACATATAGAACATGCTATATGTTTACCAAACAATCTGTCACTCCTAATCGCTAAATCCCATGAAATCTTACACATCTAGTCTCTTACGTGAATGAGCTAAATAATATTATTTGATATTTTACGGTAATGTGTTAATCATTTCACACATAAATCGCTCCTGAGTATAAGTCGCACCCCCGGCCAAACTATGAAAAAAACTGCGACTTGTAGTCCGGAAAATACGGTAGTTTGTTCTTTTATTATCAACTTATCGATGTAAAAATGCTTCAACGTGCTTACGTAACCTGAGTTAAGATAGTCAGACGCCTCTCTGCTGCTTATGCAAGAGGCAGATACATTGGATTTATAGTGGTCCGCCATTGCAGAGATTTTTTATGAGCAGAACACAGGTCACAGTTTTATTTGGATCACATTCATTTTGCATGTTTGTAGTTGAGATCCCAATGAGGCCATAAAATGTTCATTTTTCCTCACAATTTTAGTGCCATTTAAAAGACTGTTAACAGATGAGCTAACTTATTCTGGGAATTTATAACAACTTAATTTATAACAACTCATAATTAATTGTATGATTTATCAAAACACCAAACAAGGGCCTTGAATGCTCTCCAATAATTATTTGCCATGCACGCGATGCTACAACAGATAATGCAAAGTAGACAGCGAGTAATATGTAGCAGTGGTTGCCTCTAAGTACTCTATATCCTTGAATGGAAGCCATCTGGAGCAGCTTTGTCATAAAGTTATGGTTTCTGTCTTAGAATTGGAGCATCAGGTGGGTGAGAGAAGGGAGCGGCAGTCCCCATAGAGAAGCAGTGTTGAGATTTTGTTTTTTTGCAGCTCAGCGTCAATGATGAATCGCGGCCATTGTCAGGCTACTCGGCAGCATATGGATGAAGTTGTGGACAAAGCTGTCTATTGGATAATGGTGCATACATGCAGTACACTGTGGAAACCCTGTTCCATCCATGCATATGCACATCTATCCATTCCGTATGTAGTGTGGAGCTCGGATTGACAGCTTTTTACTGGTGACAAAGCTGTATATACAGTATGATAGTGGTTTCTGTAATTAATTATGCACACTGCTGTCGTCACCATGCTGCAAGTTTGTGACCCCATTTTGATTGAACAATATGTGTTCAAACAATGTGACATTTTATAAATATCATATAGTGCAATTTACATTTTCAAACGGGGAACAGCTGTTGTGTTGTTCATGTAATCATTCAACTCAATCATTGTACTACATCTGACTTTCCAACGCAGTCACATGAGGCCAAAAAAACTCAGCAATAGAAAGTCATTATGTGCAACTCTCTTCTTCTCTCTGCAACACTTTTAATCGCCACCTCCTGTGCGCAGTAAAATGTTGTGTATCCAGGTCTTCCGCCAATAAAAAATACTGTAATAAATAATAATGACAATGGTGATTTCTAAAACAAAGGATATTTCAAACAAAGAATTTCCATCAATTTAGAAATTGATGTAATGTAGAAATAGTACAAATGTTATAAATCTGTTCATGAGTCAAGCTGTCCCCAATATCAACCCATAATTAAATGTACAGGTAATGATTTAAGTAACATTTTAACAATTTGAAAATAAAATTGTAACTTTCCTGATGCCTTGAAGGCCTACTGAAACCCACTACTACCGACCACACAGTCTGATAGTTTATATATCAATGATGAAATCTTAACATTGCAACACATGCCAATACGGCCGGGTTAGATTAGTAAAGTGCAATTTGAAATTTCCCGCGAAATATCCTGCTGAAAACGTCTCGGTATGATGACGTTTGCGCGTGACGTCACGGATTGTAGCGGACATTTTGGGACACCATTGTGGCCAGCTATTAAGTCGTCTGTTTTCATCGCAAAATTCCACAGTATTCTGGACATCTGTGTTGGTGAATCTTTTGCAATTTGTTTAATGAACAATGGAGACAGCAAAGAAGAAAGCTGTAGGTGGGAAGTGGTGTATTAGCGGCCGGCTGCAGCAACACAAACACGTAGCCGGTGTTTCATTGTTTACATTCCCGAAAGATGACAGTCAAGCTTTACCATTGGCTTGTGGAGAACTGGGACAACGGAGACTCTTACCAGGAGGACTTTGAGTTGGATACGCGGTACCGTGAGTACGCAGCTGCGGCTTCCAAACATTTGATCGCTTGCCCGTACTCGCGTGCCGCTATGTGCATGTCACGTACGTAACTTTGGGGAAATATATGTGCTGTATGAAATTTGCGGAGGTGAACGGTACTTTGGGCTGTGGGATTGAGTGTGTTGTGCGGGTGTTTGATTTGTATTGGCGGGTTATATGGACGGGAGAGGGGAGGTGTTTGTTATGCGGGATTAATTTGTGGCATATTAAATATAAGCCTGGTTGTGTTGTGGCTAATAGAGTATATATATGTCTTGTGTTTATTTACTGTTTTAGTCATTCCCAGCTGGATATCAGGTCCCACCCGCCTCTCACAGCATCTTCCCTATCTGAATCGCTTCCACTGCCCTCTAGTCCTTCACTCTCACTTTCCTCATCCACAAATCTTTCATCCTCGCTCAAATGAATGGGGAAATCGTCGCTTTCTCGGTCCGAATCGCTCTCGCTGCTTGTGGCCATGATTGTAAACAATGTGCAGATGTGAGGAGCTCCACAACCTGTGACGTCACGCTACTTCCGGTACAGGCAAGGCTTTTTTATCAGCGACCAAAAGTTGCGAACTTTATCGTCGATGTTCTCTACTAAATCCTTTCAGCAAAAATATGGCAATATCGCGAAATGATCAAGTATGACACATAGAATCGACCTGCTATCCCCGTTTAAATAAATAAATCGCATTTCAGTAGGCCTTTAAGGACACTTAATGGAGAGGGAGCATTTCTAAAGGTGTGTGGATCAGATTTTTTGTGTACTTTTTTGTACAATTAAAATGTATAATAACTACAAGTTGTTGCAGTTTTTAAATATGTCTGAACATCTGAAGTATAATAGTTACAATATACCGTAAGTTGTGTAATAGACAACATACTGTAGTGACTTTAAGCAAGCGTTGCTGGTTATGTTTATTAGCTGTTGAAGTTAACATCTGCAATTAATTTGTGCATGCATTTGCTATTTAATGAATTGTGCTACCCACTTTGTCCACCGCCGCTAGGACAGACAGTGTTTACTACTTTCCTATGTCGCAATGAGTTCTAGTTCCAGTGGTGTAATCTTCACTACCCTCCTGTCGTGGCGGCACAAAAAAGCCAAAGAAAAATCAAAACATACCAGTGGAGTTTATCCTGCACACTAAGCTGAAGTCTCAGAAGATTTGCTGGGGTTTCGAGTGACGTCAAGTACTTTTGTATTTCACAGAGCTGCTTTTGATGGTTCCCAAGTTCCTGGGGGCTTTCCTCACTATTGTCTGTGAATGAAATGTTATTCTAATCTGGAGAAAACCCAGCTACAACAACAGCATCCAGGATGTACTGAGAGGAAATATTCTTTCCATATATTTATATGTGTTAAGGGCTGGGACCCGTTTGGTAGTATTATGTCTGTAAGGTTTTACTTTTTGTTTCCCAAACATTGCCAGTTTTTTTTTTTTAACTAGACCTCAATTCCCCTCATTTTTCACGTTTCCCATATCCATAAAGTCATGTTTGGTGTACCTAAGGTTTGCGTGTATTGAAACACGTGCAAACTTGATAGCGCACGCAAAGCTGCTCTTTTTTTAATGGCATTAATTTTTCATATATATGCATTTTCTTGCGTCTGGAACATTCCAGCGCACGCTTGCAGTTAGTGCAGGCCAGCGTTCCCCAAAGCGCACCTTCAGCGCGCTAAAGTGGGTTCCGTTGTAGATCACACTGCAGGACTGTCTCTAAAATGCCCAGAAAAAGTGGTGCATATTTGTCTGCTGCAACGTAAAAAACGCCACAAAGCCGCATAGTATGTGCAAAAACCTAATTTAAATAAGGTGGTCTGCATCACTTGTTAGACAGACTTAGACTTCCTTTTTATTGTCATTCAAATTTGAACTTTACAGTACAGATAAGAACAACATTTTGTTGCATTAGCTAATGGTAGTGCAGGATAAAAGAGCAATAAGGTGCAGATATAAATAAAAAAGATTACTGTACAGATAAATATATTTCACTTTTGTATATGCATCCACGTTTATGGATGTATGTTATATTGTCTTTATATTCCAGCGAGTTAATCCATTTTGGGGGGGAATTGAAGGGATTATTATGATGCGTTCAAGAGTGTTATGGCCTGAGGGAAGAAGCTGTAACAGAACCTAGGGGTTCTGCTACGGAGGCTGCGGAACCTCTTTCTAGAGTCCAGCAGTGAAAACGATCACCGTTACAGTCAAAATTGTACACCTACTATCCATTCTACAAGCATTCTTAGTAGATCACACGCAACATGCCCACTAATAGTAAAATTTTAGTGTTTGCACACGCTGTTTAGCGCATGGTATTTGGATTTTGGTAAATCAGGCCCTTAGTGTAGTAGTTAATAGGGTTAATTAGAGGACTCCAAGGTACATTAACTATAACTGGCCAAACATTTCTGGGTATGTACCCACCCAACTGTAAAAACCTAATGACACAGCGCTGTAATCCACAAATGAGAGTGATGCAACTGTTAATGGTAAACAATAATGCAGAAAACATTTACATTTTGTCTCTGTCAGGGCATAATCAGTCAATCAATCAATCAAAGTTTTTTTATATAGCCCTTAATCACAAGTGTCTCAAAGGGCTGCACAAGCCACAACGACATCCGATTCAGATTCCACATCAGGGCAAGAAAAAAACTCAACCCAAACCAAAACAATTGACATGTTTCATTGATAAGTGCGTTTGACTTATTGTTGTATACATGCAAACATTTATAATAACTTATGTTTTATCATACAGAATGGTATATTCCTTTGCCATTAGGAATTAACTGTTTATCATAGATCAGGGATTGTCAAACTGTGGTAGGTGGGCTCCATCTAGTAATACGCCAAATAATCACTTAATTAAATATTCAAACACAGTGTTACTGTTCAAACTCTGTGTAATGTTACAGTGGCCAAAGATATTAAATATACTTGTCAAACAAAACCTCTGCCTTGTTTTTAATGACCATTTAGGCCAGGGGTCGGCAACCCGCGGCTCTAGAGCCGCATGCGGCTCTTTAGCGCCGCCCTAGTGGCTCTCTGGAGCTTTTTCAAAAATGTATGAAAAATGGAAAAAGATGAGGGGAAAAAATATATTTTTTTTGTTTTAATATGGTTACTGTAGGAGGACAAACATGACACAAACCTCCCTAATTGTTATAAAGCACACTGTTTATATTAAACATGCTTCACTGATTCGAGTATTTGGCGAGCGCCGTTTTGTCCTACTAATTTTGGCGGTCCTTGAACTCACCGTAGTTTGTTTACATGTATAACTTTCTCCGACTTTCTAGGACGTGTTTTATGCCACTTCTTTTTCTGTCTCATTTTGTCCACCAAACGTTTAACGTTGTGCATGAATGCACAAAGGTGAGTTTTGTTGATGTTATTGACTTGTGTGGAGTGCTAATGAGACATATTTGGTCACTGCATGACTGCAAGCTAATCGATGCTAACATGCTATTTAGGCTATCTATATGTACATATTGCATCATTATGCCTTATTTGTAGCTATATTTGAGGTAATTTAGTTTCCTTTAAGTCATCTTAATTCAATTTATATCTCATGACACACTATCTGTATGTAATATGGCTTTTAATTTTTTGCGGCTCCACACAGATTTGTTTTTGTATTTTTGGTCCAATATGGCTCTTTCAACATTTTGGGTTGCCGACCCCTGATTTAGGCCTATTATGCTACTGTATTATTATTAGTTATTATGGTGGTATTTAAAAAACCAAGTGTTTTCTGAGGTGCTAATTGGTGAAAAAAAGTTTGAAAACCACTGTCATAGATGATGAGAGACATCTAAGTGGAATTCCCCTGAGCAGACTGTAGATTTATATGACTGTGATGGTGCATTCTGGGCACAGCTGTCTGGTTTCCACAGTGATACTGTGCACAATGTTACTGTACACTGCAGTGTTTTCTGAACAGTGAACTTAAAGGCCTACTGAAATGAAATGTTTTTATTTAAACGGGAATAGCAGATCCATTCTATGTGTCATACTTGATCATTTTGCGATATTGCCATATTTTTGCTGAAAGGATTTAGTATAGAACAACGTCGATAAAGTTCGCAACTTTTGGTCTCTGATAAAAAAAAACCTTGCCCCTACCGGAAGTAGCGTGACGTTGTCAGTTGTTCACTCCCTCATATTTTCCTATTGTTTTCAAAGCAGCTAGAGCGATTCGGAACATTACCCCATTCATTTGAGCGAGGATGAAAGATTTGTGGACGAGGAACGTTAGAGTGACGGACTAGAATGCAGTGAAATACATATTTTTTTTCCCTCTGACCGTAACTTAGGTACAAGCTGGCTCATTGGATTCCACACTCTCTCCTTTTTCTATTGTGGATCACGGATTTGTATTTTAAACCACCTCCGATACTATATCCTCTTGAAAATGAGAGTCGAGAACGCGAAATGGACATTCAGTGCCTTTTATCTCCACGACAATACATCGGCGAAACGCTTTAGCTATGAGCTAACGTGATAGCATCGTGCTTTAACTGCATATAGAAACAAAAAAAAATAAACCCCTGACTGGAAGGATAGATAGAAAATCAACAATACTATTAAACCGTGGACATGTAAATACACGGTTAATGCTTTCCAGGCTGGCGAAGGTTAACAATGCTGTGCTAACGACGCCATTGAAGCTAACTTAGCAACCGGACCGCACAGAGCTATGCTAAAAACATTAGCTCTCCACCTACGCCAGCCAGCCCTCATCTGCTCATCAACACCCGTGCTCACCTGCGTTCCAGCGATCGGCGGAAGGACGAAGGACTTCACCCGATGCGTTTGGCGGCCCGGAGACGTAGGAAGTCAAGGTGAGGTCGCCGGCTAGCGCGTCTGCTCTCCAACAAAGTCCTCCTGGTTGTGTTGCTGTAGTCCGCTGCTAATACACCGATCCCACCTACAACTGTCTTCTTTGCAGCCTTCATTGTTCATTAAACAAATTGCAAAAGATGTCCAGAATACTGTGGAATTATGAAATGAAAACAGAGATTTTTGTACAGGATTCTACGGGGTACCATAACTTCCGTTAAACTGACTTCGTCACGCGCATACGTCATCATACCGCGACGTTTCAGCCGGATATTTCCCGGGAAATTTTAAATGTCACTTTATAAGTTAACCCGGCCGTATTGGCATGTGTTGCAATGTTACGATTTCATCATTGATATATAAACTATCAGACTGCGTGGTCGGTAGTAGTGGGTTTCAGTAGGCCTTTAAAAGTGGCTGTTTGCATTCACTTCAAAGCAATTTAGTCACAATGGCATTCAGGGTTCGTACGGGTGCTTAAAAACCTTGAAAATGCTTGGATTTTAATGTTGTGTTTTCAAGGTTTGAAAAATGCTTGAATTTTAGGTGAAGTGCTTGTAAATGCTTGGAAATGTTCATCATATTTCTCGGCAGTCTGACTCAATAGGCTAATTATAAAATGGAAAAAAATACACGCTTGATCTGTTGGCTTTGCATGAGCCCTTACATTAGGTTGTCATGCCAGAGCTCTGTGTCGCCCCCAAGAGGACAGTGGTGCATCGGTCCATCATGCCGGGAGGTTGTCGTTTTAATGAACATTAGATGGAAAATGACAAATACAAACTTTGGATAAAATGTGGACCAAATCCACATGTAGCCTGCTACAAGGTATGCAAAAAGGAAATCCAACATAGTTCGGTGTATTTTTTGCTCCATTATTTTGGTTGTCTACTTAACTTGCGTGACTCAATCCGTGCTGTTCGATGTCATTGAGTGCTGTAAGTAAGAAAAAGAACAAGAAATTTCAAAAACAACAACAATGGAGACACGTTTGCAAACACCAATGACATTGAATAGTCTACACTAGAAACACTGCTTCATTTTCTATGCCCCATTCAGTTAATGATAACTGCTGGTTCAATGTTAGGCATAGGTTTTAGCTGATTTTCCGTGTTTTTCCTACAGACAGCATTTGGTGACCTCAAACAACAAGGCTATGGATTTGATTCACACTGGTTTTCGCCTTTTGAAGGGTACTGGAAAAACTGGAAAATTGATCTTGAAAGTCCTTAAAAAGTGCTTGAATTTGGCCATTGAAAAGGTGTACAAACCCTGAGCATTGTCGTTTGACAAGTTTAAATGGTACTATAGTGTAACCAGTGTCAACAGGTTGGACTATACTATACAGCATACTGTATATTAAAGTATAACTTCCCATACACAAACGGTATGCTCCTTGGATGTTGCAGTGAAGAGTTTGCATTACAAATCAATATTTAAAATCTAGAAAAATAAACAATGATTTTTAAAGCCAATAAGTTTTGTTTTGTCTTTAATCAATGTTCAAAAATGGATGTTTGTTAAGAATGACTTAGACTTATGTTCAATTAATCCATCTAAAACTTCACAAACTTCTGTCCATGTGTGGGATGTGTATATTAGCCTTATCTGTGCAACATCAGTTGCAGTGTGTCAATAAAAATGGCTCAACTTGCATCTTTCTCAGTGAATCATTTAGTCTGAGGGAGACATAAAGACATAGCATTGCGGTGATCTCATAGGACTGTGATCTGAATAATGGCGGGTGCACTGTAGGGCCTTTGTGTGGCAGCAGGCTGAGTCAAGCCACGTTGTCAACCAGGACATGAATTTAATCACACAGAAAGAGATGAAAAATGAGAGGAGCTTTTACATACTGATCCTTTCCAAGATTGTGACCTTTTGGCCTCTCACCATGCCTTCACAAGCCAATGCCCATTTGTCTTTTTTGCAATATCTCTTGTTATGAGCGTGTGCATCCCTAAAGCATTTGGAAAAGGCCAGGAAACCCCCAGAGGGTTCATTCGGAGTGCACTTATGATCATGTGTGCTGGCTGTTAACGATCATGATATGACGAGTCTGAGAGGAAGTAATAGATTACGGGGAACATTAAGGGTTAAAGAGACTTTTGTGGCGTTAGAAGAGAGAACACTGTCACACTTGGCAAACAATTGCAAACATTGTTGCAGTGTTAATGTATTACAAATTGGAACATTTGACTTATTTTCTCTCTTTAACTATCGTACACTATTTGGAAACACATCTTGGGTCATGTCCACACGAACACGGAGAGTTTAAAAAACACATATTTGGGATTAAAACAATCTCCATCCACTCAAGTGTAGTTTCAAAACTGTCTATGTCTACACACAAACACATATAAGGCTGCAGCTAACGATTATTTTTCTATCGATTAATCTATAGATTATTTTTTCGATTAATCGGTTAATCTATAGATTATTTTTTCGATTAATCTATAGATTATTTTTTCCTTTTGCCGATTATTTTTTTATTCAAAATGAAGATGAAAAAATAAATGTAGGCCCGTTTTTTCAAAAGGCATGGCTTTTATTTACAAAAAAAAAGAAGTATGGCCACTCAGTCAACATTGACAACAACATGACTAAATATTCTGTAACAATGTAAACATTTAAAACTTTTAACATTTAACAAAATTAAAAGTAGCTTATTTGCTTTTTAATGTGCAAATATAAAAGTCAACATCCAGTGCAAATCTTAATATTCTGCAATAGTATAAGCATTTCAAAAGTAAAAGTATTGCTTATTTTGCTTTAAAATGTGCAAAAATAAAGATAAACATCCAATACAAAAAAGTGCAAAACGAAATATTCTGTAACAACAGTGTAAACATTTCAACAAAAGTGAAAGTATTGCTTATTTGCTAAAATGTGCAAAAATAAAGATAAACATCCAATACAAAAAAGTGCCAATCTAAATATTCTGGAGTACTGTAAACATTAAATATTGCTTTTAAAATGTGCAAAATAAACATCCAGTCCAACACAGTACACAATAACCAATTCTACTCATTCCAGTGAGTGTCTAACAGTTGTAACGAAGAAAGGTTAGCATGTGTACATGTTTGGTTCTTTTCTTGTTTATAATATTCCCAGCAGCTGAAAATAGGCGCTCAGAAGGGGTCGATGTGGCTGGAACTGAGAGCTAATTAGCCTTCACCTCAAGCCAGGATTTCGAGCGAGCTGAGCTGCAGTTTAAGTTTCTAGAAGGTCAACGGGCTCATAGTGATGTTAGTAGTAGTTGACTGGGAGGTGTTTATTATCATTTGGGGAGAGTCCGCTGCCTGATGCTCACCTGCTAAACACATCTGCTCCACCCTGAAGCGCTGACTACATGCGCTCTGAATACGCACTGCTGATTGGCTGATAATGCTTCGTGTGTACCAATCAGATGGTTGTGTGGGTGGGACAATGCTGCGTGTGTACCAATCAGATGGTTGTGTGGGTGGGACAATGCTGCGTGCTGAGACAGAGGCAGACGGAGCAAAGCAGCTTGTTAAGACTTTAGCTTAGAAACTCGTTCGGTACACCCCCGTACCGAACCGAAAGCCCCGTACCGAAACGGTTCAATACAAAACACGTACCGTTACACCCCTAGCAGATACAAATGGCACATTCATGTTTTTGTGTAATGATGACAACGTATGCTCGCGCGGACGATTGACTAGTTGATGGTTTTCTTTTCAAATGTTCGTTCATAGCCGTTGTGCTGCTATGATAGGCCATTTCCGCTCGACACAGTGTGCATACAACAACATTATTAGGCCGTTTATTGAAGTACTCCCACACTTTTGGCATGCTTTTCCCCCCTCGCTCGCACCGCTCGCATCGTCTTCTTTGATCGTCTGCTTTGCGCTTCGCCATGACGGTAGTGTGACGTCATTATGCGACGCGTCGACGCACAAAAACGGCGTCGACGTATTTACGTAACCGATGACGTCGACTACGTCGACGCGTCGTTTCAGCCTTAAACACATACACCTGCTGTCATGCACATTTTGTCTAATCCAGTGGTTCTTAACCTGGGTTCGATCGAACCCTCGGGGTTCGTGAGTCGGCCTCAGGGGTTCGTCAGAGCCTCCGTCGCGGAGGTCAAGACACACCCGACTCATCGTGTAAATAAAAACTTCTCCCTGTCGGCGTATTATGGATACCCCCAAACAATGTCCCCCCTAATTTTCCGTATGTGTGAGCAAATGCAAAAACTCCTTGAGCATTCAGTGGAGCACATGTGAGCGACGTCAGACGTGCACATGCACTGTGGTCACACCTGCAGCACACCTGTCCCAAACTTGACTAAATAAAAAGTTCAATGTTTTATTATTGTAATCAAATGACAGCAGTCATTTCCATGAGATTATTTTCTAATATAATTGTTTTGGCCCACTTACAATGACTATAACATATTGTTTTTCATGAGCTGTGTACTAGTTATATATATATGGGTGGGGGGTCCTACTTTGGAAATAATGTGTACCCCTTTCAGATATCGCATGTAGTTCCCACTAAAACATTCACGTGTTGCACAATGAGATGTAAACATGGGATCATGTGTACATTCTTGTAACTTTCTGTTTGTAAAATATATCTTTATTAGTGTTTCTTTAATATAATAACATCGTTTAATGATCACAGTTCGGGTTTGGTGAATGCGCATATGAAACTGGTGGGGTTCGGTATCGGTACCTCCAACAAGGTTAAGAACCACTGGTCTAATCAGAAGCCTGAGAAAAGCAGCAATAGCTGACTAGGTGGCATTACAACTTCCATTATGTTTATTTTGATCGACTATAGACGTACAATCACAGGTACATTATCTTTAAAACCAGCCTGCACGTACACAGAGCCCTGGGAACATTATTAAAGAGCGAATGCACGCCTGTGCTGCTGAAACCCAACACTTATACAATTATAACATGTTCAGCAACGTTGTGGCTTGTGCAGCCCTTTGAGACACTCGTGATTTAGGGCTATATAAGTAAACATTGATTGATTGATTGATGGAGATGTATTACATGTGCAGTGAAGTGTACATTATTTCTAAAATCAGCACGCACTAACGAGCCAAGAAAACCATTTTGCATGTTTAAGGGAATTATAACGCATTTAATCATGGATATAGTGAGTATAGTACATGTGTAATGAAGTTTATATTGTCTTTAACATCAGTACACACTACAAGTGGATGCTACATCATGTTTTTTTTAGTTGCTTGGTCGCTTTTTTTTACATCTACAAAAATGGAAGCAAGACACGTAAGTTAACTTCATGATCTGTCGTTAAACAAGGACTAAAAACATAAGATAATGTTGCACCTTTCTTATGACACACAGCACAAAGTCTTGCTTGTCAAAGTTGTTCCATCAGCTGGAGGTTCCATCAGCTGGAGGTTCCATCAGCTGGAGGTTCCACAGCGATCATATCCAAAACAGCTGACTGTCATTAGCAGGAGTGTCGCAAAGCCCATTTTGATGTGTTTTTTTTATTAATGTTGAGAGAAAAGAGCAGCATGTTTACGTTCAAACATACATTAAGTGCTCTTATAGTGTGTTTAAGGCCAGCTAGGCAGTGTTGTTAAGCTTGGAAATGACCGTGACGTCATCACAAGTCTCCGTTTGTGCCGCGTACACGCACACGCTAAGCGGAGAGTTTTGGATCTCTACACTTTGGCCAGCGTTTGCAAAAGTCTGCGTTTTTAAAGACAAAAGTATACGTCTGCATGTGGACAAGAAGCTTAAACGCAGTGATAAGAATGCGTTTATTAAGTATCTGTGTTTGTGTGGACATGGCCTTAGGACACACCTCTCAATCAATTATTGTATTGGCAAACGCTGTAAGACAACCATTTTTTAAGAACATTTTTTGGACAAAAGAAAAATTACAGTAGCCACATTTTTGAGTGGGTCTAAGTGTAATTGAACAGAAGAAAGTCGTGTGGTGCCACCTAGATGTTTGAATTCAAAATGTGGTAAGATTAGACAGATTAGTTTTATTTTCGGATCAATATTCTAATCCAGTGTTTGTCAACCTTTTTTGAGCCAAGTTTTTTTTTTTTTTCATTGAAATGGCACACCACCAATAGAAATCATTAAAAAAATGTAACTCAGTAGGCAATAAAAAGTCGTTGTCGCAATTGTTCGATATTAATTTAAACCACAACCAAGCATGCATCAATATCGCTCTTGTCTCAAAGTAGGTGTACTGTCACGACCTGTCACATCACGCCGTGACTTATTTTGAGTTGTTTGCTGTTTTCCTGTGTGTAGTGTTTTAGTTCTTGTCTTGCGCTCCTATTTTGGTGGCTTTTCCTGTTGCAGTTTCATGTCTTCCTTTGAGCGCTATTCCCCGCACCTGCTTTGTTTTAGCAATCAAGAATATTTCAGTTGTTCCTATCTTTTTTTTGTGTAGACATTCTTGTCATGTCATGTACGGATGCACTTTGTGGACGCCGTCTCTGCCCCACACGCTGTAAGTTTTTGCTGTCGTCCAGCATTCTGTTTTTGTTTACTTTGTCGCCAGTTCAGTTTTAGTTTTGTTCTACACAGCCATCCCTAAGTTTTAATGCCTTTTCTTAGGGGCACTCACCTTATCCCAAACTCCATTACTGAAACAAAACTTTCATGTCACGGAAGTCTGCATTCTATCACTGTTGAGATAGCTGCTTGCCACTATCACTGCTGTTTAATTCCCACGTTGCTCGCGGACCGTGACACCGTGTGTGCTTAGTAGATGTGACAATCAAAGTTTCTACTCTCCCCTTCAGAGGCCACCTAATGCTTAAACAGGTGAGCACACGAACCAGTTATTTCCCCTTCTCATCCCCTTGGAAACGTTGCTTTCTTGTCTAGGGCTAATGAGTTTGAAGAGGTTTAACTGCCAGTAACAATCTTATTAAAGGGGCACGATTAGGGTTAGAGAGTAGGAGGCACGTAGAAGCCTGATATCATGTTTAAGTGACTACAAGTTTTTTTACATTGTTATTTTTGATTTTTGGATACATTTTTATATGTTCAGATTAGATGTATTGTCATTGTTTTTTTGTGTTTTTTATTGAATTGTTTTGTTTTATTTCAATTTAATTGATATGGACGCTTTTTATACATTGGATATCTTCTAACTTTAATTAATTAATCCTAAATGCGCACTCCAATGACGTTTACAAACTTTGCATTTAAGGCTGAACTCCCTAATTGCTCTTTTCCTGAGTTATAATAGCAGTCGGAAGCAATTGTGTTGTGGAATGTAAACGCCAGAGGCTCACTTAAGATCTTTAAATGAAGCATTCGAGTAGAACAGAGTGTCAATCATTTTTGATTAAATTAAAATGTGAAAGACATTACAGTGCAGCTCACAGTATTGACTTGCCTCCCTTGTTGGGAGTGTGAGGTCATTGGTGTATTTTTTATGATAACCTAAAGCATTTCCCGTGTGCAATAAAAACAGTGGGAAGAACATATTTTCCCCTCACTCATTAATTAAATTGTATATCCTTCCGACTTTGCCAAACATGTTCCACATGTTCTAATCGCAATCTGAACAACTCTTGCCTGTACTGTTATGTTGTCAGCAATAGATAGATAGATAGATAGATAGATAGATAGATAGATAGTACTTTATTGATTCCTTCAGGAAAGTTCCCTCAGGAAAATTTAAATTCCAGCAGCAGTGTACAGAATTGAGATTGAATTTAAAAAGTAGAAAGTAAATAATGGGGGTATAAATGGAAATAAAATAGAAAATATAACAATAAGAATGAAAATAAAAAGCAACAATAAGAATACAAGTAAAAAGCAACAATAAGAATAAAAATATAACAGTAAAAATAAGAATATAACAAGAGAAACTATGCAGTAGTGACCATGTTATGAACATGTATTGCACTGTTAATTGCACTGTTTTTGCACTGCAATACAGCATATCATCCCCCATATAGCAAAAATACACCAAGCCTAAAGTAACATAAATGTCATGCAGCATTAAGTTTACTCTCTTGTGCATGGTAATCAGTCGCTAAAAATATGTTTGCACTCATGCTGTCTTCTATTGTTTTGTTACTCCTTTTGAATTACAGCAGGAGAGTTGGAAGGCACATCCCGTCCTATCTTGTAGAAGATCAAGTGTGCATAGCAAATAGGGTCATTTGGGACATTGGGACAGTGCAGTGGATGCATGTCATCAGACCGGAAGAGGAAACAGAAGGCCGGAGGTGATATGTGATGTCATCAACGAAGGGAGGAAGTCCATCTCTATAAGGGACACATGGGCATTGGCTGGTCAGCCCATTGGGGATAGTGTTGGTAGCATGTTAACTAAAATAGAATCCTCCATTTTGGGGACAAGGCTAAAGGTTTAGTATGCACTTCTGTGATATTTAATGGTAAAAATGTAATGCTTAGTCGTTTTATTAGAAAATGCAGTTTTTACTTTCTGTACTCAAGGCAGAGGTGGGTGAAGTAGCCAAAATAGTTGACTGAAACATATTTAAATGCCAGAAATACATAAGTAATGTTGAAGAATGGGCTTGATCTAATCCAAATAACAAGTGTGCGAAGTAAAAAATGACATGTTGTATTAGGGGGCGTGTCGCAGGTGTTCTGCACAGACTTTGTGTACATTTAATAACAAGTGCAAAAGTGGTGTGACCTGCCCTATTTAAATGATGTGTTTGCGTGTACATGGCTGTCACCATGGAGACAGTCATTTTCCTCCACATCCATGGTATCATGCTCCCACCCGTGGCGTTTTACTGTGTTGTGGAAAATGCAGCACACACCTTTATTCTGTGCCACCTTTTCTGGGCAATATGGAAGCGCTCCACCATAGGAAAAACATGTTCATTTTGGTGTCTGCTGGCTCCAAGCCATTCTTAAAAAGTTTTTCAGCAGCTCAAAAATGGCATCGCTGGATAGACCATATGTCTCTACTATTTTTATTTTAGTCCAAATATGTGGCGAAGCACACGCAAGATTCTCCCTCCGTCGTCCGTCTTTGCACCGATCGTCTCTTTCTCGCTAGAATGGCCGCAGTCGTTTGTGCATAAAGCTGCGCAAGTTTGCACGTGCTTTCCAAAAACAATGTCCAAAGTCCCCTTCAGCTGTCACAAATCACATCGCAAGAACTAAATGATTACATTTGCATTGACTTCTCCCAGTATAGTTCTGATAATCAGCATATATTATGCATAAACTGAAGATGACGTCAAACTCGCTAAATGCATTGCGGTTGCTATTTCGCTCGTTTAAGAGACACAATCCACGATGCACAAATTCAGTAGATCAATTTTACACATGTTCTAATTCACGCAAACCTTTCGTTATTATTTATGGAATATTTTGTGAGTGAAGTGAAGAAAAGTGAACAAAAGTGTTAGCAATTGCTATGTAATGGAAAAGGGGTAGGGTTAAATAAGCTCTGCTTCTCACTACTACTTTTCGAACTTGTTGAAAAGAGAACCTGAAAATTGTGATGTATAATGTTGTAATGTATGCATGTTCGAAATAAACTCAAACAAAAAAAAAAGGAACAGAGCATTTTAAAGTGCATTGATGGGAGGGAACAAAAAAGAAACTGAGATTTATTTAAAAAGGTAGCCAAGGAAATGGAAATGCCTGTTTCATTGGGACTCCGGAACGAAATACGAATGAGATGAAAGAAGGTATATAAAAGACAAATAAATTAGCATACACAAACCTTTTCATGCTGCATTTGTGCACTCCAAACTAATTAGCAATAACTCTGTATTCCGCACAACTGGCAACCTTGTCCAGAACAATAACAACCGTCAAAGTTGTATCGGGATGCGAGCGGTCGTTTCCTTTGGCCTTAAACTGCCTTCCATCAATCTACAGAGCTTATTGAATGAACTTTGAGACATTGGAAAGTTGTCTTTCCATTCTCTGTCCGAAAATACCATAAACAACTCTCCCCCACCAATCTTTGTTTTGGACCTTTATCCAATCCAGCAAGTTCGACACCTTTTTGGTAGTAGTATCATGTAATGAAAATCTAAGATCATTTTTAATGCCGTGTGCTATTTAACATCAGCATAGCCATTAGAGAGGTAATATTTGTAATCTGTACCAATAATACAGTGAATATCAGGTAAAACAAGAACTGCGCTGTTTATTTGTAAGGAGACACAAATAAGCCTTGTTTTGGTGTGACATCATAGGTCAACCGGAAAAGCATAACATTAATCCACGCTAAAAGGAAATATGAGCCCCCCAGTGGACGGGAAGCACATGGCGTATGACCAATAGTTGCATTAGAGAATGTGTGTGGACAGTAGGACTTCACATGTAGGTGAGAAAATAAAAAAAAAACGCACTATTTGAGAAAGAACAATTTGAGAAATCAGACTAATTTAGAGCATGAAAACATAATCAATGAAATGTCATGTGGGTTCAGTTTAAAAGCTCAACTGTTCATGCAGTTGTTACGTTGGTTTGAAGTCCTACTGAAATGAAATGTTCTTATTTAAACGGGGATAGCAGATTCATTCTATGTGTCATACTTGATAATTTCGCGATATTGCCATATTTTTAATGAAAGGATTTAGTAGAGAACATCGACAATAAAGTTCGCAACTTTTGGTCGCTGATAAAAAAGCCTTGCCTGTACCGGAAGTAGCGTGACGTCACAGGTTGAAGGGCTCCTCACATTTGCACATTGTTTACACCAGCAGCGAGAGCGATTCGGACCGAGAAAGCGACGATTACCCCATTAATTTGAGCGAGGATGAAAGATTTGTGGATGAGGAAAGTGAGAGTGAAGGATTAGAGTGCAGTGCAGGACGTATCTTTTTTCGCTCTGACCGTAACTAAGTTACAAGGGCTCATTGGATTTCACACTTTCTCCTTTTTCTATTGTGGATCACGGATTTGTATTTTAAAACACCTCGGATACTATATCCTCTTGAAAATGAGAGTCGAGAACGCGAAATGGACATTCACAGTGACTTTTATCTCCACGACAATACATCGGCTAAGCACTTTAGCTATGGAGCTAACGTGATAGCATCGTGCTTAACTGCATATATAAACAGAAGAAATAAGGCCCTGACTGGAAGGATAGACAGAAGAGCAACAATACTATTATTACTGTTAAACCCTCGACCTGTAACCACACGGTTAATGCTGTGATGCCTGGCGAAGCCTAGCAATGCTGTTGCTAACGACGCCATTGAAGCTAACTTAGCTACGGGACCTCGACAGAGCTATGCTAAAGAAATTAGCTCTCCACCTACACCAGCCCTCATCTGCTCATCAACACCCGTGCTCACCTGCGTTCCAGCAATCGACGGCGCGACGAAGGACTTCACCCGATCATCGATGCGGTCGGCAGCTAGCGTCGGATAGCGCGTCTGCTATCCAACTCAAAGTCCTCCTGGTTGTGTTGTTGTAGCCAGCCGCTAATACACCGATCCCACCTACAGCTTTCTTCTTTGCAGTCTCCAATGTTCATTTAACAATCTGCAAAAGATTCACCAACACAGATGTGCAGAATACTGTGGAATTTTGCGATGAAAACAGAGCTGTTTGCAATGTTAAGATTTCATCATTGATATATAAACTATCAGACTGCGTGGTCGGTAGTAGTGGGTTTCAGTAGGCCTTTAAGCGTTGTCTTTTTGCCGTACAAGATAACCTGTTTTCCAACGGATACATTTACTGCGGAGTCACATTACCCGTCACTCCTCAAATCCTAATCCGAAATACAGTACACAATACATTTACAGTATGCAATTCACAACAATTGTATTATTGTGTTTGTAGCACTGTGTAAAAGTAATGTACTGTAAACACACCCTCAGTGTTCATTGTGTTGTTGCCAATGTTTTACTGCGTCAGTTGTAAGAGAAAGCTCACACCTCATTGTCACTCAATACATTTGAGTGAAGCAAAGAGCCTGTAGTCATTTCTGACTCATACTTTTCTCCCTTTTTAAAGTGCACAATTGTAACACAACCCACGGTCATGTGTAAAGTGGCTTAGACCAAATAAGGGACACAAACTAATACAAGACTAATACTGTACAAGTTTTAAGGCTGGAGAATGTACTGTATCAGCTGTCCATGAATGCCCAGACATGTCAGCTTGGGAGATGGGAGCCATCAGTCTTAGCAAATGCCTGGAATCTCAGCAGAAAAGAGAAAGTGGTTAATAGGGCACAAACTGTTGAGATAAGGCATTGTTGGCACAGGTCACAATACTCACATCTGTCCTTCTGGTCGCCGCACCATTGTTAACTTGTGGCCCACATACACCACGGGGGAATAGAGAAAATAGATACTCTTATTCTTAGAAAATGTACCTGTCTCAGCTGAGATGATGTTTCAATTCTCAAATGATAGGAAGATCAGAGTGAAAACCTAACTTGTAAAACATCTGCTATGAGTCAAATGATGTGTGATCGCATTAAGCTCAGAGACCCCTGCACCATAGCCTTGGACCTGAAGTGTTCTTTCATGTCCGATCAGGTTCAGAAATGTTTGTTTATACAACATGTCCAAAGACAATAAGGAAGGAGGGACTTCCAAGAAAAAGCCCCGCAGTTTTTATTAGACACAGCCCTCCCAAGGAGCTTGCCTCTGGACTGGCAGACCACTGTTTGGTATTGTGGGCTGAACTCTTGGATTCCCTAGTTTGACTCAAAAACATGACAATGTTTGAGCTTGGTAGTGCTTTGAGGTTAAGTGATGTGTTTCATAGAATAGTTTGCTTTCCCGTCCTTCCTCTAGCTTGCATCGTCCTGTGAATCCACAGCTGTAACTTGGAGGTCAGAGGTCACATTTAGTCACAGTGTAGAGTGGTTTTGAAAGACCATAACCATGCTTAGCAGGGTGTGTCTGGAATTTGTCACAGTCAGAACTGTTTAGGGAGAATTTGGAAACAGGTGAAAACTTGCTTCATGTCGGGTTGATTTTCCATTAAGTTTCATCTAAAACTAATCATATGCATGTTATTATGGCTGCTTCATCTTAAGAAATCCCCCCTACTAAGTTATTTTCTTACATTCTGTTTTGTGTGTGATTAGCTACAGTAGTGCCTGAGTTGGCTGCTTCCCTCTCCCAGTCTGCCAAAACAAGTCCAAAGGTCAGTCATTCTACAGGTCCTCTGAGGCTGAATTCTTAAAACTTACCCTTGACAAACAATGGGGAAAAAGACCAAAAGTATTAGACTAATTTTAGTGTGAGTGATTGACACCTTGCCATTATACCTATGTGATATATTTTTCTGTCTTCTTTTACTCTTCTGGGATGAATTTGGAGTGTGTTTTTGTTCAGCCATAGATTCAAAACATTTGTAAGGACAGAGGTCACTGATGTTGGATGAGAGGGGCTTTTGTTATATGGTGCTTTTGTACCTTTAAGTTACTCAAAGCACTTTGACACTGTTACTTTACGTCATTCACCTTCTGATGACGCAGCATCAGGGGATAAGTCGGGGTTCAGCATCTTGCTCAAGGAAAATTTGACATGATCATGAGGATTGTATTAGCGACCTTTTAGGTTAGGATACAGATCAGAATGTCATACAGGAACCCTCCATTCATCCATTTTCTACCGCTTGTCCCTTTTGGGGTCGCGGGGGGTGCTGGAGCCTATCTCAGCTGCATTCGGGCGGAAGACGGGGTACACCCTGGACCTCCACCTCATCACAGGGCCAACACAGACAGACAACATTCACATTCACACACTAGGGCCAATTTAGTGTTGCAAATCAACCTATCCCCGTCATACAAGAACATTTACTAAAATATTTTGCTTGAATGAAGTTAATTTATTTGCTCAAACCCTGCTAGTAGTTTTAAAGGCCTACTGAAACCCACTACTACCGACCACGCAGTCTGATAGTTTATATATAAATGATGAAATCTCAACATTGCAACACATGCCAATACGGCCGGGTTAGATTAGTAAAGTGCAATTTTAAATTTCCCGCGAAATATCCTGCTGAAAACGTCTCGATATGATGACGTTTGCGCGTGACGTCACGGATTGTAGCGGACATTTTGGGACACCATTGCGGCCAGCTATTAAGTCATCTGTTTTCATCGCAAAATTCCACAGTATTCTGGACATCTGTGTTGGTGAATCTTTTGCAATTTGTTTAATGAACAATGGAGATAGCAAAGAAGAAAGCTGTAGGTGGCAAGCGGTGTATTAGCGGCCGGCTGCAGCAACACAAACACGTAGCGGCTACGTATTTCCTTGAATAGCCGCCGGGGCGCTGTCAAGACTCGGTCTATGGCGTGGTTGGTTCTCCAGTGGTGCAAATGAATTGGACCATACGTGGCGTGCAGGTGAGGACATGTTTAATATTTCAACTCAAAAGGGGATTAACAAAAAGCGTGCACAAAGGCGGAAGTACAAAACGTGGCTATGAAAATAAAACACTATAGCACAAAGGCAAAAAACTATGAACAATAACAAAACTTACTTGACATGAGAAGAGGGGCATAAAAAAGAGCAGCATGGATCATGAGGGTGAACAGAGTGGCAGGAGTGTGAGTGTGTGAGGACGCCAGGACGAACAACAGAAACAGACAGATTTAAATAGTGACGTGATCAGTGAAAACAGGTGCGTGACAAGACAGGTGAAAACTAATGGGTGACCATGGAAACCAAACCAAACAAGGAAGTGCAACCAGCAACTAAAAAGAGTCCAAAAAACAAACACATGGCCAAAACAAAAACATGCACAGACATGACGCATGACCAAAACAAAAACATGAACAGACATGACGCATGACCAAAACAAAAACATGAACAGACATGACAGGCGCTAATTAATTTAAAACCTCTTCTCACTCCTGCGCTTACCAAAAGCATGTGGGATAGGCAAGCATGCGCTAATTATTTTAAAACCTCTTCTCACTCCGGCGCTTACCTTGTCATGAAAAGCACATTTAAAAAAAAAAACGTAATTATGATCTTATCTTTACTTTTAAATGAGTCCATGCGCAGCTGCTTCTGATCAAAAGCATTGTTTATCTTTCTTCAGTTTTAAAAGTCTCTCTGTCTCGAAGGACATATTCCTTTAATTATTACCTCCTGCTTTGATTGAAAGTCCAGTTTAGAAAACTGTCTTATTTTAGATATGTAATCCTCCATGTTAAAAGTGCAAGCAAACGATCGCCTCCTTGTTGCTGCTTGTTGTCTTCTTCTGCAGCACCGGTCTTCTGCAGTACCGGTAGTCGCAAGAAGGATCACTAGCGCCCTCTACCACCAGGAGGCGGGAGTCATTTACTGACTCATATTTGACACATGCAGCTACGGTATATTAATAAAACATACGGTAGCTGCTTACTGTTATTTTTAGTATATTCAATAGCTTGGATCTTAAATCCTACTGAATAGCTCCGTATCTTCTTCCCTTTATGCTATTTTAAATTATTGAAATTAGCCTCCATTTTGGAAAATGATGCCTTTAAAGGTGAAGTGTCACTCGTGACGTGATGAGTTTGACCCGGCGGTGAAACGAGGCATACCGGTTTTTCAAAATAAAGCGCTTTGAAAGACGCAACTCCAACAACAAAAAGTCAGCTCTCCACCACTACAAACTAACATTATTAATAATAAGAATTTCAATTACCGGTATATAATAACACAATATTGATATTTTTCTTCCCTTTATGCGATTTCAAATTACTGAAATCAGCTTCCTTCATTTTGAAAATGATGACAGGGGAAGTGTTTCTCGTGACGTGACAAGTTTGACCCGGCGGAAATTCTAGGCATATGCTAATTATTTTGCGAAACGAGTTTGACCCGGCGGAAGTGCCAAGCATGCGCTAATTATTTTGCGAAACGAGTTTGACCCGGCTGTAATTCTAGGCACGCAAATACTATATTTCCGGCGGCAATTCAAGGAAAAACGGTACCAAAGAAGCCATCAGGTGCCAAGTTTGGAAAAAGAACAACAGAAGAAGATGAGAAACGGTGGGGTTTGACCAGGGCATACATCTAGCCAGGACCACCTGTGTTGGAGTGGATCACATTATAATATGCAGGTGTAAATTTACGTGGCTGGTGGGTGCATGGTGGAACCTTAAAATACTTGAGCTTGCATAACATTATACAAGACATCAACAACCTTTACTAAACCTCAGTTCAGTGAGCAAATGTTTTACTCTGCATATTACTCTGCATTTATTCCAGAAGAAAAACCAGCCTCGGTCAGAGGTGTTGAGAGCAGAACGTTATAAAAGAATAAAACCAATGTATGGGGGAAGCTATAGTGTCTCACAAAAAATAGACAACAACCCACACCTTTCAGCAACAGTTTTTATGAAAGTGTATCTTATCAAGGCACAGTACTATAGTATAGAAATGAAACATATGTATTTACAGCCTGTATATAAGTATGGATTTACTATCCACTGATAATGACTCTTAGACAGCCAATATTTCCTAAATAGCTGGAAACACAGTAAGTCCCATGATAATTGTGTCTTGCCTACAGTCAAGCATAGTGTTGGTAATATTATAGTCCTGCGATGAGGTGGCGACTTGTCCAGGGTGTACCCCGCCTTCCGCCCGATTGTAGCTGAGATAGGCTCCAGCGCCCCCCGCGACCCCAACGGGAATAAGCGGTAGAAATTGGATGGATGGATATTATGGTCTGGGGCTCCATAATTGCTGCCGGCGTTCTGTCGTTGTTCACAACCCATCGATATCTGCAACCCACCACTACTGAGCATCCTTGAACAAAATACCCATCGAAAGCAGCTCCCTCGTGTGGAGTCCTTGTGTAGCCGATGTTGCTTCACAATTTTTATGGAAAAACCCACTATTAAAAAAATTTGAATTTTAGGTCAACAATCCCATTTTAGCAGATGGTATACGCAATTTTAGTTGTTTTTGTGACGATCTGTCTCTACATTTTTGTTTGTTTCCTTGTTTTGTATTTTTATTTACTTCCCATCAGTGCTCTTATTTTGTTTCCATTTCCTGTTTGTCCCGCTGAGCACTGTGGTTCTTCCCTCACCTGCTGATGATTGGCAGCCGGTGTGGATGCTCCATTTATGCCTGTCTCGAGCACTCCTCAGTGCTCGAAGATTGATCTATGTTTGGACCTGTTATGCACGACCGCTTCACTTTCTGTTTTGAGTAAATGAAAACTCATCTTACCTGCTCTCCGTTCTGCTGGTTCTTGCATCTAGGGGTCACTAAAACTGCAGCCATGCGAATTCCTAACAGTTTTGCCAAAACATAGCTCAAGCAAAATGCCACTAGAGATGTGTTGTCCTGCAAAAGTGGACCATTAAGGTTATGTATTGTTGTCTGTGTGTGCTTGGGGGTTTATGAGTTTAGTGTTAGTGCTGGTGTTAGTGAAGGCATGTTTGATCATGTCGGAGTCCTTGAGTATGCCTGAGGGGGGAACAAGTTACCCACGTGTAACTTTTTGAAAAGTCTCAACTTGCCTATTCCTTCCAATCTACTCATTTTCCTCACCTCACCTTTTCAAATAAAAACACCCCCTATAACCTGGAAATGGCCACTTCATTACATCTTTATCAAACAATTCTCCAAAGTACATTGTGGGTTACTTTTTAAAATGCAGATTAATCATAGCCGCTTTAAGTTCATAACTGGCTCAAGAAAATATTGGTAAAGATTAAAGCTAACTATTTTTTTTTTTTTAAAAGAAAAAAAAGTTTGTCAGATGATTGGAAGAAGCCGTTTCCCAGGTGCTATACAACCCCCACTGGATTAGCGCAGACAGGGATCTAATAAGGACACACAACCCTACAATCCCCCTGCCTCCCCAAAAGAAAAGAGAGGTGGGGAGAGTGGGAGGGAGGCAGTGATAACAGATCAGAGGGGAGGAAGGGAGAGGTGGGATTGTGATTTCAGCAGCAGGCAGGCTGGAGCTCACCTCCAATTGCAAGCCAGATACCAAGCAGGCCTTGACTGTTGAACATATCTCACACTATCTGCTTGGTATACATGAATGAACCCCTCTGTGTGCTGGAACTATGGTTGGACTCTCTTCCACTGTTGTGCAGGGTAAGTGTTGCCCAGTGCTCACTTCTCTACATATTGTAGGCTGAATAAGGGACAGGAGTTTGTCAAGATATCCACCTACTAACAATGAGATGTATTAATTGTAAAGCTTTGCAAAATGGAAGCCTGATGTGAGACACAGATGGATGTCAGCTTCATGGTTCTTGTTGATACCATTCTGCTAGCTCGCCACTGTACGGTTTAAAAGGGTAAACCCTGTTCTGGATTTTGTTTCTACCGCAGGATATGTAGGCAGGTTGGTTAGTTATTATTATTGGGGTATCATACCAATGCGACAGTCAGTGTGTCCTATGCCAATGAAGACAATCTAATTAATGCAACTTCACTGATAGTGTAGTGGTTCACTTGGCTGTACATCCACCATGTGTTCAGTTCAGTTTCCACTGTTTGTGTGAATGTTTGCTCGTCTCGATAAAATCCCGTGATTGACTGTCAGCCAGTTGAAGGTGTGATTGGATAAAGCACCAGCTCCCTGCACACCTGAACTGGATAAGATGTACAGAACATGTAGGGATGGACTTTTAGGATAAATGTAAACTTTTTTTTAATCTGTTTTATAATATACCAAATAAAATGTCTTATCGTTGATTCAACACATAGTGATAATGAGTTGAGATATTCGTATTGATCGTAACAGACTGAACCAGTGTACCGAAACAGTGCGGGTTTTTATATGATGCTGTAAGACTTGCTTGAAAAATTGAAAACTAACTTTAAAAAAAGCTTTATTTTCACTTAAATTTGTGACATGCAAGTTGAAGAAAATTGTAATTATAAAATTATAACTTTCAATAATTCAATAATATGAAATACAATTCCCGAGCAAATTGTCATAATTATTGGAGCAAAACCCACAGCATGACAGAACACAGGAACTGTGCATAACAATAACTTTTGGTGTTATTTAATTATCAGAATCCCGGGGTTTATGAATGCACCTTGCTCACCATAACAGTGATTAGTGCATTAAGGACGAGTGGTGTTGCTTTTGCGGTGGTGGACCCGAGGATTGCTCTTGGCTTGTTGAGGTTGGCAATAATTTTTAAAAAGAGTGTCAGACTCTGTGTCGTGATGCTACATCACTTACAAGATGTTATTTGCACAATCTTAACTTTAAGCACTTGTTTCAGGTGGCTGAGTCTGCATCCATTTAGCTCTTAAAAGAGGCACCGGTATTTACTTATTAGGGTTCTGGTTACTGATGTTCACGTTAGGTTTTGTTACCCATCCCTAGTTCCAAGTATGCTCAACTAATACAATATGATACACAAAACATTGCTGGTGGCTCATTGGTGAAGCAGATTTGGTATCTTGCATCATGGTATTTTAGGATAAACACTAAGGATTTACATTTAACACTCAATTCAACACTAGTTTTTCTTGTTGCAGCACTTTATCTCTAGACACTACAATGTTACTCCACAATCTCCACTGGTTCATTTTCTTGCTGCTCTCAATCTCCTATCGGATAAAATTGGTCTCTGAAATAAATACAGGAGACACTCATTTATCTTCTTTCTCACCATTTGTTTTTGTTTGTTTTAGCTTTTCAGGACCTTTTGTTTTCTGTCATTGTAAACGCAGACGTGGCAATTATCTGTTGGTCATTAAATCCTCAGATGCATGTGTACCTCTAGAATAGGTGAGTGAATGTACAGTACTACTGAGACCAGCGCCTACCTGACCTGAGACCTGTTCAGTGGCCTTGTGGTTAGAGTGTCCGCCCTGAGATCGGTAGGTCCTGAGTTCAAACTCCAGCTGAGTCATACTAAAGACTACAAAAATGGGACTCATTACCTCCTTGCTTGGCACTCAGCATCAAGGGTTGGAATTGGGGGTATACATCACCAAATGTTTCCCGGGCGCGGCTACCGCTGCTGCTCACTGCTCTCCTGTGGAAATGGGTCAAATGCAGAGGATAATTTCACCACACCTAGTGTGTGTGTGACAATCATTGGCACATTAACTTTGACTTTTTTTATACAAAAGCTACTGAAAATAGGAGTAGTGTGTTTTGGGACCCTTTCCACCCTTCTTATCAAAGTATAGTAATATCAAATTACTTAAAGGGGAATTGCACTTTTTTGGGAATTTTGCCTATCGTTCACAATCATTATGAGAGACAGGAAGACAAATGTTTTTTTTGTTTTTTTACTGCAGTCTAATTTGTATTAATCGGCTTGTTCTAGGTGGCTAGCAATGCAGCTACTGGGTTTATAACATTTTTCTCTAGATCACTTTGAAAATGCGGGCAGCACGGTGGAAGAGGGGTTTGTGCGTCTGCCTCACAATACGAAGGCCCTGAGTAGTCGTGAGTTCAATCCCGGCCTCGGGATCTTTCTGTGTGGAGTTTGCATGTTCTCCCCGTGACTGCGTGGGTTCCCTCCGAGTACTCCGGCTTCCTCCCACCTCCAAAAACATGCACCTGGGGATAGGCTGATTGGCAACACTAAAATTGGCCCTAGTGTGTGAATGTGAGTGTGAATGTTGTCTGTCTATCTGTGTTGGCCCTGTGATGAGGTGGCGTCTTGTCCAGGGTGTACCCCGCCTTCCGCCCGATTGTAGCTGAGATAGGCTCCAGCGCCCCCCGCGACCCCGAAGGGAATAAGTGGTAGAAAATGGATGGATGGACTTTGAAAATGCATTCAAAAGACACCAACTTCATTTATGTTCCGTAACCTGCATAATGACCAAGCTGCAGCGACATTGTTATTGTAAGAGCGAACACAGAGGAACTCTTTTTTTTAGCGTAGTAACACATCGCCTTGCGACAGCATGCTACGACATTAGTCGTAAGTTAGCTTCGGAAAGAGGTAAATTAGCTACTGCGTCAACAGCTTAATGGCTTTTGGGTTTGTAATGCTCAACACAATGCAATAGAACACCAATCTGTACTGAACAAACATTTTACAGTATCTGTGACGTATAAACCCATATTTTATGTATTGTCTGTACACAGCTAGCTCCACAGTCTATGTACTGTAGTTGTAATAACAAACATGATATGCTGTATGTATCATGATCAATATTATAGTGATTTTCTCAATGGTCCAGCTGGCTGGGGACGTTTTTTTCCTGTCGATTTTGGGTAAGCAACCCATTTCCGTTGGCGTAGCTTGGCTCAAAGTTCCACATTTATATCATAAAGTCACACCCACCTCACTCTCTGCTTCCATCTGCTCCAACGTTTCAACCTCTCTTCGTGCTCGCTTCTATAACCAGTGGTTCATCCTCCGTGCATTCAGGTTAAAAAAGATAAGGTTGTGAATCCTCATTTGTCCAAAAATAGTCGTCTTCATTGTCTGATGCCAAGTCTGCCATGATTAGAACACACATGTGTTTGTTCCCGGATGTAGAAAAACACATTTGTTGCAGTAAGTCTGAAGTACGCTGTTATGGAAAAGGAAATAAATACGCTGAGAAAAGAAGTTCCGGCAATGCTTAAAATAACCAAAATACGGTAAATATTGCACATAGTACATATTTTTATTATCAATCAATCAATCAATCAATGTTTATTTATATAGCCCTAAATCACAAGTGTCTCAAAGGGCTGTACAAGCCACAACGACATCCTCGGTACAGAGCCCACATACGGGCAAGGAAAAACTCACCCCAGTGGGACGTCGGTGAATGACTATGAGAAACCTTGGAGAGGACCGCATATGTGGATAACCCCCCCCCCCCCCCCTCTAGGGGAGACCGAAAGCAATGGATGTCGAGTGGGTCTGACATAACATTGTGAAAGTCCAGTCCACAGTGGATCCAACACATCAGCGAGAGTCCCGTCCACAGCGGGGCCAACAGGAAACCATCCCGAGCGGAGACGGGTCAGCAGTGCAGAGATGTCCCCGATTAACGTATCTGTTACTACATTATATATATATATATATATATATATATATATATATATATATATATATATATATATATATATATATATATATACTTGCAGTGTGTATATAAAACGTTGATGGAGGGTTTGGAAGTTGTTTGAGGGTTTTGAAGGCTACAATGGTGACTCTCATTAGCCACTTTTTGCAAGTGTTTTTTGTCATCTTTAGAATCCTAAAAAAAAATAGTGCTTTCTTGTCTTGCATAATGATTGCGAACGATAGGCAACATTTTAAAAAAAGTGCAGTTCCCACTTTACCTTGAACACAATGTGCATGTGAATTGTGAACCAGGGGATTCAAAGAAGACACAGCAAGTGACTGCATTTAAATGCAAATTAGTTGATAGTGCCCTGCAGTTACCTAGGCACAATAACATTTAAAAGGCCTGAGTTAAAGTGCAAAAAAAAAAACAAAAGAGCAAAATTTTTTGACAATAGGTCTGTTTTGTGTTCTTCACATTCCATTCCTGTTGTCACACTGAAGTGACAGATCTCTTTCAACCAATGAAAAGATGGCATCTGAATCTAGAGCTTCCATTCACTTTTGTGAGGTTGCCAAAATGTTATGCGGTACGGAACGGTTGTTTTAGTACCCACTGGACATGTAATAAACATTTACTTTCGTCACCTTAACCAGACCGTAGGCTCGGTGGAATCAGTGAAGAAACAGTTCGGCCCCTTGAGTTATTTTGTAATGCTGTAGTTTTTGACTCTGGAGAGTTTTGGTTGACATCACATTCCTCTTTAATTAGTTGGAATGTGCTCAACAGTATTGTGAAACAGGGTGGCTGCTGAATGACTTAACTGTCACCTCGGACAAAAGTTATTTATGTGTGAGTGTGTGTCAGCGAGACGGACTCAGCAAATCTCATTAAGGAGGGAGGAAAAACAGTGTGTATTTAGCTAAAGTCAGATTATTTTTCATATCAAGCATTTGTTGGACATGTTGGCACAGGTGCGCTGTTTGCTGACATGATTCTAATTCCCAATCTGTCCCCACATCTCTCCCCCCTCATCCATGTAGTTTGTACAGCGTCTGGAACAAAACGTCTACGCTTGCATCTTCACCCACAGGCTGCACTTTGCAGAGGCTTGCACTATTAACAAGGTGAGGAATTTGTGTAGTGTTTACCAGCAATTGTCAGACAAGTGACAGGAAGTCAACATTTGAAGGACCAAAGCTATTAAAAAGCTCATGTTTTCATTTGCGGGGTTTTAGGTTTGAAACAGCCACAGTCAAGGGTGGTAAAAGTTAAGCTTTAATTAAAACATGTGAAACCTCCAAGTTTAATTTGGTTTCCTTCCTATTGGAAGGCAAACAACTGCAAACTTAAATGATCATCAGTTGTTTTAGGTATGCATGATGCTGTGATTTTAAAAGCATGACTTTGGATTTAAAGTTGGTCCTTTGTGCCTCATGTGTCAAATAAATAGAACTTAATTCTCATTTTGGGCAAACTCTGTTGCATATGTCAGCATTTATCAAATCAGAGTTTATTAAACTCTAGTCCAAGTATACAGAAATGTTGTTCACAGTTTTGTGTCAAGGCATCGCCATTATGTGCTTGCTAGATCTGATTTAGCGCTGACTATAATTTGTAATCCTCTGACTCACAGTTTTGTCTCCAAGGTTAGGGGAAGCACAGTTTCACTCCAGAGCCTGAATCTAAACAGCTGGAATCTTTGGCAAAGTGACAGCATTCACTTGGCCAAGCATTGACTCCTCGCACAGTGAGTCGGATCATAATGAGAAGGGTCAAAGTGGGAGATCCTAACCCTAATCAATTCCTCATGCCAACTTCATGGAGTGTGGTTTTAGTACAATTGAAGGAAATGCTTGTAAAGAAGAAGTACAACAAACTGCTACTGTAGCTGTACTATTTGATTGGAACATTGATGGGCCATTGTTTGACCCCGAGGAAGACCCACCTCAAGAAAAAAATGTCTGAGTGAGAGCAGTTTACTTAACCTGACTCTCGCCAGATCCTTGTAGTTTGCTGAGCTCCTCACAAGGATCTGGGCTCGAAGGCAATGCAAACTCCTTCAAGATAGCAAAAAATAATGAACCAAACAGGATCGCCGGGCAGGATTTCATAGATGTGACGTAGCGCCGAAGCGACTGTTTGATTCAAACAACAATGGCGGCACGCAGCGAGGAGTCGTATGCTGACATTGATTCTGCTATTGCAACTGTTTTGTCGAATTTATCGAATATGAATTCTTTAAAAGATGAACAGAGAACGGTTTTGAAGGCATTTATTAACTTTTCGCTCTGTCTTTATCCAATATGTCGGCTGTTCTGTTTTGGATTTCCCACGTAACGGGTTGATTTCGATTTGAGTGGTTGAAGTAGCTCGTTATTCAAGATAACGGACAAGTGGTTTATCCAATCACATCCAATGATTTTTTTTACAAGGCCTCGCCTTCTGAAATACATCTCCTATTGAAAAGTCCCAGATCCTTGTGTGGAGCTCAGCGAACTACAAGGATCTGGCGAGAGTCAGGTTACAGTTTACTCTCACAGCATTGACAAAAAACATGCATACATAACACATGGTTGTACTGTAATGTAATTAAAGGCCTACTGAAATGAGATTTTCTTATTCAAACGGGGATAGCAGGTCCATTCTATGTGTCATACTTGATCATTTTGCGATATTGCCATATTTTTGCTGAAAGGATTTAGTAGAGAACATAAAGTTCGCAACTTTTGGTCGCTGATAAAAAAGCCTTGCCTGTACCGGAAGTAGTGTGACGTCACAGGTTGTGGAGCTCCTCACATCTACACATTGTTTACAATCATGGCAACAAGCAGCGAGAGCGATTCGGACCGAGAAAGCGACAATTTCCCCATTCATTTGAGCGAGGATCAAAGATTTGTGGATGAGGAAAGTGAGAGTGAAGGACTAGAGGGCAGTGGAAGCGATTCAGATAGGGAAGATGCTGTGAGAGGCGGGTGGGACCTGATATTCAGCTGGGAATGACTAAAACAGTAAATAAACACAAGACATATATATACTCTATTAGCCACAACACAACCAGGCTTATATTTAACATGCCACAAATTAATCCCGCATAACAAACACCTCCCCCCTCCCGTCCATATAACCCGCCAATACAAATCAAACACCCGCACAACACACTCAATCCCACAGCCCAAAGTACCGTTCACCTAAAAACAATGACTAAAACAACAATGACTAAAACAATAAATAAACACAAGACATATACTGTATATACTCTATTAGCCACAACACAACCAGGCTTATATTTAATATACAATGTTCATACAGCACATATATTTCCCCAAAGTTACGTACGTGACATGCACATAGCGGCACGCACGTACGGGCAAGCGATCATATGTTTGGAAGCCGCAGCTGCGTACTCACGGTACCGCGTATCCAACTCAAAGTCCTCCTGGTTAGAGTCTCTGTTGTCCCATCTCCACAAGCATGCGTATCCAACTCAAAGTCCTCCTGGTAAGAGTCTCTGTTGTCCCAGTTCTCCACAGGCCAATGGTAAAGCTTGACTGTCATCGTTCGGGAATGTAAACAATGAAACACCGGCTACGACGTAGCCGCTACGTGTTTGTGTTGCTGCAGCCGGCCGCTAATACACCGCTTCCCACCTACAGCTTTCTTCTTTGCTATCTCCATTGTTCATTAAACAAATTGCAAAAGATTCACCAACACAGATGTCCAGAATACTGTGGAATTTTGCGATGAAAACAGACGACCTAATTGCTGGCCACAATGGTGTCCCAAAATGTCACGCGCAAACGTCATCATACCGAGACGTTTTCAGCAGGATATTTCGCGGGAAATTTAAAATTGCACTTTACTAATCTAACCCGGCCGTATTGGCATGTGTTGCAATGTTAAGATTTCATCATTGATATATAAACTATCAGACTGCGTGGTCGGTAGTAGTGGGCTTCAGTAGGCCTTTAATATACACATTGTACACATTCACAAAGCTGACCCTTTTCAATATCCACTGACTGAACTTCTCGATTGAAACACCTTAAATACACACCTTCTAAGACTGCATGTGTTTGTGTGTGACTGGTGCAACAAGTCTTGTGGCCATATGGCCGGCCGCCCAACAAATAGTTTTCTGGCTGAGCGACTGTCCGATGGCTGACCCCAACAAGATGCATGGTTCAGCAGGTCTAACTAATGTAGTTGGGTGCTGAAAATGGAGCAGGAAGAAAAGAGCTTGTTATGGGTTTGGGTGTGATGGAGATGTTGGAGCTCAACCAGTTGTCAACAAGTTGTGAGGTTTTATAGGAGTACAAAATTGCACGCTAGCGCACGACAGTGTTGAATGAAAAGCAATGAAAAGGACACATAATTGTGGTTTGGTTTTTGGAGCACTTGCTTGGTTCTGGAATCACATTGGATAACACTGGAATTCCAACACACGTTTGCCAGTTCAGCAGGTTGTCCAGCAGCTGTGGGGATTAAGGGGCATTTTTACCAGATGGTATCAACTTTAGCGTGCAGCTGCTTCTTCGTTGTTGTTTTTTTTACTCTTGTTAGATTTATCACCAGGTAGTTTTAAGTGTATAATATTATACATTATTTAAATCAGCACATCTTTGGTTACAGGCATGACACTGTTTGGTTTATTGTTTGTGACCTAAAACTACATAGAGTAACTATGCTTCATTAAACTTTGAAGACGATTAGCATATAACGGGCAAAAACCCATTCATTTTTAATTAAATTATGATCATTTTTTGGACTATAGGTCGCTCCGGAGTATAATTCGCAACGGCCGAAAATGCATAATAAAGAAGGAAAAAAACATATATAAGTCGCACTGGAGTATAAGTCGCATTTTTTGGGGAAATTTATTTGATAAAACCCAACACCAAGAATAGACATTTGAAAGGCAATTTAAGATAAATAAAGAATAGTGAACAACAGGCTGAATAAGTGTACGTTATATGACGCATAAATAACCAACTGAGAACGTGCCTGGTATGTTAAGGTAACATATTATGGTAAGAGTCATTCAAATAACTATAACATATAGAACATGCTATACGTTTACCAAACAATCTGTCACTCCTAATCGCAAAATCCGATGAAATCTTATACGTCTAGTCTCTTACGTGAATGAGCTAAATAATATTATTTGATATTTTACAATAATGTGTTAATAATTTCACACATAAGTCGCTCCTGAGTATAAGTCGCACCCCCGCCGGCCAAACTATGAAAAAAATTGCGACTTATAGTCCGAAAAATACGGTACTTTTTTTAGTTTAGCCTTGGGGGAGGTCTGCCCGTCAGATGAGTACATTTCTGTTTGCTGTTGTACATTTTGGCTATAGAACTTCACAGTGTAATGTTGGAAGATGTCTCATATTTTGGTTACCCCCATGTAGCAAGAGGTGCATTGTTTCTGAAACGGCTTTGGTGTCATATCGCAAAAGAATGGTGTACCAAATTATGTTTCTACGTGTGGTTCTAATTGACGCCTAATGTGATATTGCTGCAGGCAAAATGAAAACAATAAAGACTTATTATTGGGAGAGAATCTTGACCTGTATCATCACCAGACAATGCTCTGTGCAAACATCTGTATTCGTTTTATTATGCGTTATTCACTGGACCGAACATTTTTTTGTGTTGGGTTGTCGCTATGACAACCAACCACAATGACGAGTACAATGGAATGTAAGGGATCCTTAAAATAAGGGTTCATGAAAATCTGGCTCTATTTTCAGGGTGTGGGAGCATCTCAAATCAACATATGATGTGACCGCTTTGTTATCTGACTCTTCAAAGTTGTTCATTTCAAACAGGATCCAACTCTTGGCTCGTGTGCGTACGTGCCTTCAAATCTCCCACCTCTAGGATAAAGATCAGGTCTCTACAATGAAAAGCTTGGCTGCTGCCTCGTAAATGTGCTCTCTAATATGTTGTTTTTGTCACACTCTCATAGTTCTGTCAACGTAATGTCAAAGCTTTTGATTTTCCTTCTCACCATTTGATTAGAAGCTGCTTTTTTTCTGTCAGTGCGAGCCAGACGTGTTTCTGAGCTGCTGCATGAAGATGTTACTGGTTGGTTTTTGTTTTAGGGTTTTGGTGTCTTCAGTTCCTGTTTGTTCTGCTTTAATGAGGACCCATGTGTCCTGTCACTCAATGCTTGTATTGTTATTGTTGAGTCTGGGGTCTATCAAAGGAGGAGAGTGATGGTCAGAAAAGGGAAATACAGAGCAACAGCAAAGAGACAAAAGAGACATGCATCTATTAGGGCTTGTTTAGACATTGTACCCCGACCTTTACTCTCTCTGATGACACCCTGACCTTTCACCTCGCTGCAGCAATGGAGGTGTTGGTGAGTGAGCTGAATGCACTCCTAAAGTTGCTGGACCAGGAGACTCTGAGCTCTTCAACCCAGGAGAAGAAGACCGCCGTGTGGAACCTCTTGCAGAAGATACAACCATCAGGTCAGCCACAAATAATGAAGACTATCCCAGATTAAAACATATAGTTGTGATCAAAAGTTTACATACACTTGTAAAGAACGTAATGTCATAGCTGTCTTGAGATTCCAATAATTTCTACAACTCTTTTTGTGATAGAGTGATTGTTGGTCACACAAAAACATTCATGAAGTTTGGTTCTTTTATGAATTTATTATGGTTCTATTGAAAATGTGACCAAATCTGCTGGGTCAAAAGTATACATACAGCAATGTTAATATTTGGTTGCATGTCCCTTGGCAAGTTTCACTGCAATAAGGCGCTTTTGGTAGAAATCCACAAGCTTCTGGTTGAATTTTTGACCACTCCTCTTGACGAAATTGATGCAGTTCAGCTAAATTTGTTGGTTTTCTGACATGGACTTGTTTCTTCAGCATTGTCCACATGTTTAAGTGAGGACTTTGGGAAGGCCATTCTAAAACCTTAATTCTAGCCTGATTTAGCCATTCCTTTACCACCTTTGAGGTGTGTTTGGGGTCATTGTCCTGTTGGAACACCCTATTGCGCCCAAGACCCAACCTCCGGGCTGATGATTTTAGGTTGTCCTGAAGAATTTGGAGGTAATCCTCCTTTTTCATTGTCCCATTTACTCTCTGTAAAGCACCAGTTCCATTGGCAGCAAAACAGGCCCAGAGCATAATACCACCACCACCATGCTTGATGGTAGGAATGGTGTTCCTGGGATTAAAGGCCTCATATTGCTGGGTATTGTGGCCAAACTGCTCAATTTTTGTTTCATCTGACATCACATGGACAAACATAAGACCTTCTGGAGGAAAGTTCTGTGGTCAGATTTGGTCACATGTTCAGTAGACCCATAATACATTCATAAAAGAACCGAACTTCATGAATGTTTTTTGTGACGAACAAGTATGTGCTCCAATCACTCTATCACAAAAAATAAGAGTTGTAGAAATTATTGGAAACTCAAGACAGCCATGACATTATGTTCTTTACAAGTGTATGTAAACTTTTGACCACAACTGTACATGCAATGTGACCTCAGTGTTCCTTTTTTATGATTCGGTTTCTAACACTTTTTTTATTTCTTTAAGTTGCCACTGTTGTAGTATGGCCAAAAATTGCGCATAACAAACTCGTCCGTCTGCCCTATAGAATCAAGTGCCCAAACAAAGAATCCCACATGTTGGTGACTAAGTAACTTTTTTTTTTTGTCTGACTGCAAAATAACTCACCATGGGGCCAAAGATGATCTGTTAAGGCTACAACCCCAGGATGCAGAGACAGAGGCGACATGCAGGAAAACATGTCTTTAATCATGCTCACACAGAGCAAATCTACACCCAAAATAAAAAAAATGCATCTAACATACAGATTACACTCATAATTGTTAAGTAATGAACCAGCGTTGTCTGTCACTTTAACTGCTTAAGAACCCTGCTGATTAGTAATTAGAGCTGCACACCACAGCCTCCCCAGACAGGTGTAAAAAGAATGTATTCAATACAAATCACAGAACCGGAACTAATGGCAAACAACATGAAAAGCAAATGAAATACTGGTAAAATGTATGTTAAATGTTCATTTATCCATTTCATTCATCAATCAAATATATCTCACATTGTTTTCTGCATGTAAAATTACAATGATTCTCTATAAATCGTGTTTTATAATTTTATCTTTGGGTGTCTGAAAATGTTTTATTTAATTTACGTAATTGGAAAAATGGTTTAGTTTTTCCTATGATTCGGTTTTCATCTGACCTTATGGAAAAAATTACAGTACGACCTCTATTTACGAGGTTTGGTTCTTCAATATGTTTCGCAAACCGAAAAGTTTGTATAGTGAAGCAGAGTTCCCCATAAGAATCAATGTAAACATTAATATTTGGTTCTAGCTTTGACAAAAGTCCCTATTTTAGTAATAAAATGCACACTTTGAAGACAAGTATGTTGTATATATCAATCAAACATAACAAGTGGGTAAAGGCTCAAAAATAATTTCCATTCAAACATTACAGCAAACTTAAATGTCTAGTGGTGCACACGCACACACACACACACACACACACACACACACACACACACACACACACACACACACACACACACACACACTCACACACACACACACAGGTTCAAGTCTTGTTGGTATGCTCCAAACCAAAAAAAGGAAAATAATTTTACCTTGTGTCTGGGAATATTTATGGCATTGATTAATTAATACACTGGGTACTGGTACTCTGAGTGTTGGAGTGCCAAACAAGCAGTGGCTTCACGCAGTCACCGCTAGCGTTAGCACAAACTAGCAGTGTGAGGCGATCCTTCATCGGCTTGTGTCACGGTTGTGCCTTCTCCTTCGATGTAGTCTGCACAAAAAATCATCGGCTGCCCCCTCCCCTCCCTGAAGGATTTACACAACTCCCGCTGCCTCAACAGAGCAAAAAGCATCACTAAGGACATCACACACCCTGGCTTCCACCTGTTCGACCTGCTACCATCGGGCAGGCACTACAGGTGCACCAGTGCCAGAACAAACAGGCTCAGACACAGCTTCTTTCCCAGAGCTGTCACCATCTTGAACTCTATCTTATAATAATAATTCACCCCTATACAATATCCTACCCTAATACCCTACTGTGCAATATTACCCTTTGAGTGCAATACATCCGACACTGATTGTTATTTATTACTCCGGTACTCTTGTCTTGTTCTGTATATTGTACAGTATTCTGTATTTCTATAGTGTTTTGTATATTGTACAGGATTGCTTATTATTCTTATTGGATAGTAGTCTGTTTATTTCAATTGTTATTTTTTTCTTTATTACCTCTTGTGTAATTTATTTTTACCCCATATTTGTTCCCACTACCGCACCTTAAGTTGGAGTCCTTAATCTCGTTATTTGCAAATATAATGACAATAAAGTCCATTCTATTCTATTCTAACAAACGTTCGCTGTGGCATCTTTTTCGGTCTCCTCGCAATTAATGACTTGCTGTGGAACAAATCCTCTTTCACTGATAAACTCCTCGAACTGAGGGGGCCGCGAGCCGGGGGCTAACTAGCTAAAATGCTAGCTGTATAGCTTGTCTAGCAACTCAAAGTTAAACAGCAAGACTGTGAGAATCTGGACTCATTTAAAGCGTTTTTGATCACATAAAGTGATCTCTAAGATGCTCTGACCGGCGTAAAATACAGCAATCCCGGAAATA
This sequence comes from Entelurus aequoreus, assembly GCF_033978785.1. NCBI lineage: Eukaryota > Metazoa > Chordata > Actinopteri > Syngnathiformes > Syngnathidae > Entelurus > Entelurus aequoreus. The sequence goes on along the minus strand of NC_084734.1, from coordinate 70,332,576 downwards.
AACAAGTCAGAAGTGCCGCTCAGCGTCGAAGATCTTCGAAATGGTCGCGCCTGTGTGTATAACAGAATAACAGGTTTTGACGTAGGGAGCCCTGTCTCTTCAAAATGGCCATGCCTGCGTGTACAAAAAGTAATGTCATCAAAATGGTAGACCCCGAAGCAAAATGAATGAATGTATGAACGAAACATTCGTACGCCGAGACATGGTCTATTTGGCACGATATAAAGATTGTTAACTGTAAGAGACGTAAATAGAGGCGTTTGTGAATCAAGGTACTAACAAAAACTGAGGTATGAGTGTACTTAAGTGAGCTTGAAGTGGTTTGTTGCCTTGTTCATCCAGTTTCAGGAACAGACTACATCTACATGAACTCAGCAATGTACAGGAATGGCACCAGCTTTGTTGAGTCCCTCTTTGAGAAATTTGGTGCGTTTTTAGTTCTAACATGGAGCATATAGTGCTTCATCCACGTACACGAGGCCTGTTTTAACCTTTTAACATCTGTTGTCATTTACAGACTGTGAGCTTGGAGACTTAAAGGATGTTACAGATGATTTGAGGCAAGACAAAGACACACAGACCGAGACTTTGAAACAGGTTAGCCACCACTTTTTTTCTCTACCGTAAACTCAGGTTAAAATGGGGATGTCTTTGAGCATACAAAAGGTGCTAGTGTGACAACACCCTAAAGATAATACATCTGAAATACCTATTTGCATGTAGAACATGACATGTGACTCTCCACGCTATTTAAGATGCCTGATAGTGATTTCGGCACTCCTTACTGCAAATGACTGAAGAGGCCTTAGGGAAGAAAAAAACAACCTATTCCATGTTGCGGGGTTTTCCATATGCACAGGCTGAAGATTTAGGGCTCCACCCAGACAATTATTTATTCTGTGTAATGTATCTCTCTAATGACATAGCACTTCAGCATGGAACATGCAAATCGTTGATAGTTATTTGGGACATGTAAGACGTACTATATTCGTCTATCTCCCCTCTCAGAACTGTGGAGACTCCTCAACTGTACATTCAGCAGACTGTCCTCCCCCTCTGCCCACAACGCCTCCCCCAGAGGAGTATTATGAGGAGGCAGTGCCACTAAGTCCGGGCAAAATGCCAGAATACATCATCACAAGAGGTAAGCAACCCTGTCTTGACTCAACTTGTTTCCCTTAATGATGTCACATTCCAGTTATGAATCAGTAATTAAACTACTGTCCATAAATATATACACATAATGATAATAATTATACATTAACATTGGTCTTCTGAGGACTTTGAGGTATTTCAAATGCTTGAGTTTTGAATAAGGTGCTGAATATCAGTTGAGATTAGAACAATATATTATTTGTAGCGGTCTTGTTCAAGCATGCAAAAAGAAATACCATATTGGATACATAAAAACGATTTACTAAAGAGTCATGATAATCAGTGTGTGAATGGGTGAATGTGACGTACAAACCCCGTTTCCATATAAGTTGGGAAATTGTGTTAGATGTAAATATAAACGGAATACAATGATTTGCAAATAATTTTCAACCCATATTATATTCAGTTGAATATGCTACAAAGACAGCATATTTGATGTTCGAACTGATAAACAATTTTTTTTTTTGCAAATAATCATTAACTTTAGAATTTGATGCCAGCAACACGTGACAAAGAAGTTGGGAAAGGTGGCAATAAATACTGATAAAGTTGAGGAATGCTCATCAAACACTTATTTGGAACATCCCACAGGTGTGCAAGCTAATTGGGAACAAGTGGGTGCCGCATTTTTATGTGGGTATAAAAACAGCTTCCCAAAAAATGCTCAGTCTTTCACAAGAAAGGATGGGGCGAGGTACACCCCTTTGTCCATAACTGCGTGAGCAAATAGTCAAACAGTTTAAGAACAACGTTTCTCAAAGTGCAATTGCAAGAATTTTAGGGATTTCAACATCTACGGTCCATAATATCATCAAAAGGTTCAGAGAATCTGGAGAAATCACTCCACGTAAGCGGCATGGCCGGAAACCAACATTGAATGACCGTGACCTTCGATCCCTCAGACGGCACTGTATCAAAAACCGACATCAATCTCTAAAGGATATCACCACATGGGCTCAGGAACACTTCAGAAAACCACTGTCACTAAATACAGTTCATCGCTACATCTGTAAGTGCAAGTTAAAGCTCTACTATGCAAAGCGAAAGCCATTTATCAACAACATCCAGAAACGCCACCGGCTTCTCTGGGCCCGAGATCATCTAAGATGGACTGATGCAAAGTGGAAAAGTGTTCTGTGGTCTGACGAGTCCACATTTCAAATTGTTTTTGGAAATATTCGACATTGTGTATCCGGACCAAAGGGGAAGCGAACCATCCAGACTGTTATCGACGCAAAGTTCAAAAGCCAGCATCTGTGATGGTATGGGGGTACATTAGTGCCCAAGGCATGAGTAACTTACACATCTGTAAAGGCACCATTATTGCTGAAAGGTACATACAGGTTTTGGAACAACATATGCTGCCATCTAAGCGCCGTCTTTTTCATGAACGCCCCTGCTTATTTCAGCAAGACAATGCCAAGCCACATTCAGCACGTGTTACAACAGCGTGGCTTCGTAAAAAAAGAGTGCGGGTACTTTCCTGGCCTGCCTGCAGTCCAGGCCTGTCTCCCATTGAAAATGTGTGGCGCATTATGAAGCGTAAAATACGACAGCGGAGACCCCGGACTGTTGAATGACTGAAGCTCTACATAAAACAAGAATAGGAAAGAATTCCACTTTCAAAGCTTCAACAATTAGTTTCCTCAGTTCCCAGTCGTTTATTGAGTGTTGTTAAAAGAAAAGGTGATGTAACACAGTGGTGAACATGCCCTTTCCCAACTACTTTGGCATGTGTTGCAGCCATTAAATTCTAAGTTAATTATTATTTGCAAAAAAAAAATAAAGTTTATGAGTTTGAACATCAAATATCTTGTCTTTGTAGTGCATTCAATTGGATATGGGTTGAAAAGGATTTGCAAATCATTGTATTCCGTTTATATTTACATCTAACACAATTTCCCAACTCATATGGAAACAGGGTTTGTACATTGTAAAGTGCTTTGGGTATCATGCTGGTATATCCATCCATCCATTTTCGACCGCTCATTCCTTTCGGGGTCGCGGGGGGCGCTGGAGCGCGGGGGGCGCTGGAGCGCGGGGGGCGCTGGAGCCTATCTCAGCTACAATCGGGCAGAAGGCGGGGTACACCCTAGACAAGTCGCCACCTCATCACAGGGCCAACACAGATAGACAGACAACATTCACACTCACATTCATACAGAACATTTACCATTTAGCAAACAAAAACAACATGTCAGGATTTGATTTATTATACTGAAAACTAGTGAGGAGAGGTACGATATTTAATAAAACTACTTCTACATTAATGAAATAGTAAATTATTTTGGGTCCATTAAGTAGTAATTAATTAATTTACTTAGACCTATTCTAGTATATTACAACAACCTGGTATATCGTGTATTATAAATATAGTTTATAACAATAACATTCTGACTAAATAGTTGTTCGTTAAAAATAAATATTTTATGAAATAATGACATACATTTTTGTGTTTGTGGTTTCCAAATCAAATTTGTTTGTTTATTAGGGATGTAACGGTATTATATATACTGCAATGTTTCGGTTTCAAAATATCCTGAGTAATACCGTGACGTGTGACAGTATCAAAAAAAAAACGTGAGTGTCGTTTTTTTCTCGCGTTTAAGCGTTGGTCGGGTCTGTAAATACAAACTACATATCCCAGAATCATCTGTGCAGCACGAGAACAGCAAGGTGGGGGTGTGGAAGGTCGTAAGCAGGAAGTGAAGTGTATTCATAGTACATAAAATAAATAGTTTTTTGGACATTAATTCTGTTCATAACTGGATGAGTTATGTTGCTAACAAACAGACAAACAAGCCCAGGCCAAAACATAACCTCTTTGGCGCAGGTAAAAATGTGTGTTCTCCAAATTGAAGTGCGCCACTTTTGTTTTGAGTGTTTCCAAGGCGACACAGAGCCAGCCTGTCTCGTCGTACCACACGGCAGGAAATCACCCCCAAAAATTAAAATAAACTGCGGGAAATACGAATAAACTAAAAAGCGACTTGATACATCCTCAATCCATCCATTTATTTTTTTACCGCTTGTCTGTCGCGAGGGGGGCTGGAGCCTATTCCAGCTGCACTTGGGCGAAAAGAAGGGCTGGACAAGTCACCACCTCATAAACTGTCACACAGAAACGCTATTTGAAGCCAGCGTATTTACATTATTAAAAGTTATATTATTAGTTAACTTTTCTGAGAAACAACATTTTGCAGACTTAAATAAAAAATGACCACTGTAGAGCACACTGCTTCTCATAATGTAAAGGTTGAAGGACACTAAACTGTACGTTGTTGTTTCACACTTGTTACACTGGATGTTTACATTGTTACTTTAAAGACATCAACTGTAAGTTATTCTTTCAAATATTTACTTGAAACATAACCCTGCACTATTATTTGCACTTAAAATTACTTGTTTGGAGTAAAAAGTATGATCAGAACATTTTAGCATTATGTGTGTGTTCAATTACAGTAAGCGTGTTTATCCTAAACATTCCTGCCATTTAATTTTACACACTATGTTATTTTAACAAGCTTTTTTTAACGTATACCGTGATAAAATCATACTGTTAGGTTTGATACTGTTACATCCCTATTGTTTATTGTTTAATATGTCTACTTTATTAATGATAATGAAGTAACATATTTTTGTCAAGAATATACTGTGTATATGTTCTGTCATTTATCTTTCAGGAGTGGAAAAAGGTTACAAAATAAACTCTAAAGTGCTTCGGTAGTGCTTAAATTTGTGCAAAGATGTGGTACATGAACCCAGAATTATAACATATAGCATTGTCAGTCAAAGTATGATAAAGCTAAAAATATTTGTATTATGTCAGTTCGGCCTAGCCCTCCTAACTCCATAGAGGATGGATATGAAGATGCAGATAGCAACTACCCAACAACGCGCATCAACTCCCACCGCAAAAACTCCTGTGAGTTCAAAACAATTTCCATGAATTCATCCAGTAGTCAAGCGTAGAATTGATTTGATCTTTTTCTGCTGTCTTAGATAATGATTCAGACGCCCTGAGCAGCTCCTATGAGTCGTACGAGGAAGACGAGGAAGAGAGGAGCCCCGGTGTGCAACTCACACATCAGTGGCCCTCGGACGAAAGCTCCATGCCCCCTACCAGAGACTGCCGCATCTGTGCTTTCCTGCTACGCAAGAAACGCTTCGGCCAGTGGGCCAAACAGCTCACTGTCATACGAGAGAATAGATTACAGGTAATAAAATGCCAGAGATGAGTCCCTGATGGCACATTAGTAATTATGACCATCCTTTCTTCAGTGTTATAAGAGCTCTAAGGACACTTGCCCCTATGTGGACCTGCTGCTGACCCAATGCACGGTAGTCTATGCGCCGAAAGACAGCAAGAGGAAACACCATGAACTCCGGTTCACTTTACTCAACGGAGATGCTCTGGTGCTGGCTGTGCAGAGCAAGGAGCAAGCGCACAAATGGCTCAGGGTAAATCCAACAAAATATTGTATGTTTACACTCAATGTGCACTTAAATAATGTGAGAATATGATTTTTATTGGGGTTGGCGCATCATACTGACAGCTTACTTTCCTTATTAAGCTGAGTGGGATGGGCAAGATATTATTATAAACACCTCTTATACAGTTTAAAATTACAGTATTGTGCTAAACTCAGGCTGAAAATGCATGAGAGGCAATAAAAAGTTTGTTTCTAGCATAACTTGTGTACCAAAGATTTAACATGGCTAATTTTGAACATTGGTGTGTTCTACTTGGCGAGGCTGCTGTATGTCATGGGTAGGTGGCTTCCTAGAAGGGGCTTGTGTTCAAACAAACTGGGCCAACCATGTCAGCTACACCCAACACATTTTCACAACAAGAGAAAAACTTACAAAAGCAGTGTTTAGAAAAGCATATGATTTCTCCTTACTGGTTCCACAAACAGGAATAAAACAACTACCATAGCATCTGTTTTTTTATCCTTTCGTTTTGTGCACATGCATGCACATTTGCGCAAGGAAGCCATGATTGACAGCCTTATTCGGCCCGAATGGCAGTTTTTACAAAGTACCCGGTAATTGTGACAAATAACACACATTTTTTTGTTAGAAATGTTCTTATAAAATGTGTACCTAATAAACAGGAGCTGTGATCCATGCAGAAATGTATAAACACAGCCATCCGTCTTGGTGACGTCTGCTGAAAGAACATGCATAGAGCAACACGAATAAAATATCCTTTCCAGGTTGTCAGAGAGGTGAAGGGCCAATGCACAGGGCCGGAGGTATCTGCATCACCTGTCATTTCAAGAAAAACTGAACTTGACAAGGTGAGTCAAAGGGTGAGAGGACGTTTATGTTCTCTGTCATTTGTTCCCACAAATTATACATCTTATTCACAGTTGAGGTGAGGAAAGTCAGCTACAAGCAGCAATTATGTTGTCGCCATCCATTTTGCTAAGCAACTGTAGGGTTTCCACGGTAAACATCACAACCTATGTTTGATCGGCAGAACAAAGTCGAGGTGTGCTATACATGTTATTGTTAAGATACTAATAATAGGGCTAGGTGTGAGTCAGTGATGGACTGGGTATCTTCTTTGAAGGTTAGCAATACCATCATAAAATAAATCCCCGGAAAGAAGGGGAGGAAACCAGGTAGAAAAAAAGTGTGCTTTCCTAGTTTGGACTACATGTGAAAGTGAGAGACTCCAGAGATAGATGTGTAGAACAAGTATAGAAGTTGTTGTTTCCACCCTTGGCTACACTTGTGTCTTTGCACTAGACGCTAGCCTCCAGTTGCTTCGGAAGGCTCTATGTTGTTGATCGGGTTGTGGAGCAGAAACCATCTCGGTAAATAAATCAAACTACACTGCAAAAAGTCAGTGTTCAAAAACAAGGAAAAAAAATACAGAAATTAGGGGTATTTTATTTGAACTAAGCAAAATTATCTGCCAATAGAACAAGAAATTTTGGCTTGTCAAGACTTTCCAAAACAAGTAAAATTAGCTTCAATGAACCCAAAAAAACCTTAAAATCAGTATATTCTCACTAATAACAAGTGCACTTTTCTTGGTAGAAAAAAAAAGAGACCTTTTTGCTCAATATGTTGAAAAATATTCTTAAATGTAGTAAATGCTAGTGCCATTATCTTGACATAATGATATGCGCTCGGCATTACATTTCTTGAAACCAGCAAACTTATACTAAAAACTAATTTATTGTTCTTAATGGAAAGGCAACAAGGCAACCGCTTGTTACTCTCGGGTCTCCTAGCCGCTCAGGCAAATCATATGGTCTAAAAATGCATTTTTCCATCGATAACATGACATCATCGCGCCAAGTGCATGCCCTTTCAGTCAATTAGTGCGCATATGTACAGCCCGGCCCCCGGCCAAAAATGTTTTAATTGTAATTTTGAAGCATTCATCTGAATGTGCATGAACTATTTCTGTTCATAATTGTTAGAAATGTCACATCTTAAATGTTTAAATATTAACTGTCAGTTTACTGTACTGTCCCAACTGTACTACTATATTAGTACGTGTTTTCTATTGTTTCATTGAAAATAAAACAGCAAAGTCCATTTGGCTGTCATCCGTTTTAATTATGAGACAAAATTGTGTCAAAGCCCTGATTTTTTTTTTCATGCTTGAAATAAGAAATTATTACTTTAAAAAAAGTAGTTTTACACTTGTGAGTGTTGATGACACAGCTTTGCAACAGTTGATATTCTAGTTTCAAGCATGTTTTACTCAATATAGGTCATAAAATCTCAGCTACAAGCTGAAATATCTTACTGAGATCATTTAGGACCAAAACCCTTAAAACAAGTAAAACATTCTAACATAAAATCTGCTTAGTGAGAAGAATTATCTTATCAGACAGAAAATAAGCAAATGTCACCCTTATTTGAGATATTTAATCTTACTTAGATTTTAGTTTTTGCAGTGCACTTACAGTTTGTGTCTTTGCATGTTTGCTCTTACTCAGAGGTTGTCTGCTGAGAGGAACATTTCAGATTCAGACAGTTTTGGTGTATCAACGGGGGAGAACTGCAGAGACAACGGTGAGAATAAAAGACCTTGATATTTTACTGTACAGGTTTAACAGATGCAGCAGGATCTGGAAAATGCATCTTGCTGATAGTACGATGGCAAAAATTATACAAAGAAAATCACCACAATATTTGATTGGTTTATTGATATATTTTTTTATGAAACATGCATTAATGTCTACTAGACAAGATAAGAGTACTTTAAGCATTTATCTTGCAGGTAAGGTGAAGCGTGGGGCTTTTGCTGCAGGCCGAAAAATCACACGCATCATCAGTTTCTCAAAGAAGAAGGTTTCTAGAACAGCCTACACTGACCCTCGGCAAGGTGAGAGGCCGCTTTACTGTGTCACTTCAGGTCACCACCTCTGCATCATTACTTTTGTGTGTATGCAGGTTATCTGTCAGTACTTGTCAACCAAGACTGGCAAGAGCACTGGTGCTGTGTGTGCAGAGGCTTCCTGCACTTCTACCAAGACAGAGGCGACCATCAGACCTCCCTGCCATCCCTCCCGCTGCATGGCTGCGAGGTGGTGCCAGGGCTTGGACCCAAACATCCAATTGCCTTCCGTATCTTACGTGCCAGCACCACAGTGGCTGCTCTAGAGGTGAAAACCGTTTTGTTACTAATTCATAGTTACTCCTTCTACTGCAGAGATGTTAAAAGTCAGACATTATTACTAAAATCTAATTGCTTGATTTTTTTTGTGGTAGATATTAGGTTTGTACGGTATTAGTATAGTACCCGCGATACTAATGAATAATTTTTGGTACTATATCGCCTCTGAAACGTAGCGGTCCCGCATCCCCCCGCTCCCGCGTCGTCGTCACGTCATGACATTATGGTTTTACGAACAGAGGAGCATGCTCGGTAGCACACAATCACGGAATACTTACCGTATTTTTCGGACTATAAGTCGCTCAGGAGTATACGTCGCACCGGCCGAAAATGCACAATAAAGAAGGAAAAAAACATAAATACGTCGCACTGGAGTATAAGTCGCATTTTTGGGGGAAATTGATTTGATAAAACCCAACACCAAGAATAGACATTTGAAAGGCAATTTAAAATAAATAAAGAATAGTGAACAACAGGCTGAATAAGTGTACGTTATATGACGCATAAATAACCAACTGAGAACGTGCCTGGTATGTTAACGTAACATATTATGGTAAGAGTCATTCAAATAACTATAACATATAGAACATGCTATACTTTTACCAAACAATCTGTCACTCCCGATCGCTAAATCCGATGAAATCTTCCTCCCCGGTGTCGCCTCTGGTATGTCCTTTCTTTCTGCTGCTCGATTGCCGTTCTCTGCTGCATATTTCACTACGTCCAGCTTGTAATCTGCAGTATATGATTTCCTTTTCGGTGCCATTTTTGTTCACTCCTTCTCAGGTTTTATAAGTTACCGCCAATGTTGAAATGATCCATTTTCCTAGGTACGGACATAGTAGCATATAGCATCTTTTTTTTCACTATACACCGCCATCATGACCCACAATGCACTTGTGCCATGACCCGCCCCCGCATAATTTCTATTGGTTGACGTGTGTGTGACGACTGCTGACGTGTGTGTGACGATTGCTGACATTTGCTTCGTCTCTTCCGTGAATTAGATGAATAATATTATTTGATATTTTACGGTAATGTGTTAATAATTTCACACATAAATCGCTCCGGAGTATAAGTCGCACCCCCGGCCAAACTATGAAAAAAACTGCGACTTATAGTCCGAAAAATACGGTACAAGCAGACAGTGTGTAGACAGAAAAAGGGAGAACGGACGCATTTTGGCTTAAAAAATAAATATAAAGGTGAAGTTATAACACTGAAACGCCCTCAGGAAAATCCGCCGTCGGCAGTGTTTTAGCTACTTCTAAATCACTAATCCTCGCCTCCATGGTGACAAATAAAGTACGTTTCTTACAAGTATCATCCCTGCAGGACGAGTAATAGTTAAACATGCTTCACTACACACCGTAGCTCACCGGCGTCACAATGTAAACAAACGCCATGGGTGGATCTATATCTAACATCCACTGTAATGATAAATGGGTTATACTTGTATAGCGCTTTTCTACCTTCAAGGTACTCAAAGCGCTTTGACACTATTTCCACATTCACCCATTCACACACACATTCACACACGGATGGCGGGAGCTGCCATGCATGGCCCTAACCACGACCCATCAGGAGCAAGGGTGAAGTGTCTTGCTCAAGGACACAACGGACGTGGCGAGGTTGGTAGAAGGTGGGGATCGAACCAGGAACCCTCAGGTTGCTGGCACAGCCACTCTACCAACCGCGCCACGCCGTCCCCAGATATCATGTACAGGCATGTATCTAGTCGATACTACTATGATTACGTCGATATTTTTTGGCATCACAATATTTTCTTTCGTTTTTTTAAAATGTATATTATGTTTATAAACTCAGGAAATATGTCCCTGGACACATGAGGACTTTGATTATGACCAATGTATGATCCTGTAACTACTTGGTATCGGATTGATACCCAAATTTTTGTGGTATCATACAAAACTAATGTAAAGTATCAAACAAGAGAAGAATAAGTGATTATTACATTTTAATTAGAAGTGTAGACAGAACATGTTAAAAGAGAAAGTAAGCAGATATTAATAGTAAATGAACAAGTAGATTAATAATTAATTTTCTACCACTTGTCCTTAATAATGTTGCCAAAATAGTAGAATGATAAATGCCACGATATCTTACTGCAAACGTCAGCAGATTAATTAGGAGCCTTTGTTTGTTTACTCACGACTAAAAAACAAGTTGTCTTGTATGTGCACTATTTTATTTAAGGGCTTAACTGCAATAAGAAACATATGTTTAATGTACCCTAAGATTTTTTGTTAAAATAAAGCCAATAATGCAATTTTTTTGTGGTCCCCTTTATTTAGAAAAATATCTAAATAATTTTAGTACCGGTACCAAAATATTGGTATCGTTACAACACTAGTAGATATACATAAAGTATCATACATACGTTTCAGAGCATGAGGCCTTTCAGTGGTGACTTAACCTCTTAAGGCCCAAGCTGTTTTGTTTACATGCTTTTTTTATTTTTCTTTGCTATTTGGGCTTATTGGACCCTAATTAGAATAAAAACTAAAAATCATCTTTTAATATGATGTACTTAGTCCATAAGTACACAAACGTGTACTTCATGTGTAGTGACATGCAATTTTTTTTTTACACTTTTTTTTTCCAAATTCCATTGTATGTTTTACTCTTCTGACACCACCAGATAGCAGTATAAGTGTCCATATGTCGGCATAAGACCCCAATTCAGTAGTGTACACAATTTTGGAAATAAGAGCTAAAAGGTGCTGTCCACGCATGTGGCCACTAAGGCCTTTAGAGGTTAAATGAATCCGTAAAAAGGACAACATTGCATAGCTAATGTACAACATGACAACTTCCATAGTCCTAATATTGATGAAAAAAAATGTTTTGTGTTTATTTTCAGGCAGCAAACTCAGAGGAGCTTGGGAGATGGCTTGGGGTTCTCTTGGCAGAAACCGGCTGCACGACAGACCCAGAATCGCTGCATTATGACTACGTAGATGTGGAGACCATCGCCAATATTCGAAAGGCTGCACGCCATTCCTTCCTGTGAGTTGGACAGTTTTAGGGGTGATGGGTGTGTGCCGAAAATATCTGTGCAAAGTCAAAAAAAATGCCACACACGTGACCCCTGACCTCATGACCTCTTTGATACTTAGGTGGGCCACAACTTCAGGCGGTAACACAGACTCTATAACATACGATGAGGTCCCTACTGAGGACATGCAGGTGAGAGTCGCATGAACACACGCATACACTCAGACAAAAACACAACTATTGATTAAATATACATATAAGCATACACAAAATCAATACAATGTATTAAATATGAAATACATGTTGAGCTGCATTTGTTGGTGGGAGATTTTGCCAGCATAGTCAAATATTGTGATCAGCTTTAATGTGGCATTATTAAAGGCAAATGAGGAACTATCGGTAATAAAAAGTAGCTCTGTGATATGACATCAGTGACGGCCTGAGAAATGAGTGTGTGTTCATGTGTGGGTGTGTGTGTCTGTGTGAGAGTGAGAAAGACCAGCCATTACTGTGGTGACGAGAAGGCAAGAGGTCACAGCAGTTTAACATCCAGTAAACCCCTCAATCCTCGCTGCTGACATGCATTTAAACACACTGCTTTACACCTACAGCTACAAACACCTTTGCTGTCTAAAGCCTATAAATCTAAAGGAGACTTTCCTCCATGACTGAATATTTGAACCTTTTGCACCCTGTTCCTCCCCTTACTGTGTTCCTCCAGTCTATGGAGAACTGCCGGCAGCAATGTGGGAACCAAGGGAAGCGGCGCTCCAGTTTCTCCAGCAGCGATTCTGACAAAACCAAGCCGTTAAACTCCTTCAAACGGACAGGATCAAGTAAGTGTTTGGTTGCATTTCTATAGTAACTGAGCCACTGTATGTGCTGAGCATATTTATGTAAAGGATACTGTCCAGTAGGGATGGGTACCTTTCACATTTGAATCGACACGTTAGCAATTCCCAGTAACTGGAAATCGATACCGGTACCAATTTTCGGCACTCCTGTGTGTTCACGTGTTGATAAATGTTAATTTGTTTAATAATAAAGTACGGTTCCCCTAATTAACATTTAACATTGAGTTGATAACTGCGCTGTCCAGTTCTTATATGTTTATTTGGTAACACTTTAGTATGGGGAACATATTCACTAGGGGTGTGGGAAAAATCGATTCAAATTCAAATCGCGATTCTGACGTTGTACGATTCAGTATCGATTCTCATTTTTCAAAAATCGATTTTTATTTTTTTATTTTTTTTAAATTAATCAATCCAATACAATAATACAAAGCAATACCATAACAATGCAATCCAATTCCAAAACCAAACCCGATCCAGCAACACTCAGAACAGCAATAAACAGAGCAATTGATAGGAGACACAAACACGACACAGAACAATCCAAAAGTAGTGAAAAAGTAGTCAACATAGCAGTGATTAAAAAGCCCTCATTGACATTATCATTGGACATTTATAAAATAAATAAAATAAAAAAAAGAACAATAGTGTCACAGTGGCTTACACTTGCATCGCATCTCATAAGCTTGACAACACACTGTGTCCAATATTTTCACAAAGATAAAATAAGTTATATTTTTGGTTCATTTAATAGTTAAAACAAATTTACATTATTGTAATCAGTTGATAAAACATTGTCCTTTACAATTATAAAAGCTTTTTACAAAAATATACTACTCTGCTTGCATGTCAGCAGACTGGGGTAGATCCTGCTGAAATCCTATGTATTGAATTAATAGAGAATTGTTTTGAATCGGAAAAATATCGTTTTTGAATCGAAAAAATCGATTTATAATCGAATCGTGACCCCAAGAATCGATATTGAATCGAATCGTGGGACACCAAAAGATTCACAGCCCTAATATTCACCATTAATTAGTTGCTTGTTAACATGCAAATTAGTAACATATTGGCTTGTAATTAGTCATTATTAAGTACTTATTAATGCCTTATTCTACATGGCCTTATTATGCAACCAGTAAGCCATTAACTAAGAGTCTTCCCTCAATAACCTCAGAATTATTGCTTAATTAGTAACGCTAACCCTTATATGTTCCCCTGGTGTCCAAATAACTCTAAATTAAGTCTTTGTTACTTAGAATATGTTCCCCATACTAAAGTGTTACCGCTTATTTTTTTACACTTCTAAGTCCCATTCGCAAG